>NW_024882286.1:0-342943 GCF_019059575.1 Amphibalanus amphitrite | reverse complement strand
CAAATTGATGCAGCTGGTTGTATTTTGATTCGTGTCGCTAAGTCCAGCGGTTTGGAAGATATTGCAGAAAACAGGAGGGCTCTTATAAGAGCTCCTTCCATCATTCTGCCTTTATAAAGCCCCCCCCCCCAGTCATGCGCGGGTTAAGAAGAGGAAAGTCCGACCATTACTTATATTTGGCGACTGGGGGACTTTGTGAGGAAGTCTCCACAGAGTTCATTGCCTCCTTTATGCACCCACCAGTTTGATAGTTTCGACTAAAGAAACTCAAGACACGAGTTCCATTTAGGTATAACACAACCCAGCTTACTTTGTCAGTTGCTCCTGCAGCCCTGCATTCAAATTCCACATCGACTGATGGAAGAGAAATTTTCACACGTGAAGCGATGTTCCTGGAAACAAGTACGTTGCGTCAGCGTTTCAGTATAAACAATTAAACCAACACCAGTGTCTGTAAAATGAAACGCTGCAGCCATTGGTTGACCCCCACTGCACGTCCCACGTGAATGAAAATGTGTCAATTTGTAACAATTACAATAGACAAGTTTGGTAATTTCTGTGTCGATCGAGCTGAAAGTTGGCATGCTGGTACTAGGTAGGCACCCACCGAGCAATGCATTTCCATGTGTCACAATGCATTGCATTGCACGTGCGCGGTGCTCACGAGCAATCGCTCCCAGATCTCGAATATCAAAAACGGCTGGGCCTCAAAGCTGCGCATCAATTTGGTACAGGGTTTGTAGCTGGGGGTTAGGGTGCCGTGACATATTCAGTTCGAATCCAGTTCGCACGCGCGCACGTGCACTGTGCACAGTGTGCAGATTGCTGCTTCCACATCTCGAGAACGCCTAGGGGCCGACTGCGCTCACATTTGACACGTCGCTGTACAGAGGCCCGTTGGAAGGGTGCCGTGCACAAGTGGGTGGGAAGTATCGCATTTGCATTTCCGCACGCACAGGGCTCACTCACTCTCGCGCTCGCTCGTTTGTCACCCCTATGAATAAAACTCACCCATTGTATGGCCGCGTCTCGAATATAGGAAGGGGCTGACCGTTTCTATACATATACTTGTTCACTAGTGATCTTGCATTATTTGCATCTGGACGGGCTGTTTTCAGCTGCAGAAAAAAAGGTGTGAAAACGTGAAGGGAACATGAGCATGTGTTTTGAGTAGCCAGCTGAAGTAAATCTTACTATTCTGTTATTTGATTCACATTTTAGGTAAAATGACACACCGTAAATTGGGACACGCCCAGGTGAAGTGAGACATTATCGCCATGTTTGTCTCTAAAAACGAAATCATGATATGATACATAAAAATACCTTCTTTCTGGTATTAACCCGCGCACCGACGGTCAAGAAATTAACCTGACCTTAACTCATCGATATCAAAATTCCGAGATAAACAAATTGTAGCTACTGATGACCTCGTTACATCCTTCGACTTTCAAAGGTCTCCGTCATCTACTGTAGCTCTGACACGGTGACAAAGTTGCAAAAAAAAGTGATTTGAGGTTGGGTCATTCGAAGTGACCTGGTGACCTGACCTTGAAAGGTAGGAGGTTCAAACTGCACACCATATGTAAAATTGATGAGGGAAAACTCATGCCAAATTTCGCGGCGCATAGCGCCGCGGTTTTTGCACTATTCACGAAAAACCTCAGGGGGGGGAGGGCGGTCAACCACCCCTCCCCCGTCGGTGTGCGGGTTTAAGAGAAACTCAACAGCATCCGAAGGCAAAAGCGCTTATAGAGCACATCGGTAAATAAACAGCAGACCGCTTTACGGAACAACGCACAAACTTTTGCTCAACATCTCGGTAGCACACGCCATACAGAAAGTATACTCGTACATACCCGCCTGGTTGTGGTGTGCGTCAGCGTCAGGAAATATGTGAAACAGCCCCTTTTTCTTATCAGTCCGTCATATATTGGGCGTGTCCAAGTTTTCTTGCGGTCCGACTCTCTCTGCTTTTCAACACATATTGGCGGCTGCTTAGACTCGTTCCGCGATTGCTCATCATCCAAATGCAAGGAAGGCGACCGTTTTTAACACAGTACCTACTTAATTAAAAGCATATAAACGGAACATTATTTCTTACCTCGCTGGCTGGGTGGGCCATGATCTAGCCCGACAGGATGCTGGTCCGTCGACCACTGCGGGCGCGACACAAAGCGAAATGCAACTGCTATCGCGCACACTTGCGCGCCTCTGCGGGGCGCCCGCCGCACTGTGCACTTTGCCGCCAGCGAGCAGGCGCGGTATCGGGGTGCGCTTCCGAGTCATGTCGGGCCGAGGCGGCCGAGGCGATAGGAAGACTTGCTGAGCTGCTGATAGCTCTCAAAGAGCCACGCGGGAGAGAACCCTGGTATACCGGCCCTCGTAACAAAGGCTGCAGAATGTGGAGGTAATTTCAGTGAGACGAACCGGATTTCCGTGCAAAGCCGAGCTGCACGTTGAAGTTACATAATTACGGAGCGAGCGAAGCGAGCGTAGTCTTTCCTTAGATTAACGGAAATTTCTGAGTATGAGCGGCCGGCCGGCCGGCCGGCCGTGGTCACGCTTTTGCGAGGCTTATATCTCAGCAACCACTTGACCGATTTACACGCGGTAATTTTTGTAGGGTAGCTTCATTCCTTCTACCAAGTATTGGACTATTCCCGATGCATGTGGGTGACCCCTTATGCACGTGCCACGTGCAAAACGAAGAGGTGTCAGTTTTGTAATTGTTGCAATATCTCGGTAACTACTTGGCCGATTGCGCTGAAAGTTGGCATGTAGGTAGGCACCCACTAGGCACTGCATATCCATGTGCCAGAGTTGGGGTGCTGCTGCACGTGCGCACGTGCAGGGGTCGTTTCCAGATCTCGAGAACGGCTCGACCGATTGCGCTCAAATTTGGTACACGGTTAGGGACCAGTTAGTAGGGTGCCGTGCACAAGTCAGTTGGGACCAATTTTGCACGTGCGCACGTGCAGGGTGCCGCTCCCAGATCTCGAGAATGGCTGGGCCGATTGTGCTCAAATTTGGCACATCGCTAGAAACCGGCCAGTAGGGTGCCGTGCACAAGTCAGTTGGAGGTACCCCCTCGAAATTTCGCACGTGCAAGACTCACCCCCTCGCTCGCTCCGTTAGTCGCCCCAAAAGGCGTTATACTGGTGTTAGACACTTGTCAGCCCCCTCTTCCGCAACCGGACTGTATGCCAAAGATTTGTTAGCTCTGGTTCCTGCTCTAGAGAATGGTTTCTCATCAATACTTATCGCTGTTTTATCCCATCGGATTGGAAAGACGCTTCTTTTTGCAGTTTGGGAAAATACCTAACCCATTTGGGGCGTTCCACGACGGATCGACAAAAAAAGAAATTAAATTTGCACCCACATATTTCATTCTTCGTCGAAAACATGTGTAAGGGGTTGTGATGGGCGGGGAAGTCAGCTGTGGCAAGGATTTTTTTCTTCGAACAACGGTTTCCGAGATATAGCCTCGGGCAATTCCTGGAGGTCACGCTGCAACCCTTTCTTTGATGGCTTATAACTCAGAAACTATTGGTTTTTTATGATAAAAACTTTGTATGGTTCAACTCACAATTAACCAACAAAAATTTTGGCTATTTCGGATTTTCAATTTGTGAACTTTTGATCACGTGAAATTTCGACCTATTTTTCGAAGAGTGGCCTTGATATTTTCCCCACTGAAAGTTGCAATTTTGTCTGAGGACGATTAAAGCCTTATCAATTGTCATTCATATGCGATAATAAAAAAGTGGCTATCGCCCTGCGTTGACCTCAGGTCAGGTCATTTTTATGACCTGTCCATCATTACGAGCGGGGGCGATAGCAAGATCTCGAGAACAAAGCAAGATAGCGACAAGCGGTAAACGGTACAGGGTACACACGGATAAGGTCTAAAAATTTTACTGCGGTCATTTTCAGGTTAGGTCAAAGATGACGTCACAGGGGCAAAAAGGAAGTCAAAATAGCGGCACTACATATATATGAAGTTTTTCTCGAATAACTTTCAACAATATCCCAGCTAGGAACAAACTAATAGCACCATCGTGATCCTCTCGTTGATCCGCAGCGAAACATATGTATGTTGACATCGAAAGGTCAAGGTCAAAAGTTGACCTTAGGTCACGTGACCTAAGGTCATCGTATATATATTATTCGATGCGCCTTCACGAGCTTAGCACAATGAGTCCATCCGCGCATCTGTGTCTCGAACCTGTAAGGAGTTATTAGCAAAAAACCTTTGGTGACCTTTGATGACGTCACATGACCTTACAGTTGCCCAAGAGCAAAAAAGGTCTCAAGGTAGTCAAAGTTGATCGTATATGAAGTCCCTCATGGTATATTAGGAAATTCCGACGTGTTTTAGTTTAAAAGTAAGCGAGCTGATTTTCCCCAATTTGAACACCCCCCATGCGGTTTTTCGCAGATATTTCAAAAACGGCGGCGCGGAAACCTGTTCATGCATCTTTTCTTTTCCGCACATGTTGTGAAAATTTCAGGTTCAGGGCTTTCAAGGTCAGGTCACCAGGTCACGTCAAGTGACCTCACCTCAGAAAAAGTTTCAATCCTCGTCAGAGCTACAACGGCTGAACGATCGCCTCGAAACTTTCAGCGATTGATAAGAGTAACAGTATGTACAAAATGTATATCTGGGAATTTTGATATTCGGTGACCTAGGGTCAGGTCAATTTTGCGACCTCTCTATTACCTATAAGTCAATGGAAGAAAATTGAAATGCGCCTCTTGTGGACGAATGGTGCTCAGAACCCTCTCAAACATCGGATCATGGGTAAACATGACACACTGAATCGGAAAAAATGCACCTGTGACCCCTCTGTGTGCCCCTGAGGTCATCTCAGGTCATGAACGGTTACCAGCAGTTTTTTTGGCTACAATTTTTGATAGAGACGTGCTAGAGCGATGAAAACACGTCAGATATATTCAGCTCGACGATACGGATTGACTGATATGCAACATGACCCTTTCCGTTCAGGTCATCACCTAGACCTGATGTCAAATTTTCAAAATGACCTTTCAAGGTCAACGAATAGGTTATTCGACGCGTCTCGACGAGAGGAATACAATGCTGGCAAAAGTAATGTCCTGGCTTGCTTGAATCAAAAGTTATTACCGAAAAACTGCTTTTGGTGAAAACGGCTATTTTTACAGTTTTTGCTCTCTGCTGGAGGCTAAGCTAAACCGTTGACCTGAGGTCAAATCTGAGAACAATACTCGGAAAGGTCTGTAAAAGGGCTATCAAATGCGCTTTTTCGCGGCGCTGTAGCTCTATTGGTTCCCGAGTTAGCCGTTGGCAGTTTCCAAAATTGTTTAAATGGCCTACATTTGACCTTTGATGACCTCTGGCGACCTGGCCTTTGACCTGACCCAAAAAAAGACTGAAGTGTTTCCGTCATTATTTTTGACGCTCTTTCGAATGCCGCTTACCGTGTGTCGCTACGTGGCCAAGGAGCCGAGTTAGGGGGTTCAGACATCCCCCCCCCCGGCCCGGCGCGGAAGTCGCGGAAGGCGCGGGTTAAGAGACAGAGCCGCCACACGTTGGGGCCCCGTTCGCTGTCCGCCGGTCTCAGCTCTGGCGGCCCCCTGTTGGTGCGATACGGCCGTGGTCCGTCCGGTCCGGCAGCGTGCAATCGGCACAGATTGTGGCGCCTCCACTGGCCGCAGCGTGACTGCTCAGTCCGAGCCTGGCACGCCGCACACGCTCCGCCCTGCAGCCTCCGAGTGGCCCCCCGCCGCATCTGACAGCCTGCTGAGCGGAGCGCCGCAGAGGAGCCGAACCGACAACAGGGAGGTGGGTGTGTCTCACTGGCTGGTTGATTGTGTTTTCATTTCCAGTAGTTACTTACGTGATTCATGCATATATCAACAGTTCCATTGCATTCCATTGAGTTGGGCGACAATAAACGTAGGTAGGTACCGACTTTAACGTCCCTTTGCCGATGAGCACAGCGGATTGTTTTCGTTAGTTGTTACACTTTTTGATAAGTTTAACCCGCGCCCTCGGCTCATGGGGTCTGCCGAGCAACCCGCCATGATGGGGGGGGGGCATCTTGGCCCCCCCCCCTAAGATCTCGAGAACCACGCAACATAGCGACAAGCAGCAAACGGCGTTGGATGGCTCCAACGGGTAACTACCTTGTGCACCAATTTCATTGACCTCGGTCTAACCGATGACGTCACATATCAGATCAAAGGTCGAATTTTCATCGTTTACAGGTATTTCAAGAAATGCGTTGTAAAATCGAGCAAAATGCATGTCATTGAAAATCATCGGTGGGGAATTGTCCCTTAAACACATATTTTACTACTTGACTTCTCACTTCACTGATACCAGGTCAGGTCACAGAGGTCAGGTCACAGAGGGTCAAAATATGAAAATATCATGTGATGCATGTTTTATGATCCATTTTACATGACAAATGCAATTATGTGGGTCAGGCAGCCTTTGGTGCCAGTTAAGGTGATGTTCTGGTGGTGAAGGTCAGGCCAAGGTCAGGTCAAATAAGGCCGAATTTCAAACTTGATATTTTTGCATAAAATGGGTATCGATTCGATGCAGCTCGTCACGGGGAGTCTAATGGTGGTCTTTGCTTTGCGCTGCGTGGTCTAGAATTGCTAAAAATTGAGTTCGAAAATTTAACGTCATCAATTTGGAAGTTTTTTTTTCGCTATAACTTGGCCAAAAAAGAGGTATCGATCTAAAATTTGGTATGTAGATAGAAGAGAGTCGAGACTATCATGTATATTTCTTTTTTTTGAAATTCGAAAAAAACTTTGGGATTTTATTTTTTGCTATTCTATAAAAAAATAGTATCTTTTTATTTTTGGGGGCCAAAATCTTAAAATTTTGAATATCCGAGATAGCAGTTTTGTAACACCGTTTTTTTTCTCTACACGACCATATCCCGCGCCGGGACGGGGGTTTTTTGAACATCCCCCTTGTGGTTTTTGGCACACCTCTTCATGCATCTTTTCCACACATGTTGTAAAAAATTCAGACCCAGGGCTCTCAAGGTCAGGTCACCAGGTCACGTCAAGTGACCTCACCTCAGAAAAAGTTTCAATCCTCGTCATAGCTACACCGACTGAACGATCGCCTTGACACTTTCAGCGATTGATAAGAGTAACAGTATGTACGAAATGTTTATCTCGGAATATTGATATCGGTGACCTAAGGTCAGGTCAGTTTTGCGACCTATCCAATGGGAGGAAATTGAAATGCGCCTCTTTTGGACGAATGGTAATCAAAACCCTCTCAAACATCTGTTCATAGGTAAACATGATGCACTGAATCGGAAAAATGCACCTGTGACCCCTCTGTGTGCCCCTGAGGTCATCTCAGGTCATGAACGGTCACTAGCAAATGTTTGGCTATAACTTTTGATTAAGACGTGTTAGAGCGATGAAAACACGCCAGATGTATTCAGCTCGCGGATACGGATCGACTGATATGCAACATGACCCTTTCCGGTCAGGTCATGACCTTGACCTGAGGTCAAATTTTAAAAATGGCATTTCAAGATAAACAAATAGTTCGTTCGACGCGTCTTGACGAGAAGAACACGATGCTGCTAAAAGTAATGTCATGGCTCTCTTACGTCAAAAGTTATTACCGAAAAACAGTTTTCGTGAAAACTGATATTTTTAGTTTTTGCCCTCTGGAGGCTAAACCGTTGACCTGAGGTCAGATCTGAGGACAATACTCAGGAAGGTCTGTAAAAGGGCTATCGAATGCGCTTTTCCGCGGCGCTGTAGCTCTATTGGTTTCCGAGTTAGCCGTTCGCAGTTTCCATACCTAATTGTTGAAATGGACTACATTTGACCTTTGATGACCTCTGGTGACCTGACTTTTAACCTGACCCAAAAAATGACCGAAGTGTTTCGATGACTCATCCTGCTGCAAAGTCGGTAATGGTATGCCGTAACTGTGGTCAGAATTCAAATCGCAACTTTCTAAAATAGTTTCGCAAAAATGTCCTCACGTCAACTTCCATAGAGCAAAACATGTCAAAAGTGTCAGCAATGTCGTTGAATTTTTATGAAATAACATAAGGCTTGTACGGAAATTATGTTGTCACCACTGTGTTTCACACGTCAAGATGCGTAGCAAAACCATGATTTATTTCAAGGGCATATTGAAATGTGACCTTATATAGTGCAAGGTCATCTGACTAAAAAAGTCAAGCTGCCTAGAGCAATAACAGCTGATCTGTACCTACCTACTGTTGAGCTAAAGGCATCCAAGATGTTTTCATTGGTATAAATAAATATTCAATATCTTCATCGTTTGAAGTTTTCGGGTCAACTGTTGACCTCTGAGGTGAGTTCAAGGTTCCAGGGTCGGGGTCCGCTTTTTGATAAACAACTTCGTCTCAATAGGTCGTAGGTCCTACGTCCTAGATCGACGTTTTTTTGACAATATTCTGTTTCTTTTGTCCAACTACGTTGAATCTTTTTGCCTTGATGTCGCAAATTTGATCTGACCCTAGGTCGCAGACACTGAATAGAAAAAAACGACACCTTCGTTGAGAACTTGAGAGTGGTTTGACTCGATCTCTAAGCAGGCACCTCGCGAAGCCGGAAATAGTCCAACCGATATCGGGTTATCGTCTAATACACATGAACAATGAACAATGACTAACAGACCACCTAGCATGAGGTATGATTCAGTGGTTGCACAGATAGACATTATCAACCACCGCCATATACCTACCTATCACTTGTCACGGCTCAGTCCATTCCCTCTCCGTCCGAGGGGAGGGAGAGGCGTGGTACGAACCCCTTGGGCCCGGACAGTTTTCTCGTGATTGCGAAGAATGGCCTGGTCTATGGTTGCGTATTGGACAGTGAACTCGGACCGGTCAATGCGGGAGTTGACACTGTGGCCGTCCGGCTGTGAAAGATCAAGTATGAGGCGGACAGACCCGTCCGGCTTCTCTCTGGCCCCAATGCCCCGAGGAGGGGAAGTCGAGACCGTGTTTCCGCCAAAAGAGAAAACAAATATTGAAAGGACCTTGCACGCTTGACTCGTCAAGCTCACCGGTCGGTAGTTTTCAGCCTTGAGTTTGCTACCCTGCTTGTAAATTGGTGTTATCATTGCGGCCTTCCACAGCAAGTTGCAGTGGGCAGTAGTACATCTTCGTGGACAGCAGTTACCAGCGGAGTGCCCCAAGGATCGGTGTTGGGACCGACCTTATTTGTTATTTATATAAATGAAATTCCCAAGATGATCAGAAGTAAATGCAAGCTTTTCGCTGATGACACAAAGTTGTTTCATGAAATTTCGAGTGACAAAGATGTAGCAGAGTTGCAAAGCCACTGTGTCAATATTTCGAATATTGAATGTGTCAATATTTTCGGGGCGTCGATCGGGGCGTCAATTTTCGAATGTCTCCAGTAGATTGGTTTGGCATGATTTCCCCTGTTGGAATCCATGCTGGTGTATCTGCTGCTTCACCATCTGTTGTAGTCAATGACCACCCCATGGTTCCCCTCCAATGCCCATCAGCCTTGGTTGAACATTGAAATGTCTGTCATTTAAGTCAAGCAATATTTAGTGACATCTACATCATTCTCAGGTCGGGTCAGTTCACTGACCTGACTTTGACGTCAAAAATGAACCGCAACACGGTTTATGCCCCGACTTCATATTACCTTGAGTCCCAGGGAATCTTTCTATGTGAAATTTACATAGATGAAGCTTACAGGAAGTTCATACCTAGAAGGCTTCCGAGTCCTCTAAACTTAGAGATCCTATATGCTTTTTCATAAGGGTCACTTGAGGTCAAGAATCGGTGACGTGACCACACTGGCCTCACAATAGGCATCAGTCATGATGGGGTAAAATTGAAGCTGTGATTTTGGCGCCGAAAATGATCTGGGTCCATCTAAAGCACATGACATGTTGATTTAATAAGCTCCTTGCAAGGCCCGATGCTTGAATTGTGCATTTTTTAACCTTGCATGACGTCATACATGACACCACTAAGGTCTTCGGAGTTTTTCGTCAAAAACTTCCTATCAAAGCTAGCTAGCGAGTCGGATATATCACCAATGGACTCTGGAAGACCTGCAGAATTCAGTGATCTGCAATATGGCCTCCCACCATCTTCGCGACCCGTGCGGCTTTGACCTGGCCTTGATCTGAGGTCAACACCCCAAGTTGACCATTCCGAGGCAAAACGTAACTATTCGAGGAGCCCTAGTATGGCGAACACAATGGTGCAGAAATCGCGGCACTGCGACCACTTTTGGCGACGTTATTCACCAAAACTGAACTCATACCTTGGGGTATTTGACCTGATCTCAGAGGCTACCTGTTCCGGGTTCACTGGTTGGTCTGAGTCCTTAAAATTGAGTACCTAGTACCTACCAGTCGCTGCCTCTCGTAATGGCACACACACTCGTTTTTTTTTTCTACAACGTTCTAGTTAAATCAGGGACGAAACGGCGTTTCACCTCCCCCCTCTCCCCTGGGCGAAGATGCATAGCTCTTAGCAAAGTCCGGCGACCGACGGTATTGGGTACCTAATCCTGTCGTGAAGCGACGTACCTATGTATGTATGTATGTATGTATGTATGTATGTATGTAATTAGGCATGTATAATTGTATAGTCGACTACAGAATGATGTTCCACTTTTCACAGGCAATTATTTGCCTGGAGTGGTAGGCTGTGCCGCATCACACGGGCTGGGTTCACAAATTATAGCTTTGTCCCAATGCTCACAATCGACACGCTTAATTGCGTGATAAACGGCACAACTTAGCGCTCCGGTCAACTGATAGCGTCTGAGGAGTGGGACATCATTCTTTAGTCGACTATACAGTTAACCCGCGTTGGGGTCTGCCGAGCAACGCGCCCTGCATGGGGGGGGGGGGGCAATTTGCCCCTCTCCTAAGATCTCGAGAACCACGCAACATAGCGACAAGCGGCAAACGGTGTTGGATAGCCCCAACAGGGAACTACCTTGTGACCCAATTTCATTGACCTAGGTCAAACCGATGACGTCACAGGTCAGGTCAAAGGTCGAATTTTCACCGTTTACAGGCATTTCAAGAAATGCGTTGTAAAATCGAGTAAAATGCATTTCATTGAAAATCATCGATGGGAAAATGTTCTTCAAACACATATTTTGTTATTTGAGGTCACTGATACCAGGTCAGGTCACAGAGGTCAGGTCACTGAGGGTCACAACATAAAAATACCATGTGATGCATGTTTTATGGTCCATTTTATATGCCAAATGTGATTATGTGGGTCAGGCAGCCTTTGAGGTCAGTTTAGATTTTGTCCTGGTGAAGGTCAGGTCAGGATCAGGTCAAGGTCAGGTCAAGGTCAGGTCAAGGTCAGGTCTGAAATTAGGTCACATTTCAAAGTTGATATTTTTGCATAAAATGGGTATCGATTCGATGCAGCTCGTCACGGGGAGTTCAATGGTGGTCTTTGTTTTGCGCTACGTGGTCGAGAATTGCTAAAAATTGAGTTCAAAAATTCAGTCATCAATTCATCGTCATCAATTTTGAACAGTTTTTCGCTATAACTTGGCCAAAAAAGGAGGTATCGATCTAAAATTTGGTATGTATATAGAAGACCGCAGGGACTATCATATACATATATTCCGTTTTTTTCGAAATTCGGAAAAATGGGATTTTTTGCGTTTTTCTAACAAATCAGTTTTTTGAATTTTTGGGGGTCAAAATCCCAAAATTTTGAAAATCGGAGATTGCAGTTTTGTAGCACCGCCTTTTGTCTACATGACCATATAAAGAACTTTGAGCCTTGGGTCACAGTATAAAACTGTGAACGCATCCAGTGTGATGCGACACAGCCTACCACTTCAGGCAACTGATTGCCTGCGTAAAGTGGAACACCATTCTGTAGTCAACGGTACAGTACTATCTTTCGAGTCCCAAGACAGAAAGCGTAAGGTGAGCTGCTCAATGAATGTGGGGAACTTCGTGGATTGACGCGGGAATCCCCCTCCCCTTCTCTCTCTCTCTCTCTCTCTCTCTCTCTCTCTCTCTCTCTCTCTCTCTCTCTCTCTCTCTCTCTCTCTCTCTCTCTCTCTCTCTCTCTCTCTCTCTCTCTCTCTCTCACAGACTGACTCTGGGTGGCTCTGCTCCCAAAGCTTCCAAGAGCGTCAATCAGCATAGCGGACCGCGCGAACCGACTGCGCAAACCAGCACCTCAAACATCAACAACCGCGGGGATCACCAGCTTGTGGCAGCGACCCGGGTGCAGCCATGGCCTCTAGAACGCGTAAGCACACTGACTTTGTGAGCGGCCCGATGAGGGACAAGCCGACGAGCTCTCTGCCGGGAATTGGTGAGAAGGCGGCCGGAAAACTGGTGGCCCAGGGCTACCCGCGCGCCAACATGGTGCTCGGCCAGTTCCTGGTGCTCGGTCAGAGTCGCGAGCCGTTCGTGTCCTGGCTGCAGAGTGCCTCGCACTGTAACGATGGCCAGGCCGCCGACTGTTACCAGGCACTGCACGACTGGTGTCAGCAGTTCCTGTAGCGATGGAACGGACGCTGCTGCGGCGACGACGTTTAAGCGCCTTCCGAACACTAAACTTACGACAAAGTGTCATCGCAGTGATTTGAGCGTCGGTTTTCAGGTCACCCATGTATAGTTATAAGTCTGATTGTAAGCTAAATATATGGTACTGATTTTGTAGCAATGGTAGCTGGTTGGACCGAACAGGCAAGTGCCGTTGACTGTCTACAGAACACAACCACACCAGACGGTAGACAGTGAGCCATGTTACGATGACGTGGCGGGGTTTCACCGCGCGGGGTTTCACCACCAGCTCAACACAGGCGGTAGAGGAACATCCTCATCCATGGTCAACTACCTCATCCGTCCATACCACGGCACACTGCAGTTACCGTAACCTGGCGTATATTTTCTACAAATTTACATATTTATATTTCGATGTACATTTGCAAATAACAGTTTCACTACGACTGCAAAAATGGCCTAGCGATAAAATTCAAGGACACCACTGCATTGCAGCCCGCCGTTTACACGACACACGTTCCGCCATTCTCTTAGTGAAAACTAAACTGCCTCGATGAATAATGGTCACAATGCCCAACGCAGCATCTTATTACTCCTCAGGTAGGTAACAAAGCTAGCTGATACCACAAAGTTAGCTGATAGTAGCAATCTTGGATACCACAGCCTCGGCCAAGACACAACAACGACGGGGCATAGCCTCGCCTCTACCAAGTCACCGGCATGACGCTGCATCACCACGTCTCAGATGTAACAGTGCCGGGTTCTATCCACGAGACCCGCGCCCGCTCTGATCCTCACCTATTACTCTCTCCGCGCCACTCTATTGGCCCGACTGACGACCCTGCTGCTCCGCTCACTGAACGTTGAAGAGCGTCTTCAAGTCACTCATTGTCAGCCGGTTGGAGGCAGCCTGCTTATTTCCCGAGAGCACGCCGTGCGCGATGTTCAGCTTCTTCTGCTGAAGCTCCACGATTCGCTCCTCCAGAGTGTCCTTGCAGACAAACCTGCCAAAACAGGTCAGGTCAGTGGTGGTGGTGGCGACAGATCAGTGGTGTACGAATGGGGCACGCAGACAGAGAGACTTCTGCCCACGGCGGGCAGGTCGGTGGTGTCAAACGGACAAAAGGATCATAGATATAGAGATCCTAGAGACAGCGGCAGGTCGGTGGTGTCAACCGGGCAGAGGGAACGGAGACAGACAGACCAAACGCTATCTTTCATCTGAAAACATGCCGTATTGTTAACCCACGAGCCGCTGGGAAGGGGGGGGGGGGCATAAAGTTGCCCCCCCCTTTACGTTTTAAGGAATATCTCCGAAACCGGATGAGCTACGAACGTGAAACGTGGCATAGCTTCAAATGAATACCTAGGCAAGGTTTGCGGAAATTTTGGTGGTTGTAACACCTAAGATGACGTCACAGTGACGTCACAAAGTTTTGTCGTTTTCCGATATGAACCGTTTCTGATGTCGCTGAGCATGAAACTAACTGTAAACAACTGTAAACGGCTGTCTGTCATCCTAAAACATCTAAGTACACTTCCAACTAGTTCCTGACCAATAATCAGTCGCTTATATTCGGTCTCACATATCGGATATATCGTGAGGAAACTGAGAGCCGCAAATCTATAATTTGACTTCTGACGTCACTGTGACGTCACTTCAAATGGGATCGACACCAAATTTGGACACAACCTCGGCTAGGTATTCAGAAAGATGTGTGCAAAGTTTCGCTTCTCTATCTCTTTGCGTTGGCGACGATATCGTCGCATAAGTAAAGTGGGGAACTATGTATATGCCCCCCCCCCCCCGCGGCCGGCGGGTGGCGCGGAGTCCCAGCGGCCGCCGGGTTAAATGAGCGAGCGACAGACCAAGACTTCTCCAAGCACAAATGTATTCTAGCTCAATTTTCGGATAACCCTGTGGCGTCAGTGGTTCATTAAAAACGCAAAGTGAAAAAGTGGACACCTGCAGTTGCTTACTGGCAAAAGAAATATGAAAACGTTTGATTAGTGCGAGTAGTGAGTACGTCACAAGAAAGATGACCTGCCCGGTTAGCTACGGTGTCGGAAGTAGCCAGAATGAGTCGTCATCCAGTAGGTGACCACTACAAATATCTGGGACGATGCGGCCGAGAGGATGGGCCCGGTTCGGATCCTGACGCGAACAGATTGAGAGAGTCAATAAGAAGCACAGCAGTCACTGTATGTGGGACAGTTGGGACACTCATTGTCCAATGCTGATTCCCACAGAGAAAATGGTCGTTAGTCATTCGTGTTGCCCGATGTAGAGTGTGCAAAGAGCAAATGTTCACTCTCTGTAGACGGCTGCCTTGCAGGCCGAGGTTCCGAGATCTGTATATCATGGACTTCCGGTTCCAGCTGCTGCAGTCCCGTCTCCCGCTGAGAAGGGATAAGGGATCCGCGGCGGAAAGTCCCGGACCGAAAGTACCAGGCGCCGGGGAGAGTCGCGACAGCGTGACGTAGGTACGTCAGCGTCGCCCAGCCCGTTCCGAGAGATACCAGCGTGACTAGCGTCCGACAGAAGGACAGCATTCTGCCTACTTTGGTGGCGTTAAGTGAACATGAACGATGATGTCGACTGGATAAAACTATCTAAGGTCAACAGGGTACTTAAGAATTCGGAACGGAAAAGAAAATTAAGGAGACTCCATAAAACACAAGGCCCTCTTGGTGGCCACGAAGTCTGACGGAAATCGATCTGGATGTGAGTCGGAGCAGCCCTTATAAAAGAGAAAACACAGCTTGCTGCTCAGTTTCTGGACATCTCCTTCCCATTCGACATGACAGCGAGACCATTCACTGTGGTCTAGACATTCACAAACACATCTGCAAGCCATGCCCGAGCAGATGAATTTACCGTAGGCTCGCTCACCTCACCCGCTATTCCATCCCGCGGCCCTCCAATCTGAATCATCGCTAAATATCTGCCGTGTCGGTCAGTGACGTCACCAGAGCGATGGTGACGTCACAGCGGCGCCGTGCAGCTGACTGCCGATCCCAGAGTCCCTTCACCGCCAGTGTTATTCTGACCCCACTGATACAGCAGCCAACTACCACATGACTCCTCATTAGATAAGATTCACGTTGGCAGGTCATTAGGCCACGAGCGAACTTTCGGGCAGTCATATTGCGGTGACGACAATTCATTACCACAAACTTTATGCGAGCCGGCAGGTGAAAATTTCATAGGACGTCTGAAATAAGTGATGGCCCATACATTTCTGGCTGGACAAAGTCTGTTTCATGTGGATAAATGTTGCCCGGAAACGCTTTGACGATCAAACTGAGGCTAGCAATAGTGGTGTAATACGACTACGAGATTCGACGCTCCGCGCTTAACATAACTATCTATCTTGTTCGATGGAGTTCAAGATTACCTCTTCTGATGGAGCTCGAAATTCTGTAACACTAGCCACTCAAACCCAAAACCAGAGCATCCTGGCCCAACGTGATCAGTCGCAGTGCCATGCTCATTGCTCATTGCTTAGCGGAGTGCATAATCTTTTTCTGTCATCACCAAATTACAGAGAACGGCAGCCACCCGACCTCTACGCCATAAAGCGCGATCCAAGAGACCATGCACCAAGCCCACATATGTATGTATATCCACATTCCACACATTCCCATGGACGTCTGGGCCCCAAAATTCAAAGTACCCAGTCCCACA
This sequence comes from Amphibalanus amphitrite, assembly GCF_019059575.1. NCBI lineage: Eukaryota > Metazoa > Arthropoda > Thecostraca > Balanomorpha > Balanidae > Amphibalanus > Amphibalanus amphitrite. Next base: position 326,705 of record NW_024882286.1, on the reverse strand, counting down.
ACCCACAGCGTCCCAATCCCGGCCCCCACGCTTTTCCCATCCATCACGCACCTGTGTATGAACACGTCCCTCCGCTGGCCCACGCGGTAGATACGGTCTCCCGCCTGCTCCTCCAACTGGGGATTCCAGTGCGGGTCCAGTATGAACAAATGGTTCCCACCGACCAGGTTCAGGCCTACGCCGCCGGCCAGCAGCGACAGCAGCATCACCTGGCGGACAAACACGGAACCACACGTCACAGGGATGGCCAGTGGCCACTACGGGCCACTCTGCCTTATTCGCCCGTCCGACAACGGCAGAGCAGCAGTGCTACCAGGTAACATCAAATGAACACATACGTAGATAACGACGCATTACAGTGTCGCAACAACAACAGGAGGCAAACGTAGCCGGTAGCAACATCCCATAGGCATCCGGATAAGGCATATAACACTGCGTAGAACCACAGCACTCACTGACCGTAGAACCGCAGTCCTCTTATAAGACATGCACTGCTCCAACGACTCAGTAATGAGGATACAGTTTAGCGCTGTTTAACCTTCACATAAGAAGGCCGAGCCCTAGCCTCAACCATTCTGCGGAGGCCCTCTGATTCCCCCACTCACACCCACCCGCCATCAGTTGCTCACCCGCGGTCCCCGACGCGACGTTCCATTGAACGCTTCGATCAGCTGCTGCCTCTCGGACATCTTGACCGCGCCGGAGATGGTACAGGAGGCGACACGGGCCTCAGACAAGTGCTCTCGCACGATGTCGAGCATCGAGGTCCACTGTGAGACGACGACAACTCTCTCATCTCCGGCGTCCACGATGGCGCGCACTTCCTCCATCAGGCGGCGCAGCTGTCGGAGGAGGACGGCAGCGTCAACGACAGGGTCATCATCATCAGCAACGTTATCATCTTCAGCGTAATCATCACCGTCACTATCATCATCATCATCATAAGCATCACAATCAACCACATCAACGCCGTCATCATCATCATCATCATCATCATCATCATCATCATCATCATCATGATCATCATCATCATCACCACCTCCCCCGTCCCCACCTTGGCGCTGCGCCAGTCCCGGCCGAAGACGGGGTTGTCGGCGGTGAGCACGCTCTTCTCTTCAGCCGCCTCCTTGGCCGGCGCCTCGGACAGACTGAGGCCAAGAAGCCTCTCCTCCAGTTCAGCTGCCTCGTCTTCCACATCCACGCCGGCCGACTCGCGGTCCGATGACGTCAGCACCTGTCGGCGTCGTGACGTCACTGGTCCGGTAGGTGGGAGAAGAGGGTACGAAGGCCGACTTGGGGAGTCCTGACCTCAGGTGGGAGGGTTCCTTATTCAAGGGAGGACCATCACCAGCCTCATAATTCAAAAGCCTGCAAGACTGCAGAGTTTCAAACAGAGAGAAACTGAGGCAGAGCAGTGCCGAACAGACACAAAAAGAGTTACAGAGAGCTGCAGAAAGTTCTGGACAGAGAGCTACAGAAGACGACACTGTTTCGAAAACAGTTCTCGGAGAGGGAGGGACCAGACCCGCCCTCCACTCGTGTTCGTGACCTACACAGCAGATGGCCGCGTTCTCCCACCATGGCTGTCTCGTTAGGGCGGGGGGCGCTATTGGCTGATGGGTATCGGCCGGATGGGCCGAGGCACGGTACGACAGTCCCGTGATACGGTATCACGGGTCGCTGATCGGGGGAGGGGTGGGGGATCGGGTGGGGGATCAGTAGGACAGCAGCTGGAACGGAAATGGGTACCAAGCGGAACGGAGAAGGGGTTCCGAAGAAGAGCGAAGAGGGTTGCGGACAGCGAAGAAGGGAAAAATGACGCGAGGTCTGCAAAAGTAACGATATGACTGAGCCATAACCGTAACAAAAGGGGCATGACACATACTGCGTACAAACGAATGTAGTTTTCGAATGGCAGGCGATGAGAACGATAGAATGACACGGAAAGCCGAAAATAGGTAGCAGCTCAGGCAGGATTTTAGAGCTATCCTTTGTACGCCATCATGCGTGCCGAACTACAGCATCTGAGCTGAACTGAGCAATATCCCCGACCGACCCGTACCGTTTTGGCCAGCGCCGGGTGGCAGCAGATCTGCCTCAGTCGCAGCAGCTGCACCAGCAGGTGGTGCTGCTTGATGCTGCCCTTCTGACCGAGGCCCGACGGACCGCCCTCCGAGCCGCCTGCAAACATCGGCGGCAAACGTCACGTCAGTGACATCATACGTCACATAACCGTCACCAAACGTTACCAACGTAACAGCGCGTCACGTAACATCACAGCCTCACATATCAAAGCGACATCAAACGTCACAGCACCAGATGCAATTAGGTTCCTCATGAAACAGGCCGGATCATTTCACCTTTTCGTTGAACTGGTGCTAACTCTTAACGCAAAAAGGAAATCAATCTGAAACTACCGGAAGTTAATCATAATTAACTTTGGGCGGCGGCGTATGGTTTCACTCTGCTGCCTCTGCGCATATCCTGCTCGGGCGGGACTGGGAAAACCCGGTGTCTGTGCCTGTGCGTTTGTTTCGGTTCGTGTGCGTTGCCGCGCCTGTGTTATTGTATTTGTGCGGATAGGAGGCCGTGACGTGGGCTGTCGAGCCGCTCGGCACCGACAGACCGAGGAGCCGCCGCCGCCGCCGCCGGCGGCGTCATCGTCCGTACACCGACTGGAATTTCCAGTCGGTGCGGTGACGTCACACACTTCCCTCCCCTCACCTCCGGCCGGGGTCAGGTCAGGGGTGTCGACCGGCAGGGGGGCAGCACCGGAAGTCAGGGGGGCATTCCCCGACGTACCTAGTACACAGACCTACACCACGGCCTGTGACCACCTCTGATGACGTCACCGCTGGTCACCGATGACGTCACCGGGCGGTGTGCCGGCTGCAGTGGCCTTGGCTGGCCCGCGCGGCGGCCGGCCGGCAGCGGAGGACGGCAGTAGTGTTCGTCCGGTCGGCCAGGATGGGGGCCACGGTGGGTGTGTGGGTGGCGACACTGCTGCTGGTGGCCGCCACGGTCAGCGCCGCTACATTGGAGGGCTCAGGTGAGAGCAAACCCCCCTCCCCCCTCACCAACACAGCATGAGGCAGCCCCACGCAACCGTTCTTCTTTCTCCGTGCTCAGCTTCAGTGGATTTATGAATTCTGTTTGGCAACAACGACTATTCAACCAGCCTGTTCCAGACACCCGCACTACAGATGCAACATTGCCGGTAAGAAGATCTAAGTCTGGACATAATCAATTCTCCGGTTAGCTCCACACAAGTCTATCGACTCTAGTAAGCCGCTTTCAAACTTGGTTACGTTCATCGCTCTCAACCCCACCTTGGTTCGATGAACCCGAGTTCAGACCTCTGAGCTGGGACGCTTGGAGCCATGGAGGACCTGAACTTGAACAATTATCTGCGTCCCGGTAGAATCACAAACCTATTATCACTCATTCGGCACCATATCACACTACCTGCAGATGAGCATCACTGAGAAAGAACAGGCGGGCAAAACCAACGGTAACCGATATCGTCACTTGTTTCTCGTTTTCCTGCTATACGGCCCACTGGTCAGCGGTGTTTGTGGGTTGTAACCGCCGTTTACCTAGACACGTGTTGCGGTACAGCAGAAAACGTGAGAAACTGATTCACTGGAGTATGACGGGATTCACGGTGAGCTGTATCATACAACTTCCCCACATCCGCCTACTATGGACGTCAAACCCCTTGAGACCCCACTTTTTCGCGATAATTTTTAAATGCGTCAACTCTCGTTGACGATATTCTGGCAATGTGTGTTTCAGAACCTGCCGAAACTTTTATTACTAAGGTATTTTGACGCCAAACGATTATGAAAGGTACTTCTCATTCACTCGTAATGTTAAATTTTACGGAACGAATCTGCTGTTTGGGTAGAGGCTACGCGCTCATGGGGCGGAGCTACGTAATGACGTCAGCGCTAAGCTCCGCCCTACCCCTCCAGCGCTCCTTGCCCGGCGACCGGTCACTCGCGTCTCTCGCTCCATACTACAGGCTTGATGGTGGGCGGTAGCTGGTAGCGGTAGCGGGCGCTGGTAGATGTCATTAATAGCAGATGGCACTGGTGGCGGGGCTCGAGTGTGGCCGAGCGCAAGCCTCTGCCACGGCCTGAATTGACCTTAGCATTACGAGTGAATGAGAAGTACCTTTCATAATCGTTTGGCATCAACATACCTTAGTGATAAAAGTTTCGGCAGGTTCTGAAACACACATTGCCAGAATATTGTCAACGAGAGTTGACGCATTTAAAAATTATCGCAAAAAAGTGGGGTCTCAAGGGGTTTGACGTCCATAGTAGATAATTTGAACGCTACACTGTGTCCGCAATTAGGAATTTCGAACGCTTTTATTAACCTGGACAGTGGACACACTAATGAATCTGAGGTTAGAGCGTCAAAACGTCGACAAAAATCTACCAGCAACGAAGCCCATTTCAATCCATCTGTTCTGCCGAGCCTCCGACAACTCTTCAAAGCCCGTCTCTAACCATATACACCGTGTAGCCTTGCGGAGCCCCCGAGCGGGTCCCCGTCCCCTCCCCGGCCGACCGAACAATGCACGGTACGCGGCCCCTCGTGCTGCGCGTGTCCTTCACCTTGGTCCGAACCGGTAGGACGGCAAACCGACCACCCGGTCCCGAGCGGTCTCTATAAGCGGAGAATCAATCGAGCGGACCAGCCGACCGGTCAGGAAAACTAATCACCCCGGTCCCGGTCAGTCAACCGATTAGACAACCCGAGCGGCCCAAGCGACGGATCATACGACCAACCCCCCTCCCCCAGCGGGATATCACCTAACCGGTCCCCACCGGTAAAACACCCATCGATCCTCATCAGTAAAACCCCCATCGGTCCCCAGCGGCGAGAGCCTCCCAGCCGACGGGACGAACCACTGTCGGTAGAACCCCAATACGGACAGTAAATACGTATCGCAAATGGTGAGACACCACAGTCCAGACTCAATCACACAGTCCCAGGCACCATATGCAGCATATGGTCCCTATGCATTGGAACTTACTAGGTCGCTTTCGAGAAGAGCAAAACATAGAACGTAAGCAAAACATTGCAACACTGGACCGCTGAATGTTGGACAGGTTTCGTAAGGACAGCGAGGGAGGATCATCGCCCGTAAAAACAAACGCAAATACGACGGACGATTACGCAAGCAGTCAGGCTTTTTGAATGGACAGATAAATAATAAACTTCAAGCGGGCTCCCTGACATTTTTTTTTTTTTTACAAACCGATCCGTTTCCGGCCCGCAGTACCAATCGTTTATACATTTTCTGCGGCGCCGTACAGGCTGACAAAACCCAGCCAGTACGACAGGCCGTGACAGTCGAGCTCGTCCCTATCTCGTCCGCGAGACTGGTCGCCGACAGGCCGTACCGGCTGCTGATCATAGGTAATACCAGGGCCGCGCGGTCGGCAGCTCTGACGGACTTCCCTCGACCACCTGGGGAAGTTTGGCCGAGCCTCCGTGCGCCGCTTATAACGGCCGTGACTACAGCCGGCGCACGGACATAATCTCCCCTGGACGCTTAATGACGTCATCCGAGGCAGATCCCCATCCCATCAGTGACGTCATAAATCGCTGACTGAATCAGAGAGTTCCGCGGTAGCTGCTGGACGTCACGGCAGAACTATGACGCGGTCCCGCGCGCACCGTGTCTGTAGAATCGTCCGTGGGCCGTCCCGTGGCTTTCTCCGGCCTGTGAGCGGGTACGGATTAGCGAGGGATTAGCATAGCACTCGGCGGTAGGGAGTTCCGCCGGTAGGAATCCGGGGTCATTGAAAGACCGGGATTCAGGGCCATTGAAAGACCGGCATTCAGGGCCACTGGTGCTGTGTGGACATGGGATATCCTTATTCGGTGAAGCATACCGGTAGTGGCGCTACTACCAGCTGTAACAACTGCAATGCATACTGTCACCACCAGCTGTCACAGCTGTGGTGCTGTCACTAACAACTGTACCAGCACGAGCAGCTGGTCAAATGAACAGAGGAGCGGCTGCTCTCAGGACAAAGAGCGATCGTGCGCTGTTCTCCAGCGATACCGGTTCAATCCAGCTGGCACTGAGCGGTGACAGAAGCACGTCCTCGGCACTGAGATCCGACAGACGAGCAGCAGCGGCCGGACCGAATGAGGAGTGGACAGGAGTGGGGCCGAGTCTGACTCAGACTTGTCAGGGCCATATCGAGAGTAGCAAATCTCTGTCTGACATTTGAGAGACGGGAGATGAGACCATATGAATTGACGTCATGATCTCGTCAGTATCCGACAGGAGAGGCCGCTGAGGGGATTTCCTGATATGCTGAGTACTGAGTAGGCTAGCTGGGGAAAGTTTTTTTAAAACTCTGTTTAATGTTTATGTTCGTAATGTTTACAGTTGCATGCACTGCCCTGTATTAGTTCACACCACATTATGCATTACCGTTCCTGCCTCCACAACACGAGGTCGAAAGTCCATGTTTGCTGCAGCGAAATATCAGTGATGCGAATTGGGGACGGTCCCGCATGTCCCGTGTCATAGATCGGGTATCTCATGGGGGTTGGCCGGAAAACGAGAGCGAGGTCACCAGCCTATGGACTGAGCCCCTGGCTCAGCGCCGCACCAGTCGCTTGACAAACCTGCACACACCTATGACACACCGAAATATACCAACCGTTCGGAGCCACAGGTGACCCTTTTACCCAGTGGGGTAGGTCGGGTACCCGCTTAGGGAAGCCAGATAACGTGACGAAATACCAGCCTGTGGACTTGGTAAACAATTCTAGCTGTGTTATGCTAGCTCAGCGTTTTATCACGGTCAAAACCGTGTCTCCGATGGACACAGTGTCGCCAATACAGACCCAAGTCACTGTGGCCGTGTCACAGGCATCAGTTGAGTTCCGTGTCTCCAGGTCATAGGCCGGACCGTGCCTTTATTACGAAATGCCTCATTGTTGAAACCCACCAATACCACACCGTGACCCTAATGGACATGCCCCACAGACTGTGCCAGTGACCAGAAGCCTCCACTACCACCCAGTGAACCGTGTGCCCATGTCCTGGCAAATGCCAGTGGCCCACGTCTCTAAAACAGCACAGTGACCCGTGTGTCCGTGCCCCGCAGATGCCCGTGACCCGTGTCTCTAATACAGCACAGTGACCCGTGTGTCCGTGTCCCGTGCCTCTAATACAGCACAGTGACCCGTGTGTCCGTGTCCCGCAGATGCTAGTGACCCGTGTCTCTAATAACTACAGCACAGTGACCCGCGTGTCCGTGCCCCGCAGATGCTAGTGACCCATGCGAGCACCACACGTGTCCTTCTGGCGAGGAGTGCGTCTCACACGAGGTCTCCTGTCGGCGACAGCCGTGTCCGCGGATCAGCGAGTGCCGCGCCGCCAACTGCACTCTGCCCTGCCGGGACGGGTACGAGTGTGACCGTGAGCCGTGCAACCAGCCACCCTGCGACACGCGTGAGCGGTGCGTGCCTCGACCGGACGCGTGCGGCGGCCGGTGTCTGCCCGACGAGCTGTGTCTCACCAAGGTGCGTCCGTGCGCACCGAGGGCACCGTCTGACGCGCGGCCGCCGTGCGTCGAGAGCTGGTGTGTGACGCGCGGCGCCGCGCTGACGGCGCGCCACCAGCCGCCGCCGCCGTCGTTCTGCGGCGACTGTCCGGCACCAGCCGTCTGCGTGCCCACACAGGTGTGCCGCCAGTACAACGAGTGTCTCTTCCTGCCCGTGTGCCTCACCGACTGTACCGAGATGTGGTGCGGCAGCGGCCACGAGTGCCGCATGCAGCCGCCAGCGGACTGTGAGACCGCCAACTGTCCGCCGGAGCCCACCTGCGTCCCCGACGGGTCTCCGCCGGAGGTCGAGCTCGCCAATCGGTTCTCCTCCGGGCCGCGCCGCCCGCAGTGTGTGGTCAGCTGCAGTGACGACGAGGAGTGCCGCTTCATGCCGACGCGCTGCCTCGAGCCGCCGTGCCCGACCGTGGCGCGGTGTGTGCCCCGAGCGGCGGTCGCAGCTGCCGCCGCCTCGGTGGCCGGCGCTGCGGCAGCCGCTGCGGGACCGCCCCCACCGGGAGGAGAGTGCCCGCTGGATGACCTGCGTCAGCTGGCCAGCCCGGCGTTCTGCGGCACGGCCAGCCTGCACCAGTGCGCCGTCGATGGCGAGTGCGGCCCGCAGCGGCGCTGCTGCGAGCGCGGCTGCGGCCGCTCGTGCCTGCCCACCTGTCAGCCGGGCTGTGCGCCGGGCTCCGAGTGTCGCCTGGTGGCCGTCCAGTGTATCGGCTCGCCGTGCCCCAAGGTAGCGCAGTGCGTGGCCGCCGAGCACCCGGAGCAGGCCGGCCCGCTGCCGCCGCCGGCGCCGTCCCCGCCTCTCCGGCCGGCCAGACCGTTCCCTCCACCATCACCATCCGCCGACCAGCTGCCGAACGGAGCGGCGTCCGCGGCTGCCGGAGCGTCATCATCGTCAGCGTCAGCGTCGGCGTCATCATCCCAGTCATCGGTCGACGGCCAGCAAAGTCTGCCAGACCGTCCCGGCCTGTGTCCGGTCAACGACCGCCAAACCCAGTCCAAGATCTGCTTCGATAACGGCTCGGTGGACATGTGCTCCAGCGACCACAGCTGCCCGGCCGGCCAGCGCTGCTGTCTGCGCGGCTGCCAGCGTCTCTGCAGACCCGTCTGCGACTCGTGTCCCGCCGCACTGCAGTGCCGACTCGACACCGGCAGGCCAGAGTGTCTGACACCCATCGAGAGCAACAATCGCTTCAACATTCGCCGACGCGTACAGCGGGGGTAGTGCTGACGAGCGGCCGCCGTTCCTGGGATACAGATGCCTACCGTGCCGGACTCTGAGGAACGGTCTCAGAAGGCAGGATTACGGCGCTCCATGAATTAGAGGGGCACGCAGGTGGATCCTGGGGAGATCCATGACCTCGCTGCGTCCTGCTGTCGCGTTCTCCTCAGCACTGACCTTGCACCGCGATTCTTCATGATACCATCCACAGTTTGATAGGGAATCCGCGCTCGGGGGCCAGCGGAGATGAGTGTGGAGACAGGCTCAAAGACTGAGATCGACGGCTGAACGACTGAGTGACTGGCTGGGCGGTCGGGCGCTTCAGTTCACTCAAGGGGACTGCAGTGAGAAGCAGTACACTGAGTTAGGTGAGCCCCTGGAAGGCGGCGGTAGCGTCAGCGCCGCGCGATGAGGTTCGCGAGAGCGAGGTTTGACCGCGAGACAAACGTTCATGCTCAGTGTGGTTGTGTGCAGTTGCAGAAATCCACTGTTTCGTTGTTTGTGTCATGACTGCATTCAGAGTGTTGATCATAATAAATGGACACATCCACAAGTCAGGAATATTTCTGATAAAATGACAAAATAATCTATTGATAGGGTTCACTGTTGAGGTATAAACTGTGCCAAATGCTGTATTGGCTTATGAATTGCCAACGAGATTCCAATCAAACTGCGCTCCCTCACGAATACCACAGCCCTGTTTATTTACATTGACATATGTCTGGGAATAGGATATGCGAGCATTCAAACTGGCCACGTCCAAACATATGGGCCAGATGTCTATAAATACAGTACCTATAGTTAGTGGTATAAAAGTGATTCAGTACGGTGAAGTGGCGCCATAGCTGTAAGAAAATGCTTCCACAGGACAGGGGCTTTCCAAGTCCTGGAAAAGCCGCCCGCTCTCGGAAAACTGGCTGGCCCCACCGCCACGGATCGTGATGTTATTTCAGTCATCGAATTAAGTGCAACGTTTTTGATAGCAATGCGATGGTTTAACCCGTGCAACTTGCTGTCAGCAGCGAGCTTGGGTCCAAGGCAGCTGCTTGCAAACTTTAAAGAAGTTACCGTACTTCCCAATAACCAAACTAAAGCCTGGCGGAAGCTCAGGCCGTATCAACACGGAAGCACTCACCGCATCATAACCACGTAATCGAATGCAAGAAAGAATGCAGCGTTGCGACACATGAGGCCTAGGCCCTATCCGTTCATTGACAAACAGTGACGGGAACTTCAGCATAACGTACCCATTCTTAACTGCCTGGGCTTCTACATCGAGACAGCAGATCGACACACTCTGTTACCCAATACCGAGGGGCACTGCTGTGTTCCTTGTAGTGGCCGGTATAATGGGCGAATTGTAACGAATCTTATCGTCATTTTACATAATGGGCGAACCAAGCGCCAGCCCATCCCAGACTGTTGAGTGTTGACAGTCCGGGATGTTGGTAAGACGTCTTGTAGATGGTAAGATGGACGGGTCAGGTTGAGGGGCCAGAACGGGCCTTGGACGCACCCTTCAGGCGACACCACCCGGCTGCTCTGTGGCCGATACAACAGACGGGGCCAGGCAACACAGAACGCCGCGCCACGGCGCGGTGCGTTTCCACCACACTGGATCGCGTATCGCCAGTCATCGCCAACAGTACGATGACTAGCTATTCGGACCCAGGGCCGTCGCCCGCAGCACCGGATGCACCGCTCAAAGAGGCGACTGAACGCAGACAGCCGGCCGCTGCGGGCCAGACATAACTCATTCTGAGAGCACAGCTCCAATACCAGCCCGCGGCGCGACCGGCGACCGGCGCACTGCAGACGCTCAAAGCGGTTCGTACATACACTGGGCGCCGTAGAAGACCGGTCTACAGTGGCTCCGTCCATAAATATTTACAGCTCGGTCGAGGGCAGCCCGCCGCCCACTCAGATGATGCCCACACCATTTTTGCAGAGTATAAAGTCTAGACATTCATTAGCCAAAATATGTAGGTAGACGGCAGACGGGCGGGTTCGCGGACGGGCAGATGGATGACATCTCTAAATTCGCCACCAACTGGAGACATGCATTTCAGACCATACATAGACCTCTGTACATAGACCTCTGGTGTACAGAGGTCTATGGATCATACTACCGGACTACACTTGTGTCTAGGTGGCTGCACAACTTACTCCTGTAGCCGACCAATTCCGTAAAATCACTTCTGATGAAGGTGACTACTGACCACCACAATCATAGATAATCCCATGCGACAGAAGACAGGGGTCTTTCCTGACTCTGATGGCCCCCGGCGCAGCGGAGGGGATAGATGGCCACCCACGGCGTCCGCGGGGTCGGGATTCCCACCACGTTTACCGTTCTCAGTAGTAAACAGACCACCGAGACCGTCCGGTCGGCATGGGGTATGCACTGGCAGACACGGACACGCCCAGTGGGGTCAAGGGGAGGAAATTGTCATGGAGGCGCATATAGCTGAGCCAGCGGAGTTGTGACAGAAATCATGCCGGCATGCTCGAGGACAGAATCGAAACTACAATAAACATCCCGAAGGGTAGGTATGTTCCTGCTACAGCTGTACTCAACGGTTGCTTGGATATAGGTTGGCAACCAGTTCGGACTTCGGAGCATGGAATTGTGCTGAAGGATGACGGTGGGGTTGTCGTGCAAGCAAAAAGTACGAATGAATAGTGTTTCTGATTTACTTGCTGAGTTTTGCAGTGAGCTATAGAGCTAGTTATGTCTAGCTATTATTAAGTAGGCAATGGCATTGAAAAGATATCTACTAATTTGCATTAACTTACCTGGCCTAAACCTCGTTTGGCATTTCCGCCATCCCTTTTAGCACCGTAATTATGTGCCCGAAATTCAACGGCCTCAAGCGGTATTGTGCAATCTGCACATCAGCAGTCATCGTAATCAAGTTTCATATGCATTATGTAATAACAGATGTTCGAACTGAATAGTTCCGCAATAACCATATTCTTACTGGGAATAATGGCGGGTGGTCCGGTAATCGCGGATAAGAGGGATTCCCTTGCTCTCGGAAAACAATCGTCATTTTTCTTCCAATAGTTATTTCTGATAACTGGCTATGTGCGTCATTATCGTTTCCTTCCTATAAACGTATCATTGAGGCATTGTACCTAATGGCATACGCATTCTTACAACATTGCAGATAAATAAATCAGACTGTGGGCTTGTGTACTAATACACAAATAACGGTCAAGGAAAAAAGACTGTCACCTGTCCAGTGTCCACTATAAATATCTCTTTTTGCAAACTTTATCGGCGCCGCTATGTTAGCCGCTACCCAGCCCCTCAGAAGAAATAGCTTTAGAAATAGAACGGCGAATAGCGGCGGAGACGTTGCTGTTAATGGAACCCGGATGGACGCCCATGCTCATTGCTCATTGCACACCTACTCCGCAGACTTGTGATCAGCTCAGTTGAGCCGGCTCAAAAATCAGCTCAGCTCATGAGCCGGCTCAACATTTTGCCAAATTGCTGAGCTGTGAGCTGAGCCGGCTCAGTAATGCATTGAGCTGAGCTGCTGTCTGAGCTGAGCTGAATGAGCTTGAGCTGAGCTGAGCTGAATGAGCTTGAGCTGAGCTGAGCTGAGCTGAGCTGATTGAGCTGAGCTGAGCTGATTGAGCTGAGCTGAGCTGAGCGAGCTGAGCTGAGCTGAGCTGATTGAGCTGAGCGAGCTGAGCTGATTGAGCTGAGCTGAGCTGATTGAGCTGAGCTGAGCTGAGCTGAGCTGAGCGAGCTCAGCTCAGCTCAGCTAAGCTGTGCTCAGCTGTGCTCACTGGAGCCAGCTGATAAGACGGGTTCCTCTGCGGGTGAATTTTATGTGATATTTAGCCAAGAACAGCACATGTTTCCATTGATGTTCGTCAAGTGCCATGCCAGTCGTGAGTCCACTGCGATGATTTTCGCGAGTGCGCCCTGGAGCCACCTGAGAAGACGGGCTCCTCTGCGCGTAAATTTTATGTGATAGTTACTCATAAACAGAACGTGTTTCCATTGATGTTCGTCAAGACTCAAGAGCCAGTCGTGAGTCCACTGTGATGATTTTCATGCGCACTGGAGCCAGCGGATAAGACGGGCTCCTCTGCGGGTGAATTTTCTGTGATATTAAGCCATGAACAGCAGGGCTGCGGAGTCGGAGTCGGAGTCGGAGTCGGTCGGAGTCGACAGTTGTGACCGGAGTCGGAGTCGGAGTCGATTTTAGAAACCCGAGCCGGAGTCGGAGTCGGAGTCACCGAAAATCTGTCGACTCCGCAGCCCTGCTAGGTCTGCGGAGTCGGAGTCGGTCGGAGTCGACAATCCCGCCCGGAGTCGGAGTCGGAGTCGGAGCTGGTTTTTGAAAGCCGGAGTCGGAGTCGGAGTCCCCGAAAATCCATCGACTCCGCAGCCCTGATGAACAGAACATGTTTCTATTGATGCTCGTCATGTGCCAGTCGTGAGTGCACTGCGGTGATTGTCGCGGGTGCACACTGTGATAACATGTGATAACACTGCCAAGAACAGTCCATTTCATGTAGTCTGAGTCCAAGTAGACGCACGACTCGCAAAGTCTCAAGGTCTTAATGAGCTTATCTCTTTTGCCCATTGTGTAAGTTGCCTCGCTCCTTGTTAGAGCCTAGAGGAGACTTACTTATGTGCCAAGAGTCGGTCTGTTTTTTACCCTTCCAGGCGGTGGGGGGGGGGAATTTTTTGCCCCCCCCCCCTTAGTTTTTTTCGATATATCTCGAGAACCGCTGCACCGATCGTCACCAAATTTTCGGTACCCTCCCGTGTACAGCTACTGCACATTGTGACTAAAATTTTTCCAAAGGCTATGATAGGTTGGACGCTAATGACGTCAGAGTGACGTCATTTCTGCCATTTTCGACCTCAAAAAAGGTTTCGCGAGAAGAGCTGTCAGGCCTACAGCTTTAGAGATACAGAAAAATATTCAGACATGAAAAGTGTAGAATTCAAAGGGCTACAAAACTGCAATCTCGGATTTTTGAAATTTTTGGATTTTGACCCCCAAAAATCAAAAATTAGATTTTTTAAATATAATAGCCGAAAAATCCAAAAAGTTTTTTGAATTTCGAAAAAAAACCGTAAGATATGTGATAGTCCCTACGGCCTGCTATCTACATACCAAATTTGAGATCGACACCTCTTTTTTTTGGCCAAGTTATAGCGAAAAAACTTCAAAATTGATGACGTCAAATTTTCAAACTAAATTTTTAGCAATTCTAGACCTCGTAGCGCAAAACAAAGACCACCATTAGACTCCCCGTGACAAGCTGCATCGAATCCATACCCATTTTATGCAGAAATATCAACTTTGAAATTTGACTTTTTTTACCTGACCTTGACCTGACCTCCACCAGAAAGTGACCTAAACCGTACCTGATGGTCTTATAACCAACACCATTGAGTTGGAAATGAAAAACTGGCCATAAAACATGCATCGCACAACCTTGGTAAAGTTGGGTTCATGTGGTGACCCTTGGTGACCTCTGGTAACCTGACCTGTGACCTGACCTGGTATGACCAGTGACCTCTTATAGCAACATATGTACTAGACAACTGACACCCTATCGCTGATTTTCGACAAAGTGCGTTTTACTCGGTGTTATAGCGCGAAGCCCCGTGACCGGTGAAACATTTTATCTTTGACCTGACCTGTGACGTCATCGGTGACCCCGAGGTCAATGAAATTTGGTTTCCTTCAACAAATTTGACAGGGCTATCGAACGCCGTTTGAATTTTCCGGATCTGTCCAGTAGTTTTGGAGATACGGGGGAGGGGGGCAAAAAATGCCCCCCCCCCCACCGCGCGGAAGGTGGCCGGGAGGCCCACCGCCTGCCGGGTTAAGCATGTCCGATTTAAAAAGAACGACTGAACGATCTGAGCGTGAATTGAACTGAGCGGAAACTGAGCTGAGCTGAATTGAGCGGAAACTGAGCTGAGCTGAAGGGGAACTGAGTTGAGCTGAGCTGAGCTGAGCTGAGCGGAAACTGAGCTGAGCTGAGCTGAGCTGAGCGGAAACTGAGCTGAGCTGAGCGGAAACTGAGCTGAGCGGAAACTGAACTGAGCTGAGCGGAACCTGAGCTGAGCTGAGCGGAAACTGAGCTGAGCTGAGCTGAGCGGAAACTGAGCTGAGCTGAGCTGAGCGTGAGCGGAGCGCAGCCGGTTTGAGCGGAACGTAAGCTGAGCTGAGCCGCGTTAAACTGAGCGGGAGCTGAGCGGGAGCGGATAAGACGGAGTTGAGCTGAGCGAGCTCACTTTTTTCTTGAGCTGTCACAAGTCTGCTACTCCGCTGGTCGTTGATCTCTCGCGGGCGGCGGATCCAGTGACCACTGATCACCTGGCGGCCACTGCGGGAACTGATGTTTCCCTGTTCTGCCGCTGGGCTAGTGGCGGCGCTGCTCTCCACGGAGGAGTGTCGCAGTGATCGCTAATAAGCTGAGACATTACCGACACCAAACACAGGGGCAGCACCTGCTATCTGCGGTCCATTATGGTGGGCGCTACCAAGAGAAAATGCATTGCTTAGAAAGTCAGAAATAATAGTCGCTAGTCGCTAGACTAAAAGAAATAGGTATGTTATGTATGTTACAGAATGATGTTCCACTTTGCACAGGCAAATTATTTGCCTGGAGTGGTAGGCTGTGCCGCATCACACGGGCTGAGTTCACAAATCATAGCTTTGTCCCAATGCTCACAATCGACACGCTTAAGCTTAATTGCGTGATAAACGGCACAACTTAGCGCTCCGGTCAACTGATAGCTTCTGAGGAGCGGAACATCATTCTGTAGTCGACTATACATTTTTTTATATTTATAATAACACACACCGAACATCTAATTTTTCAATTTTCCGCTCAGTAATTGAACCTGGGACCTCTTGATCGTTGTTTTAAAAATTCAGTTTTTTCCTAGTTCCAGTTCCACAAATGAAACAAGATTTTGCCGGTTGGCAGATGACCGGTTACGCTGCTCCATCACATCCTCAATCCTCAAATTACAGCATATGCCCCATTTCGGGTTGACAGTAAAGGTACTCCACCAGCAGCCACCAGATAGCCGGCGGAGGGTTATTCTAACGGGAACCAGCCCAATCGATGTGAGCGACCGGGTGAACTGTCCTACGCTCCCACCGGAGTATTATTATCCCAACGGGATTAACTTATTTAGAATCTCATTCCAAGGTGTCATTAGGCCAGAGAGGGATACCCCGTGCGCCGCGGCGGCCTATTACATGAGACCTGATAGAAAACTATAGTGTGACCTTGTAAAGGGAAACCCACACGGAAGCGCACAAAACCTGTCAGGCTCAGTGCCAATGCGATGCTAATGAGAGGGCCAGCCCCCGACTCCCCTCTCCCCAGTGAAGCGTAAATACGGCTAGTCCTGACAATAAACTCTCCACAGTTCACATCATCCATCTGACTCTCCTTCCCGGTGGAGCGTGCAGCTAATCCTGCCAATACACCCTCCTCCACATTGTCCCAGGACCATGGAGACAAGACAATGCTCTCAGCCACCACCATGACGAGAAGAGCACTCAGCGCGGGCAGTCACAGCGAGTTCCAGCTACCGGGCGGAGAGCGACACGGGTCGCCGGGACAGGTCACACCATGCGTGACGAGACAGCGAGGACGACCACTAACAAAGGTCACTATCAGGGTCACCGAGACAAACGCCAATTAGAGAACTTCCTGTGGCGAGAGTGAGCCTCAGTCAGGCCATCCATCCGTCCGTCCGTCCGTCCGTCTGTCCGTTCGGGTGTGGTGTTTGTGGGTGGGGGAGGGAGGAGAGAATGCTTCGCTAACGAGCACGCATTTGTTGCTTCATGAACTCCTCTGCTTGTCTGCTCTGTCCTTCAATTATGTCCGTTGTCTTTCGTCTCTCTCCACCTACATATCCCTGTATTACGCAGCTTGCTGCATGCCAGTCTCGCTGTCTAATTGCCTTCACGCGCGGCTGGGTGCTTGTCTTCTTGACCATTCGTAACAGCCTGCCTGCTTTTCTTGTTCCGTTCCAAATGAAAAAGGTTCAAGAAAAAAGTATTCGCCTAATGTTCGGGCCCGCTTGCCTGTCCATTTGTCGGCCCTTTTCCAATCCGACAAAAATATTTGATGTCCAGTTAGCCTGACCGTTTGTTCACCCGTCTGTCAATCCATCTGCTTGCGTGGCAGTCTGTGCGCTTGTCAGTCAGCTGTCACTCAGTTCCGTACCTTCACTTCAATGCCGTCTGCCTATCCACCTGTTTCGCATTCTGCGCGGCAACCACCGGTCCGTGACTCCAGTCAGGTCGGAAGGTCACTTTTGACGGCCAAGACGGCCGTAAAACAATCTGCCCATCAAGGCTGGCGGCGGATCACTCTCAGCCGAGCGTGGAGCGACACATCCCCTGTGTCACAGACGGTAGCGTGTCTATCCCCCGTGAGCATACCAGCTGACGGTGCGTCGCCACGGAATGACGACACAGCCGGAAACATGAAAATACCAACGTGATGGTAAACGGCAACATGATATTCATGAAAGCCAGGCGATTTGAAATGCAGATGAAAGATTCAGCACCTGAAATCAGAAGACGGGCTAACCGCCAATGCCTAGTGATGTTTGTCAATTGGCGCGTGGGGCGGGAGGGTGTCCGGCCCTGCGGTGTATAAAGTCGCCGGCGCCGGCCGTCCCAGCCACCATCCGCTGACCGGCCGGCACCAGCGTCCTGCTCTCCGACCAGCCTCTCTGGTCACCGGACACAGCCGCACAGCCGGTGCCGCGCCGCAGCTCGCCAACCTCCGCCAGCATGTCGCTCTGGACTCTGGTGGCCGCGCTCAGCCTGCTCAGCCTGGCAGAGCCGGGCTCGGCTCAGCAGCCGGTGCTGGGCCGGCCGGCCGAGTCGGCCCGGCTGCCGCTGCCGCCGGCCGCCGCCTCCGCCGCCGCCACCAAGCGCTCGTTCCTGGGCCTGCGGTGCCGCGGCGTGTACGACAAGGGCACGTTCTACGAGCTGGAGACCGTGTGCCGCGACTGTCTGACGCTCTACCAGGAGCCGGAGCTGTACGGCCTGTGTCGCTCGCAGTGCTTCACCACACAGTACTTTGTCGGCTGCCTGGAAGCGCTGCAGCAGGGCAGCGAGGCCGAGCGGCTGGACGCCGCCATTCGCCGGCTCAGCGGCAGGAAGTAGGTGACGAGAGGAAAGGCGACATGTCACCGGATCGGCGAGGACGGACGAACAGAGAGACAGCCGGATGGCAGGACAGACGTCAGCGGGACGGACAGCGGCACCGCCCTCTGCCATGGATCGGCGCGGAGCGCGAGGTGCCCAACGGACGGCGGACCCCCGTACGTTTCGCACGCTTTGGCAGACTGAGTCCCGAACGGTGCCGAAGAGGCGAAACGACATCACATTCGACACTAGCCGGAGCTGCGTACGGGCTGGACGCCGCAGCTCCAGCCAGTGGTTGGAATGAATAAAAAGTGGAGTGAGCGACAGGCAAAGTACCTAATTCATGTGAAGACCCGGTCCTGTAACGAGCATGTATATGTGTTACAATTGAGGTACTGTGAATTGGCAGTTATTTGAACGGTCTGAAAAATAAAGTATCATAAAAAAGTCGGCGTTGTGGTATGACTTGGGTTTTCAGAAATGAAAGACAGTTGATTCACCAATAACAGTCCAAAGAATCTGCTCATGCAAAACTTGTTGAAGGTGATTGAAATTCGAATGACCACGGATTTATAATAACTTTATGCCTTCACTTTCGAACAACAAAACATTATTGTTACATTTCAGACGTCAAACAGCTGAAATGAACTCAAACCAATTACCAATTAGCGACCAATTAGCGATAGCAAAAAGACTGCAAACGAGGCGCAATATCTTTCTCTACGGTGTTGCAACTCTATTAGTCTATGGGCAATGCATACAATTTTGACACAATCAAAAGCCGTTAACTTGACGTTGTTGACTTCTGGTAGCCAACTTTGGCTTGGCCAACAAATAAACTTAAGAATGTTTTGTAACCAACTTTGACCAGCTGGCAGCTTTCAAACACTGCTTATCTCTAGTCGTCCTGTAAGCCAGTACGACACTTTATATTATTGGGTACCCGGGAGAGGCGGAGCCCGGCCGCTTCTAACTGAATATGAAAATTGTTCCAGGACTCATTTCAGACACTCTCTGTTTGTTGATGTTCAAAGCGGCTCATTCATTGTATTGTATTGTATTGAACAATCATGAGCGATCCACATTCTGAAAGTGCGTGGCGATTACTGCTCAGAATCCGTATCCGCGATTACTAATCTAAACATTCACAGCATTCACACATTCACTCACGTCAAAGCACGGACAGAGACACTTTCGTAGTACCGTACAACTCACCCACCCACCAACCCGTTGGTCAGCGACGATCAGTTGATGCCCCGTCCACTATCGCGGCTTTAACAGATCGGGCAAAGGGGGCGGGGGACAGCTGCGACAGCTGAGTTGGGAGACTGTTGAGAAGAGCTGCGGCTCGATAGGCGAACCGCCGCCTACCCGTTTCCAGCCGTGGTCGCGGAAGGTGAAAGACATTGCCATGGCGTAACTTCAGCATCATAGTTAGACTGGACGAGCTGATTATGCGATACACCTATTGGCTACTTTTCTACCACGCTGCCGACTGCTGTACGGACTACCGACTACCGAACACATGCATAACATGTAAACCCCGGAAAAGATTAAATAGATATCATTTCAGTTACAGACGGCCGGTCTCCCTTTTCTTCCATGACGATCCAGGATCGGCGTTGGAATTTGTATCGACTTCCATCACGCGCCACCAGTTTTGGTGTTCAGCACTCTGTATTCTATTCAAGAGCCCAGTTAGATAGATCGAATAAAATCGGACCAGTCTATCCACTCCTGGCAAGCATATGCCACTTAGCGAGCCCACCGAGGTATGCGCTAAGTAGATATGCGCGAGGCGTTTCGCTTTTTTCAGTGACGGAATGCAGCCGAAGTGTCCTTAGATGGACGGCAGCGACGGCAGAGGGAGACAAGGTATAATTTTAGACAGGCGATGACAGCAAGGGATTTGATCGCCGTTTGAAACGTCGTCTGGCAGCTGGTTACAATGCGGTTCAGCAGTTGTTCATGGGACGGTCCGTGCAATTGTTAATAACACAGTCTGACAGTTTGTCATAGCACGATCTGAGGGCTGTTGCAACAGATTGTCTGGAAGGCTGGAAGAGATGAGTTGCATTGCTCCTGGGAAAATTTCTCTATCATGCATTGTATCAATAATCTGACAGACTGACTGCAGATGTTGGTAAAATAAATGTTCAAAAATTTGGCAAATAAGTACGGCTGAGAGAATGTCTATAACCTTACAATAATGTTGATCAGATCCGGTGGGTATCCAGTGAATGATCATCGTTAAATGAGGTGGAAAGTTTCAGTGAGTTCCCTATATCAGGCTAAAAAACGTTTCAGCTGGGGCGTAGAAAACCAGCCGGGTAAGGTAGCAATACATTCTAAAATATTTTCGTAGATAAAATGTTCGTTTGCAGCCAGTAGGTATAGGCATAGATGTAAAGAGAATCTGCAATGCATTGTTATATATTGATCACAGGATGCATTCTCCACCATCTAATAAAGGTCCAACTTTCACAAAAGTCGCAACTAGAGCAGAGCCAAGTATCCCACCTTTCCCTAGCGATGACTAGACAAACGACACTTCATCATTACAGGATCCAGCCTCGGAGGTTCCTTTATCAGCGCTGACTGGCTGGAGCTGCGGCGTCCAGCCCGTACGCAGCTCCGGCTAGTGTCGAATGTGATGTCGTTTCGCCTCTTCGGCACCGTTCGGGACTCAGTCTGCCAAAGCGTGCGAAACGTACGGGGGTCGGCCGTCCGTTGGGCACCTCGCGCTCCGCGCCGATCCATGGCAGAGGGCGGTGCCGCCGTCCTTCCCTCTGACGTCTGTCCTGCCATCCGGCTGTCTCTCTGTTCTTTCGTCCTCGCCGATCCGGTGACGCGTCGCCTTTCTTCTCGTCACCTACTTCCTGCCGCTGAGCCGGCGAATGGCGGCGTCCAGCCGCTCGGCCTCGCTGCCCTGCTGCAGCGCTTCCAGGCAGCCGACAAAGTACTGTGTGGTGAAGCACTGCGAGCGACACAGGCCGTACAGCTCCGGCTCCTGGTAGAGCGTCAGACAGTCGCGGCACACGGTCTCCAGCTCGTAGAACGTGCCCTTGTCGTACACGCCGCGGCACCGCAGGCCCAGGAACGAGCGCTTGGTGGCGGCGGCGGAGGCGGCGGCCGGCGGCAGCGGCAGCCGGGCCGACTCGGCCGGCCGGCCCAGCACCGGCTGCTGAGCCGAGCCCAGCTCCGCCAGGCTGAGCAGGCTGAGCGCGGCCACCAGAGTCCAGAGCGACATGCTGGCGGAGGTCGGCGAGCTGCTGTGCGGCACCGGCTGTGCGGCTGTGTCCGGTGACCAGAGAGGCTGGTCGGAGAGCAGGACGCTGGTGCCGGCCGGTCCGCGGATGGTGGCTGGGACGGCCGCCGCCGGCGACTTTATACAGCGCAGGGCCTGACACCCTCCCGCCCCACGCGCCAATTGACAAACATCACTAGGCATTGGCGATGAGGGCGGCGTTTGATGTATATGCCGGTCAATTTGCGACTCACATTTTCATCATCTGCTTATCCGTAGAACGCCCGCTTCTGGTAACGGACACATCTGCTTCGCAAATATGCCCTGGATATAAGTAGCCATATTGCATGTGCATGTATGCGCCGCCATAATATCTGACATCCAATGACATGGCTCATCCAAACAAATAGGGATTTATGGTGCACGGAACTCACCCATTAGTAAATATCTGCTAAATCGAACCACGGCTAGCCTTTCAGTCAATCGTCGTTGACTTGCTTAACCCTCGCCCGCATATGCCATTTTCCCATCCTAGAACGCACATGGGGGGGGGGGGGGGTTGCCACCCCCGCGCCATTTCGTTCCTGTTGGAGATAGAGCTTTGCGGTAAAGACCAAAAAGATTCTTTGGGAAGAGACGAATCCAATGATACCCAGTTTTACCTTCGCAGGTCAGTCATTGACCTTCCAGGTCAAGTCAAACTAAAAAATGTTGCTGTTTTGGGTCACCGTTGGATATCAAGTGCGCTGCTTATCATACACCGATGACGATGCCGTCTTCTGGTGCCAAGCCAGCTAGAACCTCTTTGTCACACTACCCAACCAGATTTTTGCTGCTGAGGTCATTTCAGGTCAAGTTAGGTCAAGGTCCATTATATGTGTTTGTATGTCTGTGTGTGTCCGTGTGTATACCTACTGACGTGTGCACCGAGTGTTTTTGTGTCCATATTACATGGAATCATGATCTGAGAAGCTTTTACCAAAATGCAGTCAAAAAACTTCACGAAAAATTATTTTAGATGACCTAGGTTGACCTTGACCCTGACCTTGACATCTGTACATCGTCGAACAACATGTTCCATGATTGGGAGGTAAGACTGGCAAAAAAGGCCGAAATCAAGGTGGCAAAAGCTCACAAGGCCCATAGCCAACGCAAGATGTTGAGAATTGGTCATTTGGGTCGTGACATGACCTGAAAAACAAGGTCATATCTCCGAAACCAAAAACCACAGAAACTTGAAATTTTCAGTGGACATCAAGAAAGGTTAGAGGAGCAGCTATACCAAAAATCAGGCTTCTAGCTCTAAAAATGTTGAGTGCAGAGCAGAAAGACTGCCTGGGGGGTGTTAATCATCGTCCTATAACGCAAACTGCCTCGAAACCAACCAAAGTTGTTTGACACCTTTTTGCTACTAAATGCAATTTTCGCAGTGATGTAGGTAAATTGGTATTTCGTAGGAGTGTACGAAACGAAACACATCATTTGATGTTACTCCAGTCACCTTTTATTAACGGCATCCGAGAACACCCTCCCATTCGCGATAAAACACTGTTCCCTGTGATTAACCTCTGTAAATACTCGACGGTGGTAAAGCCGACATCTGTTAAACAAAAGTGTACATGTCCACTTAGTTGAATTGAGATGATTGTGAATAAAAACGCAGAGAAACAGATTGGATGCATCAACTTTATCGAAAGACTAATTATAGCTGATCTGTCTCGCAGAGGAACCGTAGATTAGCGTCACAGAGAACATTGGCGCATGTCCATGCTCCGGGCAGGCTCCATCCTTGCTGGAAGTTAGTTATGGCGGTGCAGTTATGAGTGAACTGCTCGTGTTGAAGCCAGAGACTGAAGTCCACTGGCGAGCCGTCCTCCCAGAATAGACTGTGGCAGTTCAGGCCGATCCAGCCATACTCAAAGTTGAGCATTCTCTCGGTAAGAAAGGCGTGCACAGTCAGCTCATGGATGGACACCATCCTGGCTCCGGGGTAGATGATGTCGCAGGCGGCCGGCACATCCGACCACTGCAGCGTGAAGTTGGACGGCGAGGCCCAGTAGCACTTGTCGAAGAGCGGCTTCCAGTCCGCCGACGGACAGGCGGCGGAGGCGGCGGTCACCGCGGTCGCTGCCAACACGATGAAGGGCACAGGCCGCATGGTGAGGCGGCAGCGGAGAGGGCCGGGGTGAGGCGGCAGTGGCGAGGACCCGGGACAGGACTGCCGCGGGCGGCAGCGGCGCAGGGTGTGCTGACGCCGGACACCGCCGGCACCCGCCGGGCCGCTGCACTGACCTTCTCACGTCATTCAGACGCCCTCTGAGAAGCCCCGACAAAGGTGACAGGTGCACAGACTGATAGACACCCGGAACTCTCCGGGCCGATGCAGAGTCATAAAGGAAACCGCAACGTTTCCGAACGAACGCGTTAAAAGAGATTGCACATGAAACGACCATGTTCAGAGAACGCTCAACCTGTCGAAACAGCCTGCCATGAAAAATCCATGACAACAAACAAAACCAGGCCCACTCACCGCTGCCTTGCCATGACCGCGGTGGTGAGGCGCTCCTCCAAATGCCCCCGGACACAGCCGGCGGGGTTGCACGGGATCCCGCCACCTGCTGATTTCGACCGGCGCGGCAGGCGGTCGTCAGGTGCCCCTCCCTCTCCCCGTCTCCTCTGTCGACGGCCCGCGCCTTCCTCTCCCAGCCAGTCTTCTCGGGGCCGTCAGCCATCCACCCGCGCCACCTCGCCCTCCGGTCTACGAGGCAAGACGCCATGCGACTCGCGCTACTGATCATCAGCGCCGCCATCGTCGCCGCGGCCACCGCCGGCTGTCCGTCCGAAGACTGGCAGCAGCTGTTCGACCTCTGCTACTGGAGGTCGCCCTTCACCATGCCCTGGACGTCTGTGGCGACTGCGTGCGGAGCGCTGTTCCCGGGCGCCACCGCGGCGATCAGGATCGACTACACCATCAACTCGTTCCTGGCTGACCGGGTGATGGGCGGGGAGATGGCGTGGATCGGCCTCTGCTGCGAGGGAGAGTGCCCCACAGATCAGGCAGGCGGAGTGGTTGGCTTCTCCTGGCTGGACGGATCACCGTTGGAATGGTCACTTTGGGAAAAGCATAGCGCCAACCATGGTGAGGGTAATCGATGCACCTACATAAACTCGGATCCCTATGGCGGCCAGTGGAATGCCCAAGTGTACGATGATCCTGCATACCCAGTGCTGTGTCAGATCAGTGCCACCTAACGACACACAAGAGAAACGCTTTCACCGCGACAGACGCAAAAGAAATGGAAAGCGATGACTCATGAGCTGCTAGGCTGACGAGTTGATAAATGATTGGGTTCTAAACTCTTACGAGTAGATGGTATCATTTTTGGACTTCTTTGTATCACTGGTTACGATGATTTATTAATATAATTCCCGCCAAAGTCAGACTCTGTTTTCATCATGCCTGGGGTCTTGCGCCACTAATGCTCCGGTATCTAAAAGCCTGATTTATCCATTACGAACATCGGTACTATAATAAACCGGATACCTTTGGGACTATTTATTCAGACTGCCCACCGGGGGAGCGGTAAGTTTCGGTCTTTTTTATCTTCGAATCACTGATTTTTCGCTTACTTGTTGTGCGTCGACAACAGGGCCATGATTATCTTCAAATCTCAAATGGTATTCAATAGCTTCTTGATAAATATTTCAGGTAGGTCAGTTTCATTGATCACCATGGAATGATGAGTATCTTCCCTAGAAATTTTCTCTATATCGAGGCTAGACAGACCGACTATCCTCTGCTGAGGGTCACGTCTTCCGCCATCCGAAGGCGTGTCCTTCATCACACGCGTGCCGCAGCCGTCCGCTCGGCCGGCTGGTCCGCCCCGGCCCCGGAGAGCACCGCCATAAAGAGCGCGGAGCCGCCCGCCGGCCAGTAGTGGCAGACCAGTCGTCGCCATGGCCGGGACTCTGCCGACGCGTCTGGTGGCGCGCGCTGCGCTGCTCGCTGTCCTCGCGAGCGCCGGCCGGGCGGTGACTCCGGGCGCAGCCGTGGAGGGGTCTGGTACTGGGCCGGCGGCCCCGGGCGTGGTCATGGAGGGGTCCGGAACGGGGCCGGCGACACTGCTGGCAGCCGACGCCGGACCGACAGCCGCACAGACGTCAGGTAAGTCCGTACTGACGGCATGCAAAGCATATGTGTAGCAACTGACAATCTGGAAACAGTTACCATCAGTTATAGAGCCAGCGGTTTGAGAAGCAAAGTTTTCTTGAGCAGTATGACTAAGCCCCCAAGTGATTGCCCGTCCAACTGTGTCATTTCCGCCCCCTAACGTGTCCATCTCCGTCCCAGAGCGGGCCGCCTGCCCGGCGGTGCGTTTCGCCTCCCTGCTGCAGTGCGCTGCGCGGGACCGGTGTCGATCGGACTCGCACTGCCCCGCCGGTCTACTGTGCTGTCCGGGTGCGTGCGGCCGCCGCTGCCGGTGCCCGCGGGCAGTCTGCTCGCCGGACTGCGGCGCCGGAGAGCGGTGTATCTGGCGGCGCCGGTGCACCGGCCGCCGCCTCTGCCGGCCGCGCGCAGTGTGCGTGCCGGAGCCGGCCACACCCGTCTGCCAGCCGCCGTGCGGTGCCGGGCTCGGCTGCCGCCGTCGGCCGTGGCCTCTGAGTGGAGGTGTCTGCGCACCGCTCGACCTCCGCGAGATTCTGGAGGACGCCGTTCAGCACGACGAGCGCGACGACTGCTACGAAAACGACGACGATGAGGATGATCTGTTCGACGACGATCTGTTCGAGGCGTCCGTCCGTTACCGACCGCAGCAGGCCGCAGCGCCGACCGTCTCCAACAACAGGGTCTTCGCAGTGTTCGGGCGGAAACCTGTCGCGAGCTGGCCCGGTGTAATATTCCGATACGACGACGACGACGATGACGATGACGATGATGATGATTATGATGACGACGATGACCATGCTGGATTCGATTATGACGATCTGTTCGATTTTGATAAATAGGTTGGGTTTCAGCCACTAGGAAACCAACGCACAGCACGAGCCCATCACAGGGAAATGTGCCCAGAATCGGCGACATTACGCAGCAAAAGAAGCACCCACGCGAGCGCGCCTGTCACCAAAATGTCACTGCATTGTGTTACTCAGGGTTGCACTCAGGAAGACATGCTCAGAGGCTATCTCGGGGCTTCACTCAGGTACAGACATATGCAGAGGCTGTCTTGGGGTCGACCACGGGCGTGTTTCCACGGTGACACGTTACAGGTCACTATCAGCTCTCGATTTATTTCTACATTCCAGTATTTATTATATGTTGAATATGCGCTGACTTGTTGTAATGTGTCCGTATCTCACAGCATCCGTCATCAATAAACCGTCTACTGACTGATGTCTTTCAGCTAAATATGAAAATGCTGTCCGCACAGAAAAGTTTTTTTTTTTTTTTTTTGTTGATCAAGCCGTCAGAGCTCACCTTTTCACGAAAGATAAACGATGAATGTTTCTGTCTTATCAAGACCGATGTGTAGTCGGGTATAAGGACGTCAAAATAGTATCTTTCTTCAAAATTTACTCCTAGAATTCTGAGTTGTCAATTACAGTGGGTCGACTTCCGTTATAAAACATACCGTTAATAGCATGGGTTATCAACCGTTCGTTAAAAAAAAAACTTTAGGAAAGTTCACTGGCATGATACTAAAAATATGAACTAACGTGGCTATTTCACTTTTATTGAAAACTCTACTTTGTGATATTTTTTTTTTTTGCATGGTGTATAATTCATATTTTATAATGTCTTATCTGAAGTTAAATCAACGGACTTATGCAAATAATGAGCATACTCATTTACCAAAAATGCCTTTTCACAGTTACTATCCTGATTGGTTACGATTGACAAAGCTGTCATATTCTGCCAAATTTAGTCGATCGGATTGATCGGTCGACCGTTGATCGGAACAACAAACTGATCGAGGAAGTTAGCCCGGGTTGTGGCCACATCCCAAATACGAACGGAAGATTCCCTGTTAAAACACAGTGCCGTCAAATGTGACGTCACCTTCGGCAGAGACCTTGGCATTAATGTCTAATTAGCGCCATACGTGACAGTGTCCGGAGATCCTATCTAAGCGACGTCACCATTCCGTACACAAACTGCCCAAACCAGGAAATGTTGGAAGGCTGAGGCATGGGCGGTATTTGTTGTTGGAATTAGCCGAAATAACTCGAGGGTCACGGTCGAACCACCGATCTTAGCGTTTTTACGCTAATCAGCTTCCCACGGCATTCCTTGTTGAGTACCCAAGCCCGCGGCTTGTAAAAAAAAAAAACGTTTTTATGACTTCCACCACGGGATATGGCTATTGGACCACGCCCGAACTTCCGTCCCCCCCCAACACCCCCTGATACAATCCCCCCCCCCCCACTGTCCTGTCCAACCGACTGACGGATGGCAGCTCTTCCAGTCCAGTTCATCCTGTCTCTGGCTACCAGACGCGATCGCTTTGATTGGGATCGCCCCGACCGTAAAGGGTAGGGGGAGGGGTGAGTTCAGTGACCGGAAAACCCCTCGGCCCAGCCTGACCGACAGAGACAATTCGACAGCTGATTATTTCCGTGTTTCGTTTTATGATGTCGGACGGGGGCAGCATAGTACGCTTGAATGTGAATTGTTTAATGTTAACGCGGGTAATACAGGAAACCCCATTGGTCATCGATGTACGAACGATACCGGCGGATAAGATAAAGTGGCAAATGTCGTTGGTCCGATGAAGCTTTGTAACTTCTGAGAACCGTAGAAGAGTGAATGGGTAGCTCATGACCAGAAGCCGACACGCAGACTTACCAATCATCTGTCGTTGGGTCAAACCACTCCAACCTGAAGTGTAATTCTGAGACCAGACCCGCCAACAGAAGACCCCGTCACCATCACATGGCCAGCCCGGCGACCGGCGACCGTGCCCTCGCCCTGCCGAGGTACCCCGACTCACCTCCGAGGTCGAGCCGCGGTGCAGATCCGGCGGCAGCGCTCAGGGACGTGGCGCTCAGTCCGGGCGGCGGGCGGGCGTGCGGGTTCGTCTTAAGCTCCTTCTCGTACTCGCGCTCCTCCTGGAGCTTAATGAACTCCTGCAGAGAGGAGCTGCCAGGAGACACGAGGAGTTATGTTAGACTTGGATGGAAACATGATACATATTTATATGAGCCTCTTCACAGCCTTTTTATAACCCGGGAAAATGAGGGATATCAATCGCATTAGTTACCTCTCAGTACCATTACGCATGCTCAGTGAAGTCGATGACGATAAAAGACCCCACCCAAGTCCATTGAGACCATGCCCATTGCCCATCGTGGCCACGCCTACATACCGGCAGAAGGCGAACACCTTGTCGTAGACTTGTCTCTCACGATCGTCTAGCTCCACAGTGTGGCAGCGCTTCTCCCGCGGAGGTAGCGCCACTAGCGGCCGACCTGCGAACCACAGAAGGCAGGTGGCGGGTCACATCGAAAGGCAGGCGTAATCCCGAAGTCCGAACGGTAGGGGTACTGACATCAAAATGGAGATTTTCTTTTTCTTTGAGACAAGTTACAGTAATTAAGTCAACGCACTAAAACAAACTCAGTGAGCAAAAGTGAGAATTGCTATCCGAAGGCATTTAGTACTAGATGCCGGCAGCGCTCGTGCGTTGCCTTGGGCCAGAATTGGAGGATCCATAGCCCACGATCCATAGCCCCCCGCACGCGCAGCTTGCACCCCTCGGATATTATCTCGCCGGAATGTCGTGATCAAATGTATTCTTCTTATGACCTGCAAGTTTTGAACCAGTTAGAGCTGCGTTTACCCTGCAGGCGTGGCAACGTACGAAGGGGTGCAATCGGCTTGCACGTGCATAGCTCATGCACCACAGAGTTTAGCTCAACCAAATGTGCATTATTTTGGAGGCCTTGCCTGGGACTACCATTGAACCGATTTTGAGGTTGATAGCTTAAAATTTCTTTGAGCCATAGGACCTCACGTCAAAACGGTTTTCCGACCCCAGCACGTGCAGCCTGCACCCCTCGCAGACGGTGACCCCCCTGGAAACTGGTTCAAGGTGTTACCGATGTGTCCCGCCAGTATGGCTTTGCCCGTGACCTCGGGTTGACCTGTAGCCTTGACAAAAAATTTCGTGTCACCGAAACTTTGAAGCGGAATAGCATGTGCCACGAAGCACCGAGCGAACCGAGGCCAGCACCAAAAGTTTACCTCGCCGGAGACGAATCAAACGGTCCCACTTTCGTCCCGATCGGTCCACCCATTTTGACTCCAGGTCCAAAAAAGCTTGGACAAACTCACTCACATACTCACATACTCACATACTCACTGACAAACACGTTCAGCCGAACTTTTTTTCAGCGACCCACCAATGGGAATTTCCGGATGCAAAAGCATGCTATCGCATGCTTTTGATCCTCCAATTCTGGATAAGTACGACCAATGCAACAAAGTCACCTAACTAGATGCCGGCAGCGCTCGTGCGTTGCCTTGGGCCAGAATTGGAGGATCCATAGCCTAATGACTTCATTAAAAACCGACTTTTGTGTCGCTAGATCGACGTTTCCCGGGATCAGAGGATCCCTCGTCAAAGCCGTTATCCGCCCCCCGCACGCGCAGCTTGCACCCCTCGGATATTATCTCGCCGGAATGTCGTGATCAAATGTATTCTTCTTATGACCTGCAAGTTTTGAACCAGTTAGAGCTGCCGTTTACCCTGCAGGCGTGGCAACGTACGAAGGGGTGCAATCGGCTTGCACATGCATAGCTCATGCACCACAGAGTTTAGCTCAACCAAATGTGCATTATTTTGGAGGCCTTGCCTGGGACTACCATTGAACCGATTTTGAGGTTGATAGCTTAAAATGTCTTTGAGCCAGAGGACCTCACGTCAAAACGGTTTTCCGACCCCAGCACGTGCAGCCTGCACCCCTCGCAGACGGTGACCCCCCTGGAAACTGGTTCAAGGTGTTACCGATGTGTCCCGCCAGTATGGCTTTGCCCGTGACCTCGGGTTGACCTGAAGCCTTGACAAAAAATTCGTGTCACCGAAACTTTGAAGCGGAATAGCATGTGCCACGAAGCACCGAGCGAATCGAGGCCAGCACCAAAAGTTTACCTCGCCGGAGACGAATCAAACGGTCCCACTTTCGTCCCGATCGGTCCACCCATTTTGACTCCAGGTCCAAAAAAGCTTGGACAAACTCACTCACATACTCACATACTCACATACTCACTGACAAACAGGTTCAGCCGAACTTTTTTTCAGCGACCCACCAATGGGAATTTCCGGATGCAAAAGCATGCTATCGCATGCTTTTCATCCTCCAATTCTGGATTGTTTGGTAGCAGCTTCTCTCAACCCAGGGCAGGCACGAAGCACGGTCCGGCGGGCGGACCACGCGGTCCGGACCGGGACCATCGCCGGTCTCACCTGTGTCCGGGGAGACCTGGTCCTTGGTGCGTCGGAGGACCAGCGCGCGGACGATGAGACTGAGGCGCTCGTCACCGCGCGGACTCTTGTCGATCCAGCGTTTCCACACCTGGGTCGACCGAAAAAGAGCACAGAGGGATGTGGCACGTCAGGGAGGTAGCATAGGCGTACATACTAGGGGGAAAACGGCGATCAGTTCATGACTGAGGTTGTCATCTGACACGTGATAGGTCGGGTAGTCACGTAAAACGTAAGCTCGTTCAGTCAATAAGCTCAACGTTGTAACAATTCACTAATGGAGTGAAGTGCAAATTACGATAAAAGTTGTGAACTCCCGGTCCGTGACATTCTTTTACGCTACACAGCGTATATCGCACTGTCACATCGTCCGATCATACAAATCCAATCACCCCATGAAACTTCTAACCCCTCTCTCTCTCTCAACCATACCTCCCTTCCCTCTGACCGTAGATCTGACCCAATCCTCTCCACCATTTCCACACCTCCCCCTCACCTCATACTCGTGGAAGGGCGCCGCGCGAAGGAAGCGCATCAGACTGAACAGATCCTCGCGTCCGTTCTGTATCGGCGTTCCGGAGAGCAGCCAGCGCGTGTCTGCCTGCAGCTCACAGACCGCCTTGGCAGACTTGGTGTTCCGGTTGCGGATCTGGTGAGCCTCGTCCAGAATGATGCGCCGCCAGGTGTACGAGAGCAGCGGAGACGGATTGGCCTGGAGAGATACGGCGGGTGGTTGTGTCCCATGAATACTCGACGGTATGTGGTGATGGGCGGGGTTCAGAGAGGGACTACCTAGGATAGACTATAGCACTGTGTAATGTAGGCGTAAAAATGCAATAGTCCTAAACAAGCGTTGAATCGTTTGTAACAAAATAGCCTACAGAGTAATTACATGACAACAATACGCCGCGCCCAAATGACAACCACCAAAGCTGGTTGGTGCTTATTAGCTCGTCATATACGAATTGGAAAGTAATTACGTAAAACGACGCAATACACAATGTCATTAGCTGCTATATCGTTATGTTTATAGGTTATGGGGATGGGACTTTACTGAGATACTCACCTTGTTAGCCCCGAACAGGTTGTCCTTCTCGACCTCTGAGCGGACGAGGTCGTAGGTTGTGAGCACAAAGTGGACCTTGCGCAGCCTGAAACGGAGAAAGTAGGTGTTTCACGAACACGGGCGACGTTCTCTTAGTGACATCAAACAAGGCATTATGGTGCGCGCGGCAGTCATTAATGGCATCCGCCAACACCACCCAATCAGTCTCATCCGTTGTAACGCAGAGCACGGCTGACCCTTATCGCGACAACCCACCCGGTACCGCCGAGTCCCGACCCCCATATCCCCACAGACCAGCCCTGCCGCCCACTCAAGCACCACCTACCGCCGCCGATCTTCGCGTCGGTTCGGTCCATGGTAGACAATGGCGGTGACATCCCCCACAGTGCGCCGCCGGACCTCCGCCTCCCACTGCAGTAGCACGGACGCCGGGCAGATGACCAGAGTGGCCCGAGAGGGCGGCAGAGGCGCGGACCCCTCCTCTGAGGACAAACCGCACAGTGAGTGAGCAGTGGTGCACAGCGAATACTATGAAGCACGTTCTTCAACAGCTAGCATCAGCTAGGAGCGCTGGAGCTAGTCGAGGAGGTACAGAAGGAAATATTCAAAGACGCAACGACTCGTCAACGAATTAGTAACGAACATGCGATGTAGAGTCCAGAAAATCGCTTTATTGAACCCTCACCTTTTGACGGTTTGTCTTTCGAGAGCCATTTGCCTCCCTTTCCATCGACAAAGTCTGCCTTCTCTTGCTCGGAGTCCTTGTCCGTTCCGTTGTCCGCGGCGTTCTCCTTGTCGGAGCCGGCCTTCTCCGCCTCCTTCTTCTTCTCCTTCTCTTCTTTGTCTAGCTCGGCCGATCGCAGACAGTGGGCGATCATCGTCAGAGTCTTACCCAGACCCATGTCGTCGGCTGGAAGCAAGACAGTAGAGGAGCGGTCAGATAAAACAAACTCGACATATAAAGGTTTGCTACAAATCACCAGCACCATAGACCTCGGTATACAGAGGTCTATGCCAGCACAAATCGATTCAGGCGAAATTCAACGGCACAAACAGTGCGATTAAGACGTTAACTTAGTTTGACTGCAGTGGTTTTAGAGAACCGAACGGAGCTTCAAACACGCACAAAACACAAGTCAGAGCACGTTTGACGTAAGTACTTTTTGGGCCCCTCGAATGATCACCAATTACCGTAAAACGGGGTGTTAAGGGACAGTTTTGAGGTGTTTTGTTATATAACTCAAGAAGGGTTGGAGATAGAAGCATCAAATTGTCAGCATTTTATGTGGAATTTGGTGCTTTACATGTCTGCCATATTAAAGTTTTTAAGAATTATACCTGCATATTATCTTTTATTATTTTTCATCACTGTCCCTTAGCACCCCAATGTGGGGTGTTAAGGGACACCTATATTATTCCAAGAAATGGTCATGAAATGTCCACAGTTGGGGTGTGGAAGGGCACACAATTTATTTATTGAAATGTTTTGCATATTCTGTCACAAAACAAGTCAGGTTCATTCACCACTAATGACCTTTTTAGCCAATTACGTGTAATGCAGTTTACGCTTGTGGAAAATGTGCTAATTTTAAGGTAAACATAACCAAAAAGTAATCTTCTGTCATCAATAAAAACCCATGTTGAAGCTAGTCACTTGTCATTATGTTGCCCTCTTTGTTTTAGCCTTTTTATGATGACATCACATTTACCTACATCAGTCTCCATTGACCCATCATTGTAAAAGAGTGTTGAGATGTTTTGTTACATAACTTAAGATGTGTTAGAGATAAAAGCATGAACTTGCCTGCATTTTATGTGGAATTTGGTGTTTTCCATGCCTACTTAAAGAAAACTTAATGAAATTATATTTAGATTTTATTTTTTATTTTTTCTTCCCTGTCCCTTAGCACCCCACATCCACCTCAAAATATGCATGTATCCGGAAAAGAGGAAGAGGATGATGAATGAATGGGTGGATTTGCACAAGTTTTTCAGGAAACATGTGCAATACATGTGACAATACACCTATGCATTCATTTTCCCTGTACACCCACTAGTTTATGTGGTACACACAGAGTTTTGGAGATGTGTCAATTTTGTGAAAATGTAGCATGATTTTCAAATCCATTTTTGAACCATATCACTTGCATGAAAAACCATACCATTTTGTCCTATGGTCAAGAGCAAAACAGTGTAAACTACCACAGTGAAGTTTTTATTGAACCTTCTCAAATTAGGAAGTTAATATGACTCAAAGTTTTTCCCATGCAACTGTCCCTTAACACCCCACTGTCCCTTAACACCCCATTTTACGGTATCAAAGGTACCAACGCCTAAAGCGCGCGTGCAGCCACGCACACACGCACATCCACTCCCCACCCTAGGTGCCCGATCACAAAAACCCACAACCCCCCCCCCCATCACCTACCAAGCACCCCGCCGGCGGGCAGCTGCCGCTCCCTCCACTGCAGCCAGCTGAGGGCGTACTGCTGGTGCGGCATCAGCGGCACGTTCAGGCACTCCGGACCGGCGTCGGCGGCGGTGGGCGGAGGCCGTGTCTCCAGCGAGCGGTGCAGGCGCTCCAGTATCTCGGTGGTAACGTTAGAGGCCTGCCGGTGGCGCGCTGTGGGGGCAGGGGTGGAGTTAGAACGGGAGAGGGGGAGGCTGTGAGGTCTGATTAACTGAGAGTTGGAACATGACACATGGAATATGTGTTATTATGAGGACAGCCAATATACATATAGTAACCATTTTAGTCGTACGAGACACGAATTAAGTAATTTCTCACTTGCAAACAATCATACCCATGGTTGCCAAACAATAGGCAATACCATCATGGTCGCCCATTCAATCAATCCATGCTCTGTTGAGTCTTTCATTCATTTCTCTGTCGTCCGCCCAACGTAGAGTCTCTCGCTCTCTCACCCTCTGTCATCCGCCCGCCGTAGAGTCTCGCTCACCCTCCGTCACCCACCCGCCGTAAAGTCTCTCTAACCCTCTGTCGTCGCCCGCCGTAGAGTCTCTCTCTCACCCTCTGTCATCCGCCCGCCGTAGAGTCTGCTTAGCTCCGGGTTGGAGGCCAGCAGCGCAGCGGTCAGCTGAGGCCGGATCTGACCAAAGTCCCGCAGCGACTCCCTGGCCTCCGCCTCCAGCCGACGCTGCTCATCAGTGACGACGCTGGTCGTCGGCGCACCGCGTCGGAGCGCTTCCTCTAGCGTGTCGGTGTGAGCGGGTGGTGGTCCGGAGGGGCGTTCCCCGTGAGGACGGTTCAGAGCCGGCGGCCGGCCGACCGTGCCGCCCAGACTGAACGGGTTCCGGCTTGCTGAGGGGAGAGAGGGAGAGGAGGGAGTGAGTGAGCAGACCGACCGACCGACCGACCGACCGACCGACCGACCGACCGACCGACCGACCGACCGACCGACCGACCGACCGACCGACCGACCGACCGACCGACCGACCGACCGACCGACCGACCGACCGACCGACCGACCGACCGACCGACCGACCGACCGACCGACCGACCGACCGACCGACCGACCGACCGACCGACCGACCGACCGACCGACCGACCGACCGACCGACCGACCGACCGACCGACCGACCGACCGACCGACCGACCGACCGACCGACCGACCGACCGACCGACCGACCGACCGACCGACCGACCGACCGACCGACCGACCGACCGACCGACCGACCGACCGACCGACCGACCGACCGACCGACCGACCGACCGACCGACCGACCGACCGACCGACCGACCGACCGACCGACCGACCGACCGACCGACCGACCGACCGACCGACCGACCGACCGACCGACCGACCGACCGACCGACCGAGAGAGAGAGAGAGAGAGAGAGAGAGAGAGAGAGAGAGAGAGAGAGAGAGAGAGAGAGAGAGAGAGAGAGAGAGAGAGAGAGAGAGAGAGAGAGAGAGAGAGAGAGAGGAGACGGAGAGCAGAGCATGAACATAAAATCGCTGGCACGAATCTCAAACACCGTTTAACCCAGAACGCACCTCAGCACAAGCCCAGCCCGCCTTCCCCCACCCCACCCTTCCCTCATGCAGTTCTCCCTCACCGGGTCCGCCTGTGTTGCGCGCCATCTGTAGACGCATCATCTCTGTCTCCAGTTTGAAGATGTCGCGCTGTAGCTGCGCACTGCGAGCTGCGTCTGCCCGATGCGCGCTGGTGCTGTACTCCATCTGTGGCAAGGAGATAGAAAGAACAGAAACAGAGGGTCAGCTCAGGTCAGTGCGATCAGTTCTGGTTCTATCGATGTTGTGGGCTGTTTAGTGGCATAATTATTTACATCAGCCCTAACAGAGAAACTTACTATTTACACACATATGTATTTCAAGCCAAATTTAGACATTGTATTTTCATTTCGGTTAAGTTTCATTCATCTGCATTCATTTACATTACTCCTGCCATGGACCACTATACATCACGGACACGATATATAGTGGTCTGTGGACTATAGTTCGCGCTAATTTTATCGAAGTACGCACCCTTTTCTGTCTGATCTGCGCTTGCACTCTCTCCAGCTCACTCGCCCCTCCTCCGTCCCCCTGCCGAGCGGGGGCGGCGGCGGCGAGGGCGGGAGCGGCTCGTTTCTGCTCCAGGGCGGCCCTCAGCTGGTGGATGGTGGCCCTCAATCGCCGACCGCCGTCCGGAAGTGCCGAGAGATTGGAGACGCGGGCCACCATCTGTCGGCGAGGGTAGCGTCAGTCAGCGACGGAGAAGGTCAGTAAGGGACGGAGAACGTCAGTCAGGGACGGAGAACGTCAGTCAGGGACGGAGAACGTCAGTCAGGGACGGAGAACGTCAGTCAGGGACGGAGAACGTCAGTCAGGGACGGAGAACGTCAGTCAGGGAAGGAGAACGTTATTCAGGGACGGTCGAAGACGATGACAAAATCGGGGTGATCAAGAGCAAGTCAGTCCAGTGAAGTCAGAGGAGTCAGGGTGGAAGGCTGATATCAGTGGGACGCTTGTTAGTCGGACACATCACAGATTTGACCTTTCAACGTCGAGCAGCGATCATAGACGTAAAAGCCTATAAAAGTTACAACATGCGCGAGAAAGATGCCATTTGCACGCTCTTCAGAAAGCTTAACATCGTATGAATTTAACCAACCCTAAAAAATGTGTGTGTTTTTTTTTTAGAATCACAGGTCCAATCAATGTCAAGTGGTGTAGAGTGACTTACCTCCTTTTGTTTCAGTTGTTGCTCCAGCTCGCGGATGGACAGGAACGAGAGGTCGACATCGACATCATCCGCCGCCGCCGCTGTTCCTCCACCCTTCCCCGAGGGCGCGCCAGCCGCGGACGGCCCGGCGACTCTGTCCGATTGCTGCGAGTCCTCTGGAACCACAATGACAGTGCGGCTGGTCTGGTTGCTCGGCGAGGTCTTCTGCCGGTCGGCGGTCGGCGGTGGTGGCCGAGACTGTCGAGTGGTCGCGCTCGAGGAGTTCTCACTGCTCCTGCCCGCCGCTGTGGAGCCAGAGGGAGACGGCCGACCGGGAGGACCTCCCGCCGAGTCGCCACCTGCCTGTGGGCTGCTCGACTGCTCACCACTCTGAGAAGAGGGTTCAGTAGGCGGGGTAGTCCGCTTCTTGACGGTGTACTTGCTGTAGAGCCTCTGCACCCTGGAGCGCGAATCCTCCTCGTCCCCCGGGGTCGACTGACCACCTGTGATACTCGATCCGTCCCAGCTCTCGTCGCTCGCAATCATCGACGCCGTCGAAGCGTCCCTGTCGCGCTCGGTCGGGGCGATACCCGAGTCACGTGACACGTCCGAGGACGCCGCGACGGGGACAGTCGTTCTCCGTTGGTCCCTCCAGGACCCTCGGACGGTCTGGTCGCCCTCAAAACTGGCCTCGATGACGTCGCTGGAGCGTCTGCCGGACCGCACGGCCTTCTCCGATCCCGGCTGACTGCAGGGGATGGCGTCATCGTCGCTGTCTTCATCCGAGATCACCAGCGGCCGCGGACGGCGCCTCTCGCTGGTGGGCGGCGCGACCACTTCATCCTCGTCATCGGATATCACCACGGGACTGGACGGACTGCCGCGCTCGGCGGAGTCACCCGACCGTCCCGCCGGCACGGACCGGTCCCGCCGCCTCCCGCCGGGGACAGACTCGGAGTCGGAGTCGGAGTCACGCGAGAGGCCGGCCGGCGGCGGCGGCTGGCGCGGCGTGTGCCACGTCAGTAGGCGAGTCCGGTCCGGCGCCGCCCGTTCCGGAGACGGTGAGGCGGGGATGAGTTCCACCGACGACGACAGGCTATCCTCCATGGCTGTCGGACGCTGGTGGCGATGTTCCTACGTCCAACACTACTGGCCGCTGCTAACAGTGCATAGAAGCGCCGAACTGCGGGAGGCGGAGGAAAAGCTGATCAGGAGCTATAGAGTATTTGGGTTCGGTGGCATTTGGGCAGCCCTTCCAGTAGACTATTCTGCCAGTTCGGGGAAGTTAAAAACAAGTAACATTATGTAATGAGGTCTTCATGTAGGATGTATGATGAAATGTATGATAAGAAAGGATCGACAAGTCATTCGCGATATATTTGAGTGCTACAGGGTGATCGAAAAAAAGTGTCACCTCTAATTTAAAAGCCACATAACTCGCGATTGGTTGGTCGTACGACTTTGCGCCAGGCAGCATTGGAAAGAGCATACAATTTCCTTTCGAATGCATGTAAATATGCATGGTTTATGCCGCAAACGAAGATTTAGCTATTCAAAAAGTATGTTAAGGACCCAATTTGGCGTGTTCAAAAGCGTCGCCTCCAAAAAGTCCTGACCTAAACCCAATGGACTTTTTCGTATGGGGAGAACTGCAGAGGCTCGTATACCGCGGCGTGAAGATCCGTGATCTAGACCACCTGAGAGCGGCTGCAGGTGTGTTGGGCTAAGATCTCCCAGCGTCAGGTGATAAAGGCAATCGAGGCCTTCCCAAAACGCCTGGAGGCGTGCATCGCCTGCGGTGGCGGTCGGTTCGAGCACCGACTCGACTTCGAGTGAAGCGACGAGTCTAAGGTCAGCTGAGAAACAGTCTGCAGTGAACAACATACACTCCATGTGTAATGTGTAAGGTGTGTGTCATGTTGAGTTACGATACTCATTGTTCTCGTTCAGCGGTGTCCGATCCCGTTCGGTGAATTTCGTTTCACGTGAAAGCCGCACATTGACTGGTTTTTGAGCCCATTGGGGACAAGATTTGGAATAGAAAACAATCATGAATACATTCAATTGAAAAGAAATTGCCTGCTCTTTCCGATGCTGCCTGGCGCGAAGTCATCCGACCTATCAGTCGCGAGTTATGTAGATTTTAAGTTAGGGGTGACACTTTTTTTCGATCACCCTGTATTATTTTGCGTGCATGTGCTTGGGGATGTCAATGGTTTTTACTTTTCATTATTCACTTTTCAATCAGGTAAACGAAAGTCATTTTTTCTCTCGCATTTTTATTAATTCTTAAAACAGTTATCGTTCATATTCGGGAGATAAGAACAAATTAAAACACCAGTTCATTCAAAATACATGGGATCAACCAGTTCAACAAGCAGTACCATCGAACCGGCAAATAGCAATTCCTTTTACTCTGTTTCACACCGTTTAAATATCAGATATTGCTAAAAATACATTACGCTGACGGCTGAATTAAAAGACATTTGGAAGAAAACCCCGAAGCATTACATTAGTTAACACGGCTGGCTGCTTGGTCATGCCAACTGGCACTGTTATTGTAACTGTTATTATAACCACGGCCATTGGACAGTTTGAGCACCATATTTCCATCAGCCAGGACCTCACACAATTCATCAACGAGTCCGGTTTTCTTTGCAATTACGACTACACAGTACACACGACGTCCAAAGCCAACGTAACTGCCAGACACAGATTTATGTACCATCCCTCACCTCTCAGCAGCCTGGCCACTTTTCAATGTCCATACAAGTGACTTTCGTCCACCGCACTCTCAATCACACAGGACATGACTACCACAGATCATCGGTAGACACACGCCGCCCGAACTCTCTCTCCCAAACTGCTGTCATTGAAAATGTTCCACTCCTCTACCCAGCCTTCCCCCGTCCACACTTCAGCTGGTCCCCTGGAGTTCACGCTGTACCTGAATTACGTGCTTCACGTGCACCCGCGCCAGCTGCAGCATCTGACGCGCCGACGTCTCGCCCGCACCCTTCACGTCCTGCAGGTAGGCGCGCACGATCGTGGCGAGTTTACGGGCGCAGCTGCGGTACATGGTGTCCCGTGCACCCACGCCGTGCTCCCCCAGCGCCCCCTGGATCGCCTTGGCGAGTCGCTGTCGGAACTCTGTCTGCCGCGGCCGGTCGGCCGGGGTAGGGTGCGGCTGTTTGTTGGTCGGTTGGGCACCGGTGCGGGAGGCCGGCCGACGCCGCGGTGAGCTGCGGCTGGCCGTTGTCGGCGCAGCCTTACTGACCGACACGGCGTCCGAGCGCCACACTGAACATGTACACGCCGTCTCGGCGGCCACGCAGCGTTCACGGAGACGCGCCGCGCGCAGCTCCCGCTCCTCGGCCGCCGCCGATGTGTTGTAGTACACACCCGGCGCGTGCTGTTCGGCCACCTCCGGCCACGGCACCGCCTCCAGTCGCCGCGGCGAGTCGGCCGCCGTCCACGCTCCGACGGGCACTGACAGACCCGCCAGCGCTCCCAG
Organism: Amphibalanus amphitrite; assembly: GCF_019059575.1. NCBI lineage: Eukaryota > Metazoa > Arthropoda > Thecostraca > Balanomorpha > Balanidae > Amphibalanus > Amphibalanus amphitrite. Next base: position 286,219 of record NW_024882286.1, on the reverse strand, counting down.
GATCCCGTCAGCGTCCAGAACGAGCGAGTCAGCGGCGGGCCGGCCGACGTCCGGCGCCGCGCGCCGCTGCACCTCCTGCCAGTGCGCCAGGCCACGCCGCTCCGGCCAGCCGGCGGGCTCCTCGGCCGAGCCCGAGAGACGGCACACGAGCTCAGTGGCAGCTGCCCAGCCGATACCGGCCGCCAGAGCGCGCAGCTCGCTCAGACTGAGTTCCGGCGGCTGGTGCGGCAGCGCAGCCACCTCCGCCGCCGCCAGCAGCGTCATAAGACCGTCACCGTCGGCGCCTGCGGTGATGACGAAGTGAAGAGGCCGGGCGGCGGGCGGCGGCGCGCGACGATCCGGCGGTCGCCCGTCGACCGCCATGCGGCGCCAGTCCTCGGCGTCGCGGCGTCGGTCGCCGTCTCCGACCGGCGCGGCTAGCAGACGGACCAGGAGTGCCGTCCGACCGTCACCCCAGCCGCAGCGCTCCTGCTGAGCCGCCGCCGCGCCCAGCCGCTGCAGCCGCAGCCGGCAGTCGGTGAGGGCAGCGGCGGGCACCGAGTCGGCCCCAATCTCGGTCACCACCTCGGCACCATCCAGTAGAGCCAGTGCTGCTGACTGGCCGTCGTGCATCGCAGCAGCGGTGGCAGTCAGCTGCTCCCAGGCGGCCGTGTCGCACGATGCTTGTAGATTGATGACCGTTGAAGGAGCGCCGGCTGGGAGGCGGAGTCGCAGTCGCAGCGTCGGGCGGAGCGAGGCGGTACTGTCGGCGTCCAGGAGGCGGCGCCAGGTGGATAGCTGCGACCCTCCACCGGTCGCTCTCAACTGACAAAGCGCGCCGAGCCAGAGCCGCCATCGCAGCAGCGCCGACAGGAGACCGCTGCGCTCGGGCGCTGGCAGCCGCGCGCCGCACAGCCACACCACACTCACAGACACATCCCGCTCCGTGGGCACGCGGTCAGCCAGCGCGTCCAGCGCGCCGCACACGTCCGCCGCCGCGCCGCCGCGCTCCAGCTCGTCGCCGCTCAGCGCGTCCTTGAGGCGGCGCCAGACCGGCGACCCTCCAGAGCTGCTGGGACGCACCAGTGACACAAACGCTGCGCCCACGGCGTCCGCGCGCGCGTCGGCGTCTCGCAGCTCCTCCAGCAGGGCGTCCAGCTGTCCATCGGCTGGAGGCTCCGTGCACAGCAGAACTGTGTAGCTGTCCATGGTGGCGGCTGACTTGGCGGCACGGGAACAGAGCGGGACACAGTCACTTGCTGCCGTGGTGGGCCACTTCAACGTACATACACGCTCTTATACTGAGCATGCATGTGTAATGTGCATCTTTGGTTGTCCCCTTTTGGGTGCATACAGTCATAAATGCATCACAATTTTTCACCTGAAATCTAGCTTTATCTATTTCCTCATTTCCCAATTTCTGTTTAATTTAAGCCTCGCCCCGCTGGGTGTCCTGGATTCTGCTATTCACCGCATCATAACTATAGGTCACCTGTGCCCTTCTCTTGAGACCAATAGTATTTGCCACTTGCTGACACCATTTGACTTTATCTTTAATGAACAGTTTTTGGAGCCAATCACAAATTTAGCATTCATTTGAGGATTTGGGAACTACTTTAAGAGAATATATTACATGTGACAGAGGCATCATTGGTGTAAATACTGGCCAATAGCAACTGTTTACCTAGTACCTACACACGACCTACCCCAAATGCACACATGCATTATCAAACAAAACTAGTGTGAAAATCAGAATTAGGACCTCAAAATACCCCAGAGAACAAGGCCATATAAGCCAGAGAAGACAAAATATCCCAGAGGCAAATAGGTCATTGTGATTGACCTGACCCAAAAGGTCAGCCAATGATATAGGTAAGATCTCAAAATCGCATTTGCTTCCTTTTGCCATGAGCAATACTTTTTTTTTACTACAGGACCCTATCTATCCCGATCAAGGGTCGAATGGTCGGGAGGGGGTCGGACCAAACCGAGGTCTATCGTCCAGCAGAGGCTCCTCTGCCTGTCTCCCGTATATTGTGCACCGAAACGGCATCCTCTCGGTCCTCTCCGGGGATAGGGAGCGGCGGCAGTGGCTTGAATAGTGTTCCTGAGCAGTTGTCGCGCCATTGATGCGAGGCCGCATAATGAACCGCCCTGGTCAGCGAGCGAGCGTTTGAGGGCAGGGCATCCGCCTGTTTTGCCAGGTCGTCCGCACTCTCATTCCCCTCGATACCACAGTGGGCAGGAACCCAATGCAGTATTGCTTAACGGCGCTTGGCGATGTTCAACAAGGTCTTCCATACCTATCTCCATTCTTCACGCGACACGCCGAGGGTTGAGGCCCCACCTGGGCAGCCACTCCTCCGCTGAGTGCACTCGGGGCGGCTCGCCAGTTCAATTCAAGCACGTGACGACCGGGGCGGAGACGTCTCGTCCCGAAACCTCTCCAGAGCCGCCAGCGGGGCGAATCTGCTGCTAGATTGACCAGCGTACCGCATAAATTCGGTGACTGTATTTCGCCAAAAAATTATGCGACCCCCCTGCGCCGAAACATTTTGTCCACCTCCATGGGCTGAATTTGAGGCATGCGAATTTACGCCGGACGTGCGTCGTGCGCTGATATTTTTGGCGCAATCCGGCCATTACGCTGAACATATTCGGCATAACATGCATTTTTTCCAGACTAGCCTGAGATTTGTACTGCATGCCTGAGTAAGGCGGCAGCCTGAGTGTCTTCATGATGGTTTTCACGTTATTCAGCAAGGAAAAGTAGATTCTGACTATAGAAATCAGTTAGGGAAACTACCAGTACCAGGCGCCGAACTAAAATTTGATCAGCCAATCAGGCAATCAATGGCTGCAGTGGCCGGGGCGATGACCATAACTCGGTGCACAATGCACTGGCGCCTGGCAGCTCTAAATTGCAGAGCTACAATACAAGGTTAAAGTGATTGGCAAATATGGCTGATTGAAACAGACGCACCAAACAAATGTAAGCAGAGCCATGGCTTTAAATGTCATGAATTTTAACATTTTGTTTATGGTTTTTCTAATTGTGCTAGTTATTATTTTAAAACTAAATATCCTGATTTATTGTAATTAAATTTAACCTTTTTTTAACAGTTTTTTTCTTCAAAACACCAATCCATTTATTGAATGGTCAGCTGAATTTGAGCGCAGAACTTGCAGAAAAGCCATTTTCTATCGCCATTTTTAAGTGAATACACCAAATTTAATCAAATCACATTAATTCCTAGTGCAAAATGGAAGCCTATTCTCTCTGATAAGTGGACATACGATACCGCAAGGAACAGCACGTTGTACCGTTTCTCACCCGTATTCTCACCTGGTAGTAGCAAGGGCTGCATTTATGCCCATATCAATATATGCCTATAGGCTATATGGTCATCAAGTATATTTATTGAGCGATCCATTTTTGGATCTTCGCCTCGTAGTTTCCCCAACTGACATGTGTGATTTGATAGGACCGCAAAGGTCTTAAAAATCACCAGAATTGGCGTCCGTCCAAAATGAAGAGGGGCGCGTCACGCATTAGCCAGAGTGTAAATTGTGAAAGGTGAAATCTTACCTTTTGCAGACAAAGCAGTGTATAACACTGTAGCTCAGTCTAGTGTTATCCACCTTGTGCCGCCTTGCTTGTGCCCAATTTATCGGCTAGAATTTATCTTTACTTTTACCGTTTTCATGGTTTTTACTTTTTACCGTGACCCGCAAGACGACGAGCTCTGCTCTGCGGCGAGATGCGCATATTTTGTCTCATAAGAAAGTTTGGAAATCCCGCCTAAATTTCCACCACTATTTTACTGCAATTCTTTAGATACGCAAGTAATTCCGCTGTCGCAATTCCGCTGTCAAAACTTCTTGTTGGTTAGGTCTGGTTAGGCCGGGCATGTACCTATTTAGGGCCTTGGGGCAGGCGTTCTTGTGACTTGTCCTGCTGCTAAACCGCGTTGAATATTAAGTTGAATTCGGACTTGGATTTGCCGATATTAAGTTGATTAATGGTTTTATGGGCTAATCTAATTATGTTTGCTCGTTAATTCAAACCAGGGAACTTAGTTCGACCCGACCATGCACCAGGCCCCAATTCCATAGTGACTCGGCCTATATGTGGGCTCTTACCTCAGTCCTCAATAGTATCTCAGCACTCACCAGACGTTTCAGTCGATATTTTCCGTTATGGGAGGGTCCAAACTCGAAATACAGACACTAAAAGCATATAAATTTATTAAATTATCGCCCTTCTACCATTCCAGCAGAGGTCCCACGGCCGCCGCCCATCGCGGAAACAGCGGCACAGCCAGCGGAGGCGTAAACGACATGACAGAGGAGAAGAAGGGAGGAGCGGGGCACTGGGCAGCCGCGGGACCCGTCCCGCTCCGACAGGCGCAGAACACAGAACGCTAGCAGTGTGACACGCACTCCGAACAGCTGATAAACATGTCGGCAAAAACAGAAGAAAATATGCAGATATTTTCCGACGCTGCCAGCGCATCTCGCGAGCTGACATCACACGTCTTGTGGTAGTGTTGGAGCAATGGGCTTCGTGTGTGACGTCAGCTCGCGAGATGCGCTGACAGCGTCGGTGAAACACCGCCCTGCACGCCGACAGCACCGCCTCGCTCCGGCCGACGCTGCGTTTGCGTCTCCGTCTCCCAGCCGGCGCTCTGTCAACGGTCATCAACCTACAAGCATCGTGCAACACAGCCGCATGGGAGCAGCTTACCGCCGCCGCTGCTGCGGTGCACGACGGTGCAATGATAATGATTAATGAAACGTGCGAGAAAAATTGACCATTTTATTTTACATGACTGAATAGTAAAACAAGTGCTATTAACAAGTACACAAAACAGTATTTTTATTATGCCTACCGCGCATGAGCTACCGCTGCTTTCATCATGAATTCATTCAAGCCCTCGTCACATACAAGTACTTGTTATTAGCTTTCCCGAACTGACAGGCTGATCGTCTACTGGAAGGGCTGCCCAAATGCCACCGAACCCAAATACTCTATAGCTCCTGATCAGCTTGTCCTCCGCCTCCCGCAGTTCGGCTGTTCTATGCACTGTTAGCAGCGCTCAGTAGTGTTGGACGTAGGAACGTCGCCACCAGCGTCCGACAGCCATGGAGGACAGCCTGTCGTCGTCGGTGGAACTCATCCCCGCCTCACCGTCTCCGGAACGGGCGGCGCCGGACCGGACTCGCCTACTGACGTGGCACACGCCGCGCCAGCCGCCACCGCCGGCCGGCCTCTCGCGTGACTCCGACTCCGACTCCGACTCTGTCCCCGGCGGGAGGCGGCGGGACCGGTCCGTGCCGGCGGGGCGGTCGGGTGACTCCGCCGAGCGCGGCAGTCCGTCCAGTCCCGTGGTGATATCCGATGACGAGGATGAGGTGGTGGCGCCGCCCGCCAGCGAGAGGCGCCGTCCGCGGCCGCTGGTGATCTCGGATGAAGACAGCGACGATGACGCCATCCCCTGCAGTCAGCCGGGGTCGGAGAAGGCCGTGCGGTCCGGCAGACGCTCCAACGACGTCGTCGAGGCCAGTTTTGAGGCCGACCAGACCGACCGAGGGTCCTGGAGGGACCAACGGAGGACGACTGTCCCCGCCGCTGCGTCCTCGGACGTGTCACGTGACTCGGGTATCGCGCGGACGGAGCGCGACAGGGACGCGTCGACGGCGTCGATGATTGCGAGCGACGAGAGCTGGGACGGATCCAGCACCACCGTCCAGACTGCCGGGCCAGAGCAGTGCGCACTCTCCGAGCAAGACCTCTCGACAGTCTCGGCCACCGCCTCGGGCCGCCGAGCGACAGAAGCCACCACCGTACAGACAGATCAGTCACACTGTCATTGTGGTCTAGGCAAATGGCCCACTCCTCTGAGCCAACACCTCGATTCCCCCGAATACGACAGTAATTAGTGCAGCGCTAAGCGTCCTCAGTTGGCGCTCCGTGTCTCCGTATCCTCGAGCACTCATTCCTCCTGGAAGATGGACATGGCGCGCACCTTCTTCCCGGGCGCTTCGAACATTTCCGGGCTGTCCAGAGACGGAGGCGGCTCGAAGATCTGCGTTCGCCTGCGGGCACCGAGAGGGCACCGTATGTCAGCTGCTGGCCCGCCCACGAACTCTGCGCACTGCAGCAAGCGAGGTAGTGCGCGGGGATTCAACGAAGCTTGAATATTTCTAATGATTATTATTTAAATATCTTTATTAATATCTTTATAATATCTTTATGTAACCGTTATAAATGTATTCATATACTCATTCATAGCATGAGTTAGTAGCTACAGCGTCAATAATCTAAATCCTTCGAAGATTTCCCCGACTACAGCTCCGTGGGCGACTCACCTGCGGGTCTTCCTGTCTGGCACCACGAAGGTGACATCGGCGGCGCTCTCTTTCTTCCCGGCAGTCTCCTGCGGCGGCACCGTGAAAGTGTCGTCCGCTCCACCGGCGGCCGAAGTCACCCGGTTCGAGCACCGTGCCGGCTTGCACTGACAGTTTTCGTCACACTGGCTGCGGTGGCTGCGGCACGGGCAGCGCAGCTTGCACATCCCCTTGCAGTTGCAGCGCGGAGTGCCATCAGAGCGGCGCTTCACGGTGCCGGCGCCGTCCGAATCAGCCGGCGACTCGGAGTTGGAGTCGTTGTCGGGGCCGCGACGGGCCATCTGCGACGCACGCGACTGTGGAGAGCAGGGGAAAGGGTTAGTGGCGCGGGAGACACTGAGTTCAGAGAGGCCAGCGCACGATGGACAGGACATGACCATGCAACACATCAGGATGACGACGTAATTTTTGGAAACGGAAAACGAAATAGCTCAGAGCGATGAACTATCTAGTAAAAACTTTCTAACATAGTTAACATGAACTACCTCAACTAACTACATGAACTACCTGAAGTATGACATGAGCCAGATATCATGGTGTTCATGGTATCTATGATTCTAATAATTTCATGGATCATAAATTGCGACAAATTTATAACACTTACAATTCCAACACCCGGTATCATGCTCCCGCCTCCCACCCTCCCTTCGTCTGCGTTCTACTCTTACCGTCATTCGGCTGATACGCTTGAAGAGCGGCGTGCGTACCCACTCAGGGTCCTGGCTATCGTCGTCGCCAGATTCCGACTCGCTCTGAGACAGAATCTCATCTAGCTGCACCCGCTGCTGGAGGCGCGGCGGCGGCTTGGCGGAGCGGGCGCGCTTGGCCGGCGCCGTCTGGGCCTCGCTCTGTGGAAAACGGACCGGCAGGTCGGACGTGGAGGGGGGGGGGGGCATGCGAAGTATTTCTGCGGCAATTAACACGGTCGGGCAAAACATGGTGATATTTTAAGATGACGGCGGGCTGAAGCGCACTGCAAGAAATTACAAATGTGCTGCATCTGACGACAAGAACACAAGATTCGCTGCAGGCTTGTCTGCTCCAGCTCTTTCACTCACGTCTTAGATACCTTATCCCTACCCGTCACTACCCTCACGCCACCTCCCATCTTCGTCTGCCCACCTCGCTTGTCTCCTGTCCACCTCCCTCCTCTCTCCACCCCGCCCGTCATCCGCATAGTGCCCCCTCTCCCTACCCCAACGTTCCCTTCAAACATATCCGATCGTCCCTCCCTCCCAGCCTATCCCATCCTACCCTTCCTCAACTCTCCCCACCCCAACCATCCAATACCCACCAGCTGAGTCTTCAGCTTCTCGGCCTCGGCTCTCAGCGCGGCCACCTCCGCGTCCCTCTCCGACAGCATGTCGTGAAGCTCGCTCAGACGCAGGATTTCCCGCTCCTGCATGGCGAGCCTCTCTTGGAGTGCGGCCGTAGCCCCGTCGTCGCCGCCACTGCCCTGGAGGTAGAGGGGGTGTCACAACGGCGAGGGGTCGAGCCGATCTAACGGGGTGCGAGGGATTGGGGAAGGGGGATTATTTATAACGACAAAAGCTAGATTAGACTAAAGATACTGTTACAAATGAGCATCGGGACGGGGGGAAAAGAAGCTTGTTTGAAGTTGGATTTCGAAATTATCTGTCTAATGTCTGTGTTTCGAAATGAGTGTCTGCACTATACAAATATATTCCAAAATTGAGATCGATCGGTTACGGATCTACGCCAAGCACCAGCCTGGTGTGTTTGTGTAGCTGTTATGGACTAATCTGAAGCTCGAGTGGTGCTGTTACAGACCTGTTTGAAGCTCGAGTTGGGCGTACTGCAGCCCTGCGGCTGCGGCATGTGGCGCAGCAGCATGAGCACCTTCTCCTCGTTCTCCAGTGTGAGACGCGAGAGGCGCTCCTCGAACTGTCGCCGCTCGCGGGCCGCCTCGCGCTCCAGCTCCTCCACCGCCTGCAGCGCTTCGTCCAGCTGGCTCTGTAACACGTCCAGGGACTCACGGGTCAGCAATGGAAACACAGGGTTGGACACAGAGACTCGTCCATACTGCTGGCTCTGTAACACGTCCAGCTACTCCAGGGTCAAATACAGTGCCCAGTCCAGGTTAATCTGTAAGTAACACGCCTAGCGGCTCGTCTGATCCAGCCTGCAGTATAACACAGCGGCACGTGGTTCAAATACGTCTCGCACAAACACCGCTCCATGAATCAAGAACGACTGTCCAAACCAATATTGTAAAACGTGCAATAAATCGATTCAGATATTCAAGCACACCCTCCAATCATTCATCGATCAACACGCCGTGGCGACCAGCTCAATGCCTTGTTTGTTTATTGGAGCTTAAGGGCGCGCCGACAAAAAGTCCCAATACACAAGCTCCATCCAACCAGCTACCCAGCATCCATACCACCACCCTACCCGTCCCTCCCCGGCCGACCTACCTGCAGCTCCTGGCCGTCCGACTGACGAGCGCTGGCGTCTGTCCGCGCGCCGGCCGCCAGCTCGAACAGGTGCTCCAGCGCCTTCTTGGCGTCCGCCATCGAGGTGACGGTGGCCCAGCGCTGCGCGGGCGCCGCGGCGCGTCCGTCCGACTCGACGTTCATCAGCCGGTGCTGCAAGTCGGCGATCTGGCCGTTACGCGACACCAGCTCGTTCTGGATGTCGCGCTTGGTGCGGGTGAGCTGGGCCACTTCTTCAGCCGAGACGTCGTCACGCTGGAGCTTCCTCTGCGGGGGGGGGGGGGGGGAGGTGGGGTGAGACGTGCTCGGCAGAGGGAGGAGAGACCGTGACCGTACAAGGGCAGAGAGGGGTGAGATGAGGGAACGAGTACAGCAGTCAGGGAAGGGCCGCACCGGACGGTGAAAACGCACAATGGTCAAATCCTGGTTCAGAACTAAGTGAATTCAGACAAATATAAAATTGATAGCAGACGAAAAATTGCATCTAACGAATTTTACAATTCGTCGATTAATTACATAATGCCGCGAATGACTAGCTCCGGCAGCTGTCTAGTCAGACTCCCCTTCCCTATTCTATTCTATCTTTCCCTCTCCTCTCCACACGAGTCGCACATCAGTAAGATTCCTCCCACCAGCGACCGGAGGCGCTGTCCCACGACCGTGGTGGTTTCCGGCCAGTCCCCACACACCCACCTCCGTCTCCTTCAGCTGCGCGTTGAGCCGGCGCCGGTCGTCTATCAGCTGTTGCAGCGAGCGCTGCGCCAGGCGGGCGCTAACCAGCAGCTCCAGCTCCTGATCCACCTGCGCCGTGACGGCCGCCGCCGCGCCGCCACTGCCGCCGCCACCGGTCGTCGGCTGGCGACGCTCGCGAGCTGACTGACGCTGCTCTAGGACCTGAGGGAGTGGGAGAGGGGGGAGAGGTCAACGCAGTTTAAGGTAGGAATGGGAACATAATATGGAGGCTGCAGTAGGGGTCAGGCGGTGCGTGCATACTACACAGACGACAATATACAAAGACAAACATACAGACAGTGGCAGACAAACAGAGAGACAGACAGAGAGACACTCAGTCTCGTTAACCCACCTCCTTGAGGCGTCGGTTAGCGGCCATGGCGTTCTCCATCTTCCGGCGCAGGACAGTCTCCTGCTTGACGTGCTGCCGCTCCAGTTTCACCAGCTGCACCTGACGCTTCCTGTCCTGCGCCTTCAGCTGCATTACCTCTCGGTCCTTCTTCTGACGCCACTGGCGGAACCTGGCGGACACGGAGGGACGTCATAGTTATAGGCCGGCTCAGCTGACACGTGGGCGCGTGGCCGGTAAAGATATATGTGGAGTGTGGACACACTAGAAGAATCGCTTTCAAATTTCAATGCCACAATTCTATGAGTGTTCAACTCATCTAAAGTTTTTTTTTTAACGTAAATATCTGCCTGAGATAAAAACAAAGGCTGTGTTAACTACAAAGCCTATTCAGTGCGGCCGCTTCGCTCCCTTCAGCCCAAAGCCCCTTCGCAATTCCTCTTCCGCTTTGTTTTATAATTGCTCCACCCTTCTTCACACAGTCCAGACCCCGAAGCAACAAGTAACTTCCGCGCCCAACTGTGAGTCTTTTCCCGTCCCTCCCCGTTTACCCTCTATCCCACCGAGCCCACCCCGGGCCGTTCCCCTCTAACTCACTTGTCTCCGTCCTCCTTCATCTGTCTGATCAGCTTGACGCGCGTGTGCTTGATGTTCTGGATCTCCTTGTTGAGCTGGACCACCTTCTCGTCCGCGGCGCGCTTCATGCGCAGCAGTCGCTCCTGCTCCTTCATCTTGTGCATCAGCGACTTGATGCGCTCCTCCAGCTCCTTGACACGCTGTCGCTTCTGTTCGGCGGCCCTGCGGAGGAACGGAATACGTTAGGTAATGCCGGTGAGCGGTGACGTCCAACAGGTGAATGAGAAAACGTGAAAACGTCTGAATTTGTTTATCTTACGTGCATACCATACACATGAAATAGTTAATTGATAAAAGTCGAGAAAATAACTTTTAGACATTATACTCTAATCACAGAAACCGCCAAAATTCCTCTTTTCAGTTTCTCCCTCTATCAGGTGGTAACCCTACCACTGCCAAGCCCTCCTCTCCCTCCCTCCAGTGCTAACGTACTTGGATCCGGCGGCCTCCTGTCTGGCCCCCTGGAGCGCCTGCTCCAGCCGCTCCTTCTCCGCACTGAGTGTCAGCACCTGTTCCTCGAGCTCGCGGGTCGTCTGCTCGTACCGCTGGCGCACGACCAGCATCTGCGTGTTGCTGTTGGCCATCTCGCTGGCCAGGTTCTCCTTGAGCGCCAGCGCACGGTTCAGGTCCTGGGGACGAGAAAGGGCAAGTTAAATACGTTTAGTTTGGACGTGCGGGTGGTCACGATAGTGATAAACACAACACAATCGAATTCATCACGTTTCCCTCAACCCACCCGGGCACAAGCAGCCCCTCTCTCCTCTCTTCCTCCTGTTCTGCATCGCTTTCTTATGTGTATCATATATTTCCTGTTTCCCTCTCTCCCTCCTCTCCCCGCTCTCACAAGGAGTTCGTTGTTGAGCTCGGCCTGGCGGAGAGCGTGCTTTTTCACGAACTCGTCCTCATCCACTTCCTCGTCCTCGTCCTCGCCGGCTCCTCCCGATGAGGACGACTCGCCGTCCTCTGCCGGGCCGCCTGAGGAAGTCACGTGCCGCGTGGCGTCTAGCCGGCGCAGCTCCTCCTCATGGTGGGTTTGCTCGTGCTGTGGGAGACGGAGAACGGGCCGGGGTTAGCAAAGAGAGATGGGGGGACTGAGAAGTTGGGACATTTGTTTGGCGCATCGGGGCTTTAGGGCGCGCTGACTACTCAGGCCATTTTGCGCCCATAGAGACGGACAATGCTAGGACAGCTGAGAGACAGATCGGGTTTCCGACAGCGAGTTAGGGCGTAGAGATAGGGTGGCTTAGAGCAGGGAGACGGACAGTAGGTATTTGAACGAAGAGACAGCGTAGCACAAATATGGGGCGGGTCCAAGAGGGGGAGGGGGAGGGGAGATGACGTGCTACCACTCTGGACAGGCCATATCATATCAGTTATCACTGATGCATTACAATACATTCCTGCCCGGGGCTGGGAAAATTTAATTGTGTCACCGAGGTTTTTAATTGAAAGTACCGAGGGCCGGTAGGCCCGAGGTACTTTCGATTAAAATACGAGGTGATTTTTTCGTCCGAATTTTCGTCCGATCGGCATGTCAGCCAGCCCCGTGTTATCCCTATGGAAGCGCCCTTTTGCACGTGCCGACGGCGCACCCCTGGTCCGATTGCGCCCATCTTTTGATACGATGGTCCGCCCCACCCAAAGTTTTTGCCCAATAAATTTCACGTCGATACGCGGCGCCGTTCCGGCGCTTTAAGACACATAAGGCATGACACAGCGATGATGACAACTTATAATTTATTATAAGTTGTATTTATTATAAGTTATTATAATTTATTATAATTTATTATAAGGACACTGTGTCCTTTTTCATAAAGATTCTACAATCCGATTGTAGTTTGTACATTTGTAGTTTTCAAAGTACAATTTTACAAACTAATACTTTTCATAAAGCCTGGACATGCGGCGTCAATAGAATTGTACTTTCGATCCGGGAGCGTAGTTTTGCGGGGCTTCATCTCCATGGCAACGGAGTAAACAAAAACTTCTGCAACAGTTTTCGATGTTCAAGGCCCTTCGATGTTGTGTTGCAAATTGCGTATGGTGTGCTGACAGTTTTTTGCAATTTTTAAAAGAAATAATTATTGATAAATAACTTGAATTGCTTTAAGGGATCAGCCATCGCTTTGCACATGCATAGCTAGAACTTTTATGCTGAAAGTATTAACATTTTCAACATTGCAATCATTTCAAGATGTACTTGTTTCGAGATTTGGTATCTGAAGTCCAACAAGTCATTAGTTTCTTGAAAGAATTATTCATGAATTGTTCAGACAATAATGCAAAAATGGCTGAAAAAGGTTTAGGTTAAGCCTATCCGGGTTATAGAGTGGTTATTATGGATATTGTTGACCGTCATATTACCTAGTGACGAGCTATGTGACCTCAAATTGCTTTGAGCCTTGAATTACCCGTTTTGATAAGTAATGCAGCCTTGTGAAACATGAAGCAACAAGAAAGCCAGCGAATCAAATGCCAAAATCAAAATGCAAGAGCATTGTGACGAAGCGAGAAGCAAATAGATGGAGGCTGGAGCCACCCAGGAGACGGGATGAAAACTGATAAAAATACAAGCTTTCCTACTGCGTGAAAGGAAATGGGCTACAAGTCTTGAAGAGAAGATGCATGGTCATTCCATTGTGTTGGTTGAAGAAACTGAGCCGGAAACGAATAGGACATGAGCGTAGGCTGCTCTTTTTTCCCAGAGAACTTTATCCGCAAAAAAACTGTCATGTTAATGTAAGATTATGAGCTACCTATGTTAAAAAAATGTTACATGAGTCGATCGATGGTAGGTATAGTACCTAGCATAATGTATTCAGATATTGATATCAATAATAGCTAGGTATATATTTATCCTTCACTTTTAGATATTATTCGTGAACTTATTATGACTACCTACTGACAAAAAGGTTCGTATGAATAAGGAAAATAAATTGTTGATAAAATACCGTCTTTTTGTCGAATTATAAACAATGAATAGGCCCGAACGATGCTACGAATTTCAGCGCTTTAGTTCCTTCCGTTCAAAAACGCCACTGGCGTGGGTCAGCCGGATCGAGGGGGGTCGGGTCGAGCCGTTCAATGCCGGCATTTTTTTCGGAAATGCGGCACACATGAAGTTATATATAAACAGGAAAATGATGAAAATAACCAGTTAAGTGCCTTTTGGGCGAAAAACGAGCGGGAACAAAGTTAACACCTCTTCTTTTTGCTTTTTGCACATGCAGTGGGGGCCACTCACATAGGTCAAGAGTATGCGACCTTTGGTAGAAGGGATGCAGCTACCCTACAACAATTACCGCAAGACAATCTTCCTAGCGGCTGCTGAGATATGAGCCTCTCAAAATCACTACTTTTGCAAAACAGCTTGAAAATGAACACCCTTGACTTTTCACGTGGCACGCAGTCGGCAGTAGCGGCGGAACACCTTCAATTAAGGGGTCTGCCGACTGCCGACTTTTGGTCCCATTCTTTCCATGCAACGTCCATAGGGCTAATGATAAAATAGCAAAATCAAAGGGGGTACGGTGCCCCGGTGCCCCCCCCCCCGTTCCATCGCCAATGGTGGTACGTGCCACTGAGGGTTTCTGAAATGCATTAGGAGTAGTCAATTACGGGGTAGAAGGAATAGGACTACCCAACAAAAAAGACCGAAGGCCAATCGGTCCAGCGGTTGCTGAGATATTAGCACGGCAAAAGTGTTACTGGCCGGGCCGGACCGGGCGGCTCAATACTGAGATTTTTTCGTTATATTGAAAAGACCTAGCTTCGCTCGCTGCGCTCTCTCGCTCAGTAATAATATATATCGTGTATCTGAGCATTGGTTATTATTGAATTAAATTATTAGCAACGTTAAGCTGATTCCTATGCTTCATCTCCGAAATTCTACACACGGTTAGGGCGTTGTAGATTTCGATTGTATTTTCCGTCAAGGAAATCCCAAAATCAGAGGAACCGTTCTTTTTATGAAACAGATTGCTAGTTTTTTGGCTGATAATTGCGGAATGTGAGTTGTAGGTTTGTGGAATTGTAGTTTGTACTTTCGGATTGTACTTTTTCCTTTATGAAACAGATTTGTACAATCGAAAGTACAAACCTACAAACTACAACTACAATTCTACAATTCCAGGCTTTATGAAAAAGGACACAGAGGTGACACAATTAAATTTTCGCAGCTCAGGGCAGGAAGCTATTTCCCATACATGCGTACGGACCGTTGCAAATGTTGTGGAGGAACCAAAACGCCCCAATTTCAACCTTGTTTAGTCTTTCGTGGCTATGGTTTGTTGCGAATCAGCGTCAAAGTTTAAGTTTTATATCGTGATGTTTCACTTTATTCATGACAAATAATAAAATCCTTGCATCAAACACAATGTAGGTAGGTATATCATAAGCCAATCAAATAAAATGGACGATAAAATGAAGTTATAAGGAGCAAAAAGATGTTCTTCAACTTTATGATGTGACGTCATTCATCATGACGTCATATATTTGAGAGGTGCAGGAAAACGTCGAGGGGTGCAGGAAAACGTCGAGAGGTGCAGGAAAACACATTTTCCTGCATGTCTCGGAAACCAATCAGCATTGACTTCTTGTATGTTTCAAAAGTGTAGTATAATGCACGTGCCATTTTAATGCCTGGCTTTCTCGATTTAAACGTGCAATGTTGCATGTATGGGAAATCACATGAGCACACCAACCCCACTGTGCCACTGAGAACCAAACCACTCCGTCTTCACAACACCTGTTGTTCTCCACTCACCCCTCCCCGCCCACCATTCACCACCGACCTGCATATCCATGATGCGGCTCTGGAGGTCGCGCACGTGGCTCAGCTCGTCCGCTCCAACTGCCCCACTCTGGTTCATCAGCCGCATGGCGTCCCCGGTCTGCTGGTACAGCTCCTCCAGGCGCTGTTTGAAGCGGTCGGCGGCCCTCTCGGCCAGCAGCGCCTTCTCCGCCAGAGCGGTGTGCTCCTCGATGGAGGCCTGCAGGTCGCGAGCCAGCCGCCGGTTCTCCTCCATAAGCCGGCGGTTCTGAGCGACCAGCGCCGACGGGCCGCCGGGGGACGGGGGCACGGCCGGGACGCCGCCGGTGGCCGGTGCGGCCGGCGCCGGGCAGCCGCCCTGCACCTCCAGCAGTTGGGCCTGCAGCTGCTGAACCTGAGACACGCGGTGGTGAGGGGGTGAGACACGGAAACGAGGAGAGACTAGGAGAACAGGGCGAGTCTAACGGGTAATGAAGAATAGTGGAACGGGATAGCGGAACGTGGATTTAACGAGTTTAAACAAATTACTTTTATAAGATGAGCTAGCGCATACTTCATAAAACGAGACCGAAAGTTTGTCACTGACACAAAGGATACTAGAAAATACAGTCCTGTGAGCCTGAACCGTGAGGCTAGGACAATTCCATTTTTCATCAATAATCATCTAGCACTAAAAGTACACACAAGAAACAGTAAGACACCACCGATGAATATCACCATGACAGCTGACACATTCTCCGACCTCCTTATTATCTCAACATCTCCCTCACACTCAGACTCCTTCCCTCAGTGCCACTCCTTCTGCAATCTGCACCCTACCTGCTGCCGAAGCCGAGCAATCTCGTTTCCTTCACGGTTGACGATGGGTTTGTTTTTTATCTTCCGGGCGCGGTCGGCGTACCGCAGGGTGCTGACCGTCTCCTCTAGGTTGGCATCCGCCGGCGATGTGCACGCAATCATGAGTGTGTGCGAGTTGCCACCCAGGGACTCTGCGAGAGCACACGGAGAGCGAAATGAAGTGTGACGTAAGTCAGAGCCTCGGAGAGCATACTTTATGAAGGGCGCATTTGCGAAGGGGATGGTGGTGAAGGGGTGATAGCTGATAACCGCTAGTAACGAATCCAATTATAACGATTTAGGTACATGCAAGAAGAAACGAAATAAGCTTAGCAGTACTGACAACTGGGTATTGAGGAAGCTGTCGAAAATCGCGAAAGAGAGGGAAATCTTGAACGTCATCTTAAGACTGACAGCATGTGGAAAAATACCCACTAAAACAATCAGTTAGGCATAATTAGTAATTACCATGTCGTCCCCAGACAGCACTGCAAGCAGCGCTAGAAACGCTGTCCTGCATTGCTCCATCTGTTGCCTCACAATTCAGTTTCTGGCTTCGATCTCCCCGATTCCTTCCGCCCTCTCCCCATTCAGCCAGACGCCTACACCCCTAATCTCTCCCTTCCCTCGTCTCACCCTGCAGCATGCGGGTCAGCTTGCTGTCTCGGTACGGCACGTGTTTGGGCGGCTTGTCCTCGCCCAGCGCCGAGATGACGTTGCCGAGGCTGAGCAGGCCGCGGTTGATGTTGATACCCTCCTTGAGCCGGTCGCCAGTGGCCTGCGTCTTCTTGGCTCGCTCGGAGCCGGCCAGATCGACCAGGTGCAGCTTGGCGGTGGTGGTGGCGCCCGTGTCGCGGGCACGCTGCTCCAGGCAGACCGTGAATATGGCGTGACTCCGTGACGAGCGAAGGTTCATGGCCGTGGCGCCGGTGATCCGACCCAGGCCGCCCTGCACAAAAGATAGGAGGGTATATTACGTCACAATGGCAAACCTCGAGTCAACAAAAGCAAATGGTAGCCATGCAATTGACGTTACCCAAGTGAAACGGATCTGAGGAAAGGTTGATTGTAATTACGACTTTGGGTCTCTCTCTCTCTCTCTCTCTCTCTCTCTCTCTCTCTCTCTCTCTCTCTCTCTCTCTCTCTCTCTCTCTCTCTCTCTCTCTCTCTCTCTCTCTCTCTCTCTCTCTCTCTCTCTCTCTCTCTCTCTCTCTATCACTCACTCACTCACTCACTCACTCACTCACTCACTCACTCACTCACTCACTCACTCACTCACTCACTCACTCACTCACTCACTCACGCACGCACGCATGCACGCACGCCGCACGCACGCACTCACGCACGCACGCACGCACGCTCTCTATCCCTCTCCCCTCTCACCCGCTCCAGGCAGGAGATGGTTTCGGTGACGGTGGTGACGGCCACCTCCGTCAGGCCGGCCACCCGGATCCCTTTGGTGTCCTCCCGGATGTCCACCTGGCTCTGGTCCCGCTCCTTCCCCGACAGCAGGTCAAACAGCTGCTCCTTGTAAATCTGAGCAGAGTAAGGCGGCAGGTCAAACAGCTGCTCCTTGTAAATCTGTGCAGAGAACAACAGCAGGCCAAACAGCTGCTCCTTGTAAATCTGAGCAGAGAATGGCAGCAGGTCAAACAGCTGGTCCTTGTTAATCCGCGCGAAGAATGGCAGCAGGTCAAACAGCTGCTCCTGGTAAATTTGCACAGAAGCTGGGCACAGTAAAAGCGCTTTTACTTTCAAGTCTTCACAGAGACAGAGTTCGATATTGTAAATCGGCGAAGAAACCGAGTACGATTCAAACATCAGCTCAAAGCACAAGCTCGGCGCAAGGACACAATTAATCACAATAAAATGGCGACATGCTCCCACAATAAACCCGACTCTCTTCTGCCTCACCTCCAGAAAGGAGACGCGCACGACAAACTCGCAGTCGCGGCGCTCGCTGATCTGAGCGAACAGGTCGGTCATGGCGCGCGGGATGACGCCCGTCTCGTCTGTCATGCCCGTCTCCGAGGAGTAGACGGTGCCCATGGTGTAGGTCTTACCCGAGCCCGTCTGACCGTACGCCAGGATCGTGACGTTGTAGCCTGACGGACGGGATAACATCGACACGGTCAACGGTCAAACACGGTATCGCGTAGAAACAGGCAGCTCGCAACAGTGCGATGATGAATTAGTAGGGAAACTTATAAAAAGGCTGACAAATCATGGTATAACTAGCAGCTTATCATGAAAGGCTTTTACCAAACAGTCAAAATAAAGTACCTGAGCAGGTTCAGACTGCAAGAGTATTTGAACATTGTCCTCACCTTCAAACAAATTTCCAAGCATATCTTTGACAGCAGTCTCATACAGTTGCTGCTGGGATTGTTCGGAGTCGAACACAAAGTCATATGTGAAGGCCTTCTCTGTTCCTGACAGCACGATCTGAAAAGTAAAGGTGGAAGAGATAAGCTACCTATATATTCAAAAAGCAGTTGCGGATCTAAAACATTTCTTCCGAGTGTAATTTATCAACAAACGTTTCCAAACCTGCAATTCCTCTCATGCCATGCTATGTCTATTTCTAAACAAGATGTGATTTTGACCAGTCACATTGAGAGGAGACAAATCTGTGCCGCTTGACACTGACGATTTTTGCGGAAACAGGTTTTCTGCAATAACTTCTAACTCAAATCTTGCACCAGCTTTCTTTTACTGGCATCGTACTTCTCCCCTCAAGACGGATCAAATGAACTATAGTTGGACGTTAACCCGCGCCCTGCTGGGGGGGGGGGGGTGTATGAACACCCCCCTTGTGGTTTTTTTTGCAAATATCTCAAAAACGAGCGGCGCGTACACCTTATCATACATCAATTCTACACATGGTGTGTAAATTTCAGACCAAGGTCATTCAAGGTCAGGTCACCAGGTCACTTGAAGTGACCTTACCTCATAAAAAGTTTCAATGTCTACCATAGCGACATAGCTAGAGTGACCGATCGCTTTGAAACTTTCAGCGATTGATAAGGGTAACAAAATCTATAAAATGTTTATCTCGGAATTTCGATATCAGTGACCTAAGGTCAGGTCAATTTTGCGACCTCCCCAATACCTTTAAAGGAAATAGTTCACTTTCACGAAATTATTTTTTTTTTGCAACGATTTATGATTTTTTATGTTCAAAATAATCAGCAAAGAAAATAAAACCTTTTTATAACAATTTTTTTTTCTATATTTTGATATAGGAAGAACTTTTCAGTTTCTGTAAGGCACACGCGATCCAGTATGAAAAGAGCATGGGTCCCGAAAATTCTTCAGAAACAGAGAAATTATCGCAGCCACCGGCATTTGGGCGATCTGCTCGATCTGATAATGTTCCCCTGAATGTCCTAATTGATCAGTACGAGAATTTCTCTAGAGTTCTCGTAGATAATTTCTCTAGTTTCTGAAGAATTTTCGGGACCCATGCTCTTTTCATACTGGATGGAAATATATGCAAGGCACACATCCTCAACGCAAGACACCTTTTTCGGGACGAGAAATAGAATATCTTTGCCTAGGGTGATCGTTGGGCTGTAAAAGCTCCTGATTTATGCTCGTCTCAGCCCAAGCTACGGAACTGCTATTCCAGTTCAAAACCCATGTTAAAAAGTGAACCATTTCCTTTAAGTCAATGGGAGAAAATTGAAATGCGCCTCTTTTGGACGAAAGAGATTATAAACGCTCCCAAACACTGAATTACAAGTGGTTTAGACACACTGAACATGAAAATGGTGTTCGTGACCCCTGTTTATGCCCCTGAGATCATCTCAGGTCACGAATGGTGTCTAACAGTTTTTCGCAAATAACTTTTGATAGAGGCATGCTAGAGCGGTGAAAACGCCCTAGATGTGTTCAGCTCGACGATACGGATCGCCTGATATGCAACATGGTCCTTTCCGGTCAGGTCATGACCTTGACCTGAGGTCACATTTTCAAGTTGACCTTTCAAGGTCAACTTATCATTCATTCGATGCGTCTTGACGAGAGGAACACGATGCCGGTAAAAGTAAGCTCGTACAAGGCTTGGGTCAAAAGTTATTGCAGAAAAACTGCTTCCGAAAAATCGGCTAATTTTGCAGTTTTTGCCCCCTGCAGGCAAAACCGTTGACGTTAGGTCAAATCCGAGAGAATTACTCAGAAAGGGCGTTAATAGGGCTATCGAATGCGCTTTTCCGCGGCGCTGTAGCTCTATTGGTTCCCAAGTTATGCGTTGGCTTCCCGGAAATTGTCGACAGTCGACCTGGAAATCGGCAAAATTTTGCCTTTAATGACCTCTGGTGACCTGACCTTTGACCTGACCAAAAAAGTGACTGAAGTGATTTCGTCATTATTTTTGGCGCTCTTTCGAATGCCGCCTTCCGCGTATCGCTACGTGTCCCAGGAGCCGAGTTAGAAGGGGGGGGTGTTCAAACACCCCCCCCAGCAGGGCATGGAAATCCAGGACCCCCAGGCGGGCGCGGGTTAAAAGGCCAACTTTCTAAGCATTTTGACTTTTTTTTTTGCATTTTTGACAACTTTCAAACATTTTGTGACCTGAAATGACCTCAGGGACATAAGCAGAGGTCACATGTACCATTTTCCAGGTCTAATTTGTCATTTTTACCTGTATCTCAGTGTTAAAGTGTTTACAATGATGTTCATCCAAAAGAAGCATCTTTCATTGCCTGCCCCTGGTCATTTCCCTCTTTCCCATTGACATATCATGGAGAGGTCACAAAAATGACCTGACCTTAGGTTACTGATAATAAACTTCTGGCATTTTTCACATGAAATTTTCACATGTGCATAAAAACATGATGTGTGCCAAAAACAGTGACACTCCGCTCCTCTACCCCTCGTTTTTAAGATATTTGTGAAAGGTGCAGGGAATGTTCAAAAACCCCTCCCCCCAGCAGGGCATGGGTTAGGAGCCTACCTCCAGTTGAGCAAAATGCTTACCTGTGGCTCACCAGGGGTGACATCAAGGCAAGGCTGGCAGCCATCTCTGATTTCCTTTTCGACCACTGGTCTGATCCGCACTGCTACCCTGACTGGCAGCACCTTCCCCGACATCTCTGGGTACAGACAGAAAAACGTAAGGCACTGACAGGGATATTATAAATTGGTGACTCAAAAAAAAACTACAAAATAGGTACTACAAAACAAAGATAATAAAATCTGGGATGGCACCAATTAGTCATTAGCCATTTGAAATAGGTAGGTAGATAGGGTCTTAAAGATCACCAGAAAACAAGATATTATGTCATATCAAACTTCTATGATTTCTGAACCCATGCCATATACCTAACATACCTGATGTTAAGATGAGTTGCTGAATTTGAAGTTGATAGAAATTGAAGTTGAAGTGTCGTCGTACAGCAACAATTGAACCAATCCGCAACTAATTTATGACCAAGTTACATAGGGCTTGGTAAGGAATACATATGGATATCGCCGAAAGATTTCGGACTGTGTAGAATATCCAAACAATTATAATTCAAGCAACGGTAAATGCCAAGGTAAGCTTGCATCTCCCGTGTGTTGTTTGAATTTGAAGGCAACTTTGCGCTGCCATATACCTTATCAGCTGTTGTGAAAACGAAAAAAAAACTTTGCCATGTATTTGATTTTACCTAATTTGAATTCATAACGCTTACAAATTTGAATGTTATGAATGAATTTGAATTTGAAAGGGAATTTTGAGATTTGTAACTTTACTTTTGTCGGAAAAATATGAAATTTCATGAATCTTTTTGAGATGTTTTGAGGAGAGGTCCGAAATTACTTCAACGCCAAATATTGCGCTTTTGGTACAACAAATGCGCAGGCCGCGCGTTTTTTGTATCTCCCATCGGATTTGGATTGAGTCGCACGGAGTCAATATTATTTGCGGGCAAGAGTCAACCCGGAGTCACCTTGGGTTAAGTGGTTTATAGCCCAGTCGTGGGTGGACGCACAATTATACCCTGGGACGTATAACCTTTATAGACGATATCGAACACGGTGACTATAAATAATATCAATATCGAAATTGAAATTCGTTGACATCTGCCACTGTGGTGTGTTAATAAAAGAAAGCAGTTATGCCTACAAATTCGATCCAGTATTCTGAAAAATACTCAGATGACAGATATGAATACAGGTTGGTACCTATATATCAATATTATGCATCTAAAATCCATATTATCTATGCTATGCTGTTAAAAGTTTCATCGCATGTGTCACTCTTGCGCTCTTGATCTTGACCATGAGCACGTTCATCTGTTGTTTTTCCTATTACAGGCATGTGATGCTGCCATCAAACTTGGCCAAGAGTGTTCCAATGACCCATCTGATGACGGAGAGTGAATGGAGGAATCTTGGTGTACAGCAGTCTCCGGGGTGGGTCCACTACATGGTTCATCTTCCTGGTAAGCAATATTTATGCCACGGCCCAATACCACAGCACAGCACCAAACCAGCGTCTTCCAAACTCTTGCTGAAGTTTGCTCAGTTTTATTAAATGTTTGAATGAAAAGATTGATAGAAATGGAGCTCAACCTGAGGCGAGTTTGAATTGTGCAGGCCCAAACTCGTCCACCTCAATGGGCAATTAAAACTGAAATGGGGACTCATGAGGATTATTCAGAACTTGGAATCAAGTTACCATTCCCACCAGCTGCAGATGGTCCCCTCAGGAGTCGGAAGCCTCAATGCACCCACGCCACTCGAACCTGGGCCCTCGCCACTGTTATACTATACTAACGTTCTGCTCCACTGACTGAGCTACAGAAAGTACTGACCATGGGGAATATGACAATATTGTACCCCGACATCCCAGTATTCCATAACAGCCGGCCTTTGCTGCCCCACAGAGCCGCACGTGCTTCTGTTCCGGAGGCCGCTGCCTCAGCCGTCAGGAGGTCGGTCTGCCGCCCATCAGAGCCAGCCGGTCACCTGCCAGTAAAGTGAGACATCACCCAGCCCGTCACCTGCCAATGACGTGACGTCACTCAGCTGGTCATTATCGGTGTTACGTCACCAGTAGGACGAGACGTCTCTGCTGCGGTACCGTTTCTCCGTCATGGTAGGTTCTGTGTGGCGGTGCTGTGACCAATCTCAGCGGGATAACTGAGACTGTAACATGTGGGTGTTTGAACGTTGTAAGACATTGCTCTGTCACCGTGGGTTTAGACTGTCGATAGTTGCTGGCGATGATCAGGCAATGCTGTCAGACTTGGTGTCTGTTGTCGGAGAATGTGTTATTGCTAGGTCCAAGGTCATCAGTGTTTCATCTATCATATTTTCATCTCATAGTTCAAACATTCGGTAAACTAAGCTGTGCGGCCGTGTTCGTCGCTTTTTCCGAAATTCCCATAAGGGGGTGGAAGAAGAGACCCAAGCCGTGGGTGGTGGGCTGTAGTAACCGAAAAGATAATCCGACTAACGGTGACCCACGCTAATTGCTCTTTTGGCAATTTGTTCTCCGAAGTGCATACCAACTTTCTCGGCTATAATCGACTGCAGGTCCGTTCCGTTCGATATTACGCACTGAATGGTGTCTCGACTCTCGTGTTCCATTTCACATCTGACTGTCACCTGTTAGGTACTTCTGTGTTTTGCATGAAGGGGTGGTTTGGTTTGGAGCCCTGTCTTATCTGTGCGTAATGCGTATGCCCTGCATGCATTGCAATATAATGTAACCAAAGCAATATGTGTTTTTTTTTTGAACTCGCACCGTCTGGTTTTGCTGTTTACATTTTTCTAGAATTGCTTCAGTTTATTTACCAAAGAGTGCCTCTGCCTACAGCTCCTAAGCCTAAATAAATGATTAGAAAAAAGACGCACGCATATTGGATATAACATGCCGGCTATTTTTTTGCAGTTTATCCACTTACATTTCGTCATTGGACGTACTTTCATTTGTATCCTCGCTCTGCCACGCTCGGTTAACTCTGGCCGTTAATTCCCATCGAGAGCCGACAGCTGCTGCAGCTGCTGATAGCGCAGCTAACCAGCCGACAGCTCCGGTACCGCACAGTGCTGTCACTTATCGCACGCACTGACCGGCGAACTTCAAAATTCAAGCATGACCGCCTTGTCGTCAATTCCCAATTGTCTAGGCTTTCGCAAGAAAACAATCACCGAGGTCGACCAAGAATAAACAAAACAAGTTGTCGTCGACTAGCCTCCGATCCCCACCGGTGGACTGCGTCCGCACGACTCGCCCAGACCTTTTGGGCCCCATCGGTGGAACGGCAGACAGTCTGATAATCCGAACCGATCGACAAAAGACGGCGTTCTCTGAATTACTGACACGCTAACGAATGATATGCGAATGTAAAGTAGATATAACGTGACGTCGCGCTTCGGCCCATTCCTGATCGTTAACCGATAATTATTTATTGCACGTGCATATCGAAGACAGCATAGGTAATGCTCGAGTCGCCTATATGTAGTTGGATATAGGTAGGTAGAACAACTGGCCGCTGGCTTCGCCCGTGTATTGTCTTCGTTTTACTGTACGGATTCCCAAGAACTCCCACACCGACACAGGACTGCGGCTGAATTCGCCCGTGTATTGGTCCGAACTATCCGGCCCCGCCACGGCCGGCCGATATAATAAATAAACTCGGCACACGCACACACAAACTGAGGGACCCTCCCAGTAACTTCTGTCCCAGACGTCACCACGGCGGCGCCTGCCCCGCCCCGGCCGCGTCCGATATCGGATATATTATCACACCCGAACTGGCCCGTCCGGGAGCCCACCAGCCGAGGGTGCGACCCCCGAACCGGGCCAGGGTTTACCGTAACCAGTGACTGAATGTTGCCGCCACATCATCCCATCGAGGGCAGTGTTAGCGTTACACATCAGGTATGTCGTGTCAAATGTGCGGTCTTCTCTCTCGGACAGCGCACGGGCCGAGGGTTTGACTCCGTGAACTGACAGGGTTCACATCTTCCATTGACTGTGAAAAGAATATTGCCGCCACATACCTTGCACCAAGGGCGGCATTACATATTAGGTATGTCTTGTCACAAACGTGCGGGCTTCTTTCTCCTCGTAGCATGGGTTTATCTGCATTTCGTATCATACCCGCCTGTATGTTCCATTGCAGGGTGACACGTCGATATTCACACAATATCGACAGTTAGTGTTCATAAACAGCTCACTCACTATTCGCCGCGCTGCTCAAAGTGTTGCACGCGTCTCCTGCGCAGCTCCTCCTGTTCAGAGACTGGCTCCGCAGCGGCAGCGGCAGCAGGGACCGGTTTCGGTGCGGCCGGACTGGCGGCAGCAGCGGTCGGTGTCTTTTCGGCGGCAGGGGCGGCGGAGGCGGGTGTCGGACTCGGCGGGGCAGCTGCCGCCGCGCCGCCTTCTGCTGTCGGGGAGGCGGCGGCGGCAAAGGCGGCAGCTCCCTCGGTGGCGGTACTGGCAGAGGGCGCTCCAGTCGAGGCAGAAGCCGCGGGAGCTGCAGCAGCGGCTGCTGGAGGTGCTGCGGTAGGCGCCACTCTGAAAACAAAATGACGAATGAAACATGAATACAAAAATACAAAAGATCCACACAACACATCCATACATCAACATTCGACAGGTATCCGCCTAGGTAGGAAGTACGCCAAACACCCGAGCGCATCACTGGACATCAACAGCCATCACTCACAGACTAACCAGAAAACACCTGCTAGCCCTGTGAGCTGCCGCGCGTTCATACGACGCCCACTCACCCTGCGACGGCTGCGGCGCGGCTGTACTGCTCCATCATGACCACAGCGGCGTCCAGCAGGGTGCGAATATCCCTCAGAGCACGCACGCGGGCCTCCAGACCGGCCCGCTCCTGGCTCTCCAGTAGACGCAGCTCCTGCTCCGAGAGACCGGACAGGTCGGCCGGCGGAGGCGGCATCGGCGGCATCACTGGCGGCAGAGCGTTAGTCAGCGGGCTGTCGTCGTGGGCTGTGGACGGTGGGCATCGGACATCCCCATCCCGCCACTGAGCCGGTCGGCGGCTGTTTATCCAATCAATTCACACACTCAAGTCACATAACTCAGCAAGGCAACTGTCGCCTACGGGTCCATGATTTAAGGGTATGAACATTTCTCAAACAGTGTTTCGTACAAGAATAACACCACGTGACCAGCAGACTGAGCGGTATGCAGCAAGCACTCAGAGTAATTAGCGAGCATCAGCTCAGCGAGACACTCACTCATGAACTGGGCGAAGGGGAATGCCGGTAGATGTCCGAAAGGTGGCGGCGGTGGAGGCTGTGGCGACCCGGCAGCGGCGGCGCCTCCGGCTGGTGACACGGTCAGGTCTACATGAGAACACTCACACGGTACCGTTCAGGTCACAAGGTAAGATGGACCGTAACACTCCACATTAGCCTCTGGACGCACCACTACTGTTCACTGAACTAGCTGAGACTGGGCCAGCTCAGACCATGTAAAACTACAAGTAGATACTGTAACTAAAGCAGTGATTTGAACGGCCAATCGCCGGGAAACCGGTAGCATCCCGAGCCGTGTCTAGCGTCTGTATCGATCTATCTAACCCTCCGCCCGGAGCGGGTGGTGGCCCACTCAGACCATATGGCGCTGAACCCGACTACCCAACTGTAGCGCCGCATCCCATGTAATGACACCAATCGGCCACTCCAATCAGATGAACTACACAGTCGATCACGATCTGGACCGTCTAAATGAGACGACATCCCAGTCGATCTCTCATATCTCGACCGGTCCCGATAAGATCATTACGGGCGGTGCTGACTCGGGTATTCTGACCTGCCGGCTGACCGGCGGCGGCGGCGGGCGGGGGCGGGGGCGGCATGCCCGCCGCGGCGGGCGGCACCACGCCGGGCGGCGGGAACGGCCAGAGGAACGGCGGAGCGCCGGCTGCGGGAGAGAACGGAACGGTTAGTCGACAGGCGACCACTGACAGATACAGGATAATACGCCAGTCACGACGCTCGGTACAACACATTGGACCCACTTATCAAGATGTATCCAGTTACGAAAAATCGAGCGGCTGTGGTGTTATTTGACGACTTATGAAATCGATCGTACTTATTGGAATCACCGTTTCAAGGTTTCTAGCGTCAAATCCATATCTTTCGATCCCACGAGTTTAGCAAGGAGCAACCACAAGTTTGCAATTGAAGTAATCAAGCGCCCACTTCACGCGTCTCCCGTCTCCGCGTCGTCCCCGTTACTGACCGTTCTGTGGCGGCTGTCCGGGCGCGGGCGGCTGCTGGGGCTGCGGCTGCGGGGGCGGGGGTGGGGGCGGCGGGGCGGCCGGCGCCGGAGCGCGCAGAATGTCCATACGACACGTGGGGCACGTCTGCTGGCGCTGGAACCACGAGCGTAGACACAGCGCGTGGAACACGTGGTTACAGGGCAGCTTCTTGGCGCCGGCGGCTGCAGACAGAGACAGAAGGGTGGTCAGTATACAAACTGAGACAGAGATCGGACTGAGACGGAGGCAGACATGGGGCTGAGGCGGGAAGTGAACGGAGAATTATTGGACAAGGCCCTAAAAACAGTCGGGTTTGTACGATTAGGGGACGGAATGGCACTGGGAGAAGGACGAGTGTGACATTGAGAGGCTATGGGTGCAAAGATATCACGCTCATGATTCATCTCACAGGAACGAATAAAACATATGGGCTCGCCTGGGCGGCCCCTAAACAGCGTTAACAACAATAACTAGACACACACAATATACATGACGACAAATCCAGTCACATAATTCCAACCTCACACAAACACGCTCAGATCACACAATCACAATCGTTCACACTCACACGACACGTCAGAACAGCCGGGGCCGCCCGCCGCCGCACACTCTCTCGGCAGTAACGTATAGCCTGCTGCAGCTCAGCAGCCAGCACTGAGCAGCAGAGGCCGGCCAGGGGCGGCGGTAGCACCCGTGACCGGAGGCAGTACCGGGGCCCCACCGACGTCACCAGTGCGGTCAGCAGGCTGCCAGCCAGTGGAGCCGTCGATACATACGCAGCGCAGAGGCGGCGCCAGGGTGTCTCACAGGGGCGGCTTGCGACGGTAGAGCAACCTGACCCGACCCCTGATAACGCTTATGACCAACACTGCTCCACGCCCCGACCTCCCTTATTCCCAACCTGACGACGCCCCTTCGATTTTGCACACGAGGCAGCACACCGGTTCGGAGTTCATGAAAGGTGACACGCCTCTCAAATGTCACTCCAGCCAGGATGGGAGGGGGGGGGGGGGGGTAGCAGACGGCCAGCATTCTAAACAGCGATTTGCAGCGACTATGCGCTACCTCACGGTGCGGTAGGCCTAAGGTAGGTATAACGTTTGGTTACGGCACAGTCAACCCAATCACCGGAGCAACCGATCGACACTGCACAGCACCGCACGCGGTCCGGGTGTTACGCAATCGACACCGGGTCAAAACACCGCCAATCACGTGAGTCATAGGAGCCACGTCTCAGCCGTACCGTAGCCGTAGGTGTAAAAAACAACTTAACGACTTGATAACCAACAACTCTGATGAAAATCTAAGGTTCACAGTAGGTAATATGTAGACCCACCGAGGGGCTGAGCCGCCAAGTCATTATAAAAAGACATTCAGCTTAGTAGCTGCATTGCTAAGCTGAATGACTATAATTTGATCAAAGACCTCGGACAATATCCATCATTGCAGATCCGGAGAATCGGTGACGCGGGATCGACATCATCAATGTCAAGTCAATAATCAATGATCTAATCAGCGGGAGATAGTGACTGAGTGCGTCATTACCAAAGATAGCAGCCTACCGTAGTCCAGTGTCACAGCCTACTGTTCATCACCATCACAACTCGACAGTCACTGTGAATGACTGAGAATCAGTTATCGACCTTCATCTCTTGTTACATCCACAGACAATCGAGGAAACAGTCCCATCACGGGCCCACAGTGACATCCTTAGGCCATTGCCAGCGGAATATTCGACCAACTTTCAGAACACGTCCAGCGACACTTACCACAACCACCACCCGCCACATCACTCCCCCTCCCCCGCCCGTACCGTCCGTACCTTTCAGTGCCACCGCTCTCCTGCCTGTACTGCCGTACCTCTCAATGTCACCGCTCCCCCGCCTGTATCGTCGTACCTCTCAATGTCACCGCTCCCCCGCCTGTACCGTCGTACCTCTCAGCGTCACCGCTCCCCCGCCTGTACCGTCGTACCTCTCAGCGTCACCGCTCCCCCGCCTGTACCGTCGTACCTCTCAGCGTCACCGCTCTGCCGCCTGTACCGTCGTACCTCTCAGCGTCACCGCTCCCCCGCCTGTACCGTCGTACCTCTCAGTGTCACCGCTCCCCCGCCTGCGCCGTCGTACCTCTCAGTGCCACCGCCCTCCCGCCTGTACCATCGTACCTCTCAGTGTCCCCGCTCTCACGTCTGTGCCGTCGTACCTCTCAATGCCACCACTCACACCACTGCGTCCACCGCACGACTGGGCGCGCACTCATCTCTCACCGCTCCACTGTCCCCGACCCGGCCGCCCCGATAACACGGTCGGCCGGCGGGCCCGCCAAACACACAGCGCGATAGCCACGGTGGGTGTGATACCACAGCCCGGCGGCAAGGCACGCCACGTCACGGTAACTCACGAATGTTACGACGCTAATAGAGTACAGTCACAGTGCACACCAGCCTTAGCTGGTGTGGTGAACCCTCGTCAGCGCTGAGCCATATTCAGTGTAACGATACCAGCCGTGGCCACGAGCGCTGTATATAAGTCGTCTTTTTCGATGACAACCCGGCATGCAGCCATCGAACTTATAGAAATCCGATAAAAATGTGAGGGAGTAGGATCATCAATAAGTAGCCGATGAAAGTCGAACTACTGTGCAAAGTGCGATATTTAAGGGGGGGGGGGCAATTAATGAGGCTTAAGAAGTTATGAACCGTCGAATATATCAGGTCACAAAATGCGCCAATGATCGCAAACGTAGGACCGTCGATACCTAGTATGAAAGTGAAGAACAATCCTTAGTACTTGTGAACAATGAGTGTGACTGCCTCTCAGCGAGACAAAAAAGAAAGAAAGAAATCAGAACGATGACAGCTTGACGAATAGACGAATACTGTCGACGGATCCGGGCTAGCCTACCCAGTGGCAGTGAAGGCTGACCATTTGAACGAATCTAACCATATCTAGCCCGTGGCGTGTGGCCTGAACGCGGTACAACTCCATCACGGTCACCACCCACGCCAGCCGTCCGTCCGACCCACCTGCGGTCATCTCCTCTCGGCAAATGATGCAGACGCTGTCCGTGTTCTGCAACTCCTCCTCCGTCACGTTCGGGTACAGCGTGTTCATGTTGTGGATGGCCCGCCGGGACAGAATCACGTCACTTAACGCCTTCTTAAACGACCTGGCGGAGACAGGACAGTCAGATGGAGGCAAGTGGGTGGGAGAAAAAAAAGAGCAAGACGAGCGGGGTGTTATAACGTGCCTATATTGCTATTCTAATAAGAATTTCGGATGGAAAACAGCGGTCTCGGATAACAATCTTGGGAAACACCATGAAGATCACGAAGTACTGTGCATCGCTTACGCTCACGTCCATTCATCGCTTGCATCTGTTAAGTACGAGGCACGCCATCGCTGTCTTTACTTACGAATCTGTTCCGTCAATAAACTGAAGATGATTGTGCGACCTCACCTGAGAGCGAGATACATGGGTCGGATGGCAAACAGCGGCAGTGTGTGGATCTTGACCATGATGAGCGTGAACACCATGTACAGGATCACCTTCACAAAGCCTGCGACACAGAGACAGCCGGCGGATCGGTCAGAGTATATTCGCCACTAGCCGGTGCTTAACGACAATTACGATAAATGTACGGTACCGACAGCTAGCATGCTGTCACTGCCCAGTAATGGGAGCCATCACTAGGAAGCCCCTCTCTCTCTGCCATATTTGGCCCTCACCAAAATGAGCAGCTACCCTCTCCTCTCCCACTCTCGCTCACCTATGAGCAGCTCTGTGTGCAGCAGGTGGACGGCCTTGTTCTCCCAGGGCGCCTCCCGCTGCAGGTCCACTGTGTGCAGCACGTACTTCACCAGGACGTAAGCCACTGCCGTCAGAAGGATGGCGTACTCGAACCCAAACACCAGCTGGACGGACGCACCGCGCGTCACCGTCGAGTGGTACGCGTACGCGATGAACGCCACGTCCAGCAGAGAGAGGAGCACCAGCAGCGCTGCAGTGCACCGAGGGGGGGGGGGGGTCAGGTCAGGGGTGACGGGAGGTGAAGATGCCGGAAGGAGGAAAAGATGAAAGCGGTTGCAGTTACATTCCACCACACACATATCACAGATGGTACCTGTAAGCAACCGAATCAAAATCTAGCACACTAACGAAAAAATCATATTAACCTAAACGCATATTGAAGGCCGACGTTTTCTTTTACCCAGTATCTATAAGTCAATCAAATTCAGTGACCTTTGGCAGCTCTCAATACTCACAGATGATTCGTATGTGGAAGACCCAGGTGATAACTGGACTCCGCTCCATCTGCGTCACAGAGAGGAGACACGTTCAGCCGACAGCGCTTCAAATAGATGTTATCGAGCATCGCTGTAACAAGTTAGATGGCCAGCGCTGCCAGCTGTTAAATGAATGCTTTTACTTTGGCGGAATAACTCGACATTTTGATGGCAGAGTTCACCTGCAAAAGAAGCAAAAATCCGAGCTGCCAGCTTAATTTGTCAATCATCTCCAATTTCAGTATGAAATGGAGTGATGGTAGGTTCAGTACGAATGACGAAATGGAACTGATCCACGATCCCCGTGAACTGAGATTAATAAAACGAAAACGCTCCGATTTACATCGCCCACTTACATAATCGACGCGGTCCTCAGCCAGCCAGTGGAACGACTTGAGGAACAGAAGCAGCGTAAAGAGCGCCACAAACTTGGGACTGAGGTCGTCTCTGAACATGGTGAACGCCAGACACGTCTCCGTCACCGCGTACCACGAGCGCTCCATCAGGTGCTGGAGGAGGGGGGAGGGTCAAATGTCGGAACACAAATCCTGCCAAATATGAGACTACAGTTGAAGCATGTTCAATGTCCATTGAGGAGAGAAAAGAAAATCAAATAATTTGCCAACACTCAAAATAAGCCATTTACCTCAAATTCTGCTGCTCGTAGCTGACCAAAGAATATCTTCCTCACCAGCTTTCCAAATAGTATGACAAGCACAAATGCTTGAACATATATAACCTGAAAGAAGAACAGAAGCAACGAAAAACATTAACATGAGCAGCGACCAATCAGCAGTAGTTTAAATGAGTAGGAAGTGAATAATAAATTGTTTTTGATTAAATAAATGAATAATAAAATAACTGAATGCCTGCTTAGTTATTTGTAATATCTATTGAGATCAAAAGAAATGCTGGAGATCATAAGAGAGCATAGGCCATAGAGCTGCTGCAAACCATACCATGGTTAATTTGATTAGCTTAACAAACAAACATAATGAATGAAGTGTTACCATGCATCAATATCAATATCCACTCAGAGGATATTACCATTCACCACTGGGCTACTTACTGCCAGGCTGGCATTGGACTTGGTGAGGTACACCACTGATGGGTAGAACTGTTTCTTCTGGTAGAAGGCATTGCCAACCACAGCTGCAGTGAGCAGCACACTCAGGGAGGCTATCAGGGAGGCATTCATAGTGGCTGCTTTTGCTGCTTGCCTGGAGCTCCTGTCAAGTGAAAAAGGGAATTGTAAGATGACTTAATCAGTGGCATGTGTCAATGCACTTCACAAAATTATGTTCATCCCTATAAGTGAAAGGGAAATATTCATTATGACCATAATATTAACTACATAATATTAACTAGTATCAATTACATGCAAGGATAAAAATCAAAGTTATTGATAAAATTATTACTATGATTTGATTTGATACATGATGATGATTTTATCCAAAGTTGTGGGCCTGTGGCATTTGAGAATCAACAGACAGGAAAAGATCATTGGGGCCAGAGCAGGGACGATGGGTAAAATTACACACCAGCTGAAATTGGTAATCATATGCAGTTTCCAGGCTTCAGATTTATGGAGCTTATCATGGACTGGACTTGCAATTTATAAACTCCCTAACAATATAACATGTCTAATCCTCTAGGAGCTGGGGCTATTATGTGGCCAATTCTTATCAGCACAATGCTAATTGCTAGTTACGTTTTGAATGAAAGCTACCTACTAACACCCCTCTCAACATCCCTTTGGTGATCACTGATCAGTGCATGTCTACATGCTTAGCTGTTCACCAAAAAAAGATAAGAGAAAAGTCAGAACAATGCAAAAATAACATTAATGCAAAAACAAAATAATAACAAATATTAATAGACAATGGAAAGCCAGCTGTTGAAAAAGACGACGGAACAGCCCGTATGATGACACAAATAGGTCCTGATTCCTGAAGTATTTTAACACTCATCAACTATGACATATTGATATGTGCAGAATGTTCATATATTGTGTGAGGAATAACCATCCAAAGATAACAATTGCAGCATGTAAAAATATAAACAGGCAAAGAAGCTGTAATGAAAACAAACTTACCTCAGCTCAATCTATTTGGGGTTGATGTCTGTTAGGCTCAACTTCCACTAAGCTTATGGAGGATTTAAACACATTTCAATTTCAAGAGCATTTTTATCTGGTACTTTTCATCTTGAAGGCGTATATCCGCCAGTTGTTGAATTTTGAAATATGTCCCTGCGGGGGCAGCTCTGGTCAAAGTTCACTGTTGCAGGTCACAGCAGGTGCTTTGGAAGCCAGCGAGAGTTCACAAGCGATACAGAAAACCACAAGCCAGATGAATTTCATAAATTTCTGTCAACAAGTTTCCATTCTTTAACTTCCTCAACCTAATAAATGATGCAGACATATGTCATATGTGTCTGACTCCACAACAGAAAACATTTGCGACAAAATATGACGCAAATAAGTAGCAATACTGTTCAATATCTCATAAGTGCATCCAGTTGCCTAGCAACTACTCAATATTACGGGTGCGGTTATTTTTTCTCATCTTAGTTTGCTATTTTGGCGCGATTTTGACAATTTCTGGCGCATTCCACTTATTTACTTTAGCGGCCATAGGGCAATGGTTTACTAACGGGAGATGTGATGATTTGCAGCAGCAATACTTGAAATACAAAGAAGTGAAGCAATTATGATACCTATTATTTTTTTATAATGACAGAAGTAACGTGGAAGAGAAAACATTTTGTGCAGCATGTGAAAACAAGGAAATAGAATGAAAGAAGGGCTACTACTTTTCATGCGTCCGAAACCAGCCACCTCATCATCATAACATGGTAATGATAGTTTAAGTTTATGTTAAAAAAGAATAGGAGGTCTTTGTGATGCCTCAAAGCAATTAAGTCAGGCATGCTCTTACAGACTTAACGTTCAAGTTACGAGACCCCATCATACCGCTCCAGTGGCTGGTGCTTGAGCTTGTCAAATACCTAAATGTTTTGCTCAGAAATTGTTTAATTTATTGGTTTCTTGAGTTTCACCAGATAAAGATACAAGGTTGGCTGATTTGGTTTTAGTTATCCATATTAAAG
The DNA here is from genome assembly GCF_019059575.1 of Amphibalanus amphitrite. Taxonomy (NCBI): domain Eukaryota; kingdom Metazoa; phylum Arthropoda; class Thecostraca; order Balanomorpha; family Balanidae; genus Amphibalanus; species Amphibalanus amphitrite. The sequence continues at coordinate 251,414 of NW_024882286.1, read as the reverse complement.
TGCACTGTTTGTGACAAGATTATGGAAATTGTAACCTCAATAATGAAATTTCATGCTGTCAAAGCTATGAGATGTTGCCTTGAGTTTGAAAGCAGGCAAACATGGATTGAAGCTGTTTTCTAAAAAAAAACTGCTTTTTAGTGACTTTCACCTCATAATTTGTATTTATTCAATCTCAGAATGGGAGCAAGGCTGAATCACAATTATCTTTTGGGAAATGCTCTACAAAACTGCATTGTTTTTATTTCTGTGGCATAATTTTGTACCTAATTCAAAGACTTTCTCTGGTGTAGTTTGTAAGATTGTTTGAACTTCTACTTTCTGACCTGTTTGGTGCCAATAAATCCTGCAACCTATTTGGCTTATTTACCCATCTCTCTTGCCATTCCTACATATTTCATGTCAGTCTATTGCATAAATATTGTGTAGTTAACATTCTTCATGATATAGAAATGAATGGTACCTATAGAGGCTCGATGTGGGTAAATGAGAACCAATGAACCTATATTTTTTACAATGGCATCAAGTCCTCTTGTCACTGCCATGGATATCACAGAAGATTTTGCTGAACTGCGCAAGAGAATCCTGTGCAAGGAAATGTTTTGCATGATTTAGCTTAACAGCATAAATTTTATTTTCCCAGTTGCATTGGAGCTCTGCTGGAGTTTGCTGATGACAGTATGCTGAAGGGCTGAAGCTGGTAGCTCTGGCAGGAGTCCAGTGTCCACCAGCTCAAGATCCGACGCCGCCGCGTCGCCGCCGTGCGGCACTCCGCGGAGACGGGGACGGCGGTCATGATTGAAGACACCGCATTTCCCGCCTGGACTGTCCGGTCGGAGACTGGTAATCCCTCCGGTGAGCCGCGCACCGTGGAGCTACTGCACCGCGCGTCTCCACCCGCAGCGCAGTGCCAGCAACGGTGCCGTGAGTGCGACATCTGCGTGCATGTGACGCAGTGCGACTGTCACGACTCGCGGCTCAGTGTTAACTGTCAGTGGGACAGTGCGGCTCGCGCTCGTTTTAGCGAGGTGCTCTGTTGTATATAACCACCTTGATGGAGACCTGTGTGCTGCCGCTTGAGTTTCAATGTACAGTTTTATGCATCAAACTAGCGTAAGTAAATGGCTGCTAGAGGTCAATTTGAAGCGCAATTAGTACCCATAACCCAGCTGGGTTGAGCGAGTCATGTGACTAGTCCCGATGAACGTACTGTTTCGATGTCGTCAGTCGTAGACTTTTGTAAACCATTCGTTTCGGAGCTCTGTGTTGTGTTGTTCGGGATCACAGTTGTTTGAGCAGTTTGCTTTATGCGTCGTACGCTGACAGAACGCGGGTCGTACACAAGTCACGTGTTTCCTTTCGCCCCTAATGGGTTACTGCGGTACCTATGCAGTTGGAATGTGTCTCGAGACACTAACTGGTCGCTCTTGGTTGTGAAAATGACACTAGCTGCCAGCTGGTCGCACTTGGTTTCAAGCTGCGCTTGGAAATCGTGCAATTTTATTTGCATTTTGCAATGCAATTTTATTGCCGTTACCGTATTGGTAGCTAGTGTCAGAAGTTGTCCATTTGATGCGTTGTCACTTGTCAGACGCTGTTGCCTTAGTACTGACAAATTGATGGGCCGCGTTTGTGTTCCTTAAGAAACGGATCTCAATATAAGGTGATTCAGAGGTAGGAACCTGAAGGCATTCGTTCAGACCTTTCATTTTATGAGGATGCACTGTTTCATGAGCAAGAACGAGCATGGCTCTGGTTGAGAGAAGCGCAATCGATATTTGTTATCATGTTTGTAGACTGTGGCCACATTTACATCACTATTCAACTCCACGCACCAGCATTATTTAAACTGCTTGAACCTATACTTCATTTCGCTAAATTTCGGGGGCGTCAACCTACGGTCCGTGGCCGTTATGTTTGGCCAATAACTAGATTTTGTACATATTAACTGGTTCATATAATCACAGCGTGATGCCCCGGACAATTTTTATTTGATTCACTGATAATGAATGTATCCCAATACCGCACAAACTGAGACTAAAACTGGACAACTCGCTTTTCGAGGTTCAAGTTCATTATCTTCAGATGTTATGGTATGGTAAGCTAAGCATTTAATGTTCGAAGAAAATGGTCAGCGTTAGCAGTGCTGAGCGGGTATTATGAGCTTTCAGTTATTTCAATATTTGTTTAGGCTATTATTCTTTTGGTATCTCCTGTCAATTTCACGCGGAACATATAGTATTATCATACGATCGCGGTAACTACATATTTTCTGCCGGTTACTGTTATTATCATTGATTCGTAATATTTCGCTACGAGCGTGGCTCGATTAACATTGTTATTATATTGGCATTCAATATTTAAGAATAAAAATCTTTTAATGCATTCCAATTCCATCGAAATGTCAATATGCAAAAAAAAGCTCTAAAAATTGCAGCAGTTTTGTGAATCAAAAATAGCTGTAAAATAGGCCTGTATAACTTCAACAACAGTGCGCCGAAAAACGTCTAAAAACGCGTAAACAAAAACTAAGATGTAAAAAAATAACTGCACCCAATATAACTCGATATCATTCATTCGGAGAGCTAGTTGCCTAGCAACAACCTGCTAATAACAGCCTTTATTTTCTTTTCGAACAATGACGTGCCTTGTGATGAGTCGTCCGAGTCGTCCAGTTACCGTTCTGACATCTATAGACAAAAGAAGTAACTATAACTTTTATGACGCTCAAGAGAGGGGTACATGTTTTAAAGTTTTGGTGAATGCAGTTTGACTGGGCTGGTTTGACTGGAAATTGAAATTGTTTGGCGTTCCGCGCTGAATGCTCAGCAAGATTATCAATTTACTCCAGAAACCGTCAAACTTATGGCGCCAATGGTGATATCCCCGCTGGTGCCGCAAATTGAACTCTTGTTACTGGGACAGATTTGGCATTTCAATTCGGAACGCTGAAGCCAAGGAAGACTTCTAAAAGGTATGGCGAATAACTAATAAGGCTTTAGTTTTGATTTTGGAGAAGCCCTGCCTTAGGGGTGTTCACGGGCACCGCACACTGCTGCGTGCGGTGTGTGCGGTACGTCCAGCAGGCGTGGGGGTAGGGGATGGGTAGGCGGCTCTGACGTCACGGCTGCGTGCGGTGGACGGTCCGCTGTGGCCAGTCACGACCGGCCACAGCGGTCGCTGTGTGCGGTGACGCAAGGCTGACGTAGGGACGCAGTGGGCGGAGCTTGGAGGCTGTGTGCGGTCCGACCGCACACAGGGTCCGTGAACAGCCCTCTGGTGTGTGTGCTGTATGATAACATACTGAGGCCATTTTACCAACAGAAAAATAGCCGCCTGTCGGATTTTTTTTCCTGAAGACCGCTTCACATACGGAGCGTAATTCGTAAAACGCGATGGGCACGTAAGCGCGTTGCCGGACAAAATTTCGTCTGACATTTTTTCGTCGGACAGTTTTTCGTCCGCGTATTTACAAATTGCAACCGAGCTCCGCCGTGGGGTAAGGTGGGCAGGGGTTTTCGCACTACGGCTGCGGTTGAACTACCGTCTGTGGTAGAAACTTCAGGATGATGGCGCGTTTCATACGAAATGTGGCGCAATGTTTGTTTGCTTCTGAACTTGTACTGTTATTGTTGTGAATTCTTGAATTGGGAGTGTTTCGATAACAATTTGTGGATTATTTGAGTTTCTTTATATAAACATAGAATAGTATTATGAAACATTGTGTGGAAACTGCAAATACTGATATGATCAATTACTTAGTTTGCGAATTGATACACATTTTGTAGAGATTTGTCTGGCAAATGGTGTAACAAACCTCAAGCCTATCATGATCTGAAGCTGTTGTAACAAATCAAAATTGCTTTGGTGTTACATAGTACCTTGTTGGAAAGACTGGAGCATGGTTCAAGATGATGTGTAAAAATTCAAGATTTGTGGGAAAGCTTGTGACTGAAGAACGAAAACAGTTCTATATGATGGCTCAATCAAACATGGAAATGGACGACAAAAGTAGAGTTTCAACATTCCAGCATGGGAGAATAACTTCAGAAATTCATAATTCTTGTAGTATTGCATTCTTCTTATGTACAGTTATAGGTTTTGTTAGGGTATTTGAAATTCATTGTGTCAGTTGAGATATAGATGGATTGTGGACAAATTTTAGAATCATTGCATGGTAGCTAGGTATAAGGTATTTGTTCGGTAAAAAGATATGTGATGAATGCCATGAGAAGGTTTTTTATGATTTAATATATGGTCGTTGTTGCCTACCTACAAAAATGCAAGCTTACTAGCAGCTAGTTTCTGAATCAAATCGAAAGTATTTGCCATGAATGTAAATATGTATCTGCAAAGTATGTCAATAAATTTGTGTGATGTTGACCAGAGAGCTTTATCATCTGGGCATTTATGTCGCTTCTTACATTAGGTGTTAAGCATAGTAATTACGGATGAACTTTGTGCCAATATCTTCAATGCACAATGTATGTAGCATGTCTACAACCCTCACTGATCCTGCTATAGCTATAGGCATTTGGCACCAGCAAGACCAAGGGCATGAACTTCACAATTGCTCAACCTTTTGTCATGTACCACCAGTCACTTTTTTACTTAAGGTGCACATAGCAGTGCACACAACAATGTGCAGAGGGCCTACACAAAAACAACATGATTAGTGTGCACTATGCACAGGATTGTACCCTGATTATTTGAATATTTTGATCACTCAACAGTCAACAGTCAGGAGATAATTATTAAATATCACATTTATTATACATCACTTGTCAAACAAGAGCATGATGACACACATTTTGACAAGCAATCATGGTAGTATTCCAATAAGTTGGACAGTCATCTCCCTGGGCGTCATTTTTCCAGGAAGGTACCTCTGCAGGTGTTGTGGTAGGCTAGGTTGAATTGGGTCAAGTTAGGCGAAGTAAGGTCAGGTGGTTAGGACCCGGTCAGACCGTAAGGGCTTGTCAGGTTGATTTTAATCTTTCATTCTAATTTGACATAGATATACATTACCTATGTTTTTGCTCCAGCCTGAATTTCATTAGGTAATGAGTTAATTTTGCTTTGTTTTTATCAGGGCTGCGGAGTTGGAGTCGGAGTCGGAGTCGGAGTCGGTCGGAGTCGACAGTTGTGACCGGAGTCGGAGTCGGAGTTGGAATCGATTTTAGAAACCCGAGCCGGAGTCGGAGTCGGAGTCACCGAAAATCTGTCGACCCCGCAGCCCTGCTAGGTCTGCAGAGTCGGAGTCGGGAGTTGGAGTCCGTCGGAGTCGACAATTCTGCCCGGAGTCGGAGTCGGAGTCGGAGCTGGTTTTGAAAGCCGGAGTCGGAGTCGGAGTCGGAGTCGCCGAAAATCCATCGACTCCGCAGCCCTGGTTTTTATCTGTCTTGTTGTGTGTTTTTGTTCCTTATATTTTGCCCCATAGGCAAGGGTGGAGCTTTTCCAGGGAAGGTGGTGGAGCATGATTGGAGGCGCTCAACCAGACGGCATAGGAGGGCACGGTTTCTGAACGCGCACTGATGCCTGATTCAAGCCACGCTGTCTTCATGCGTGGCGGCGCGCTACTTAAAAGTCCCTGAAAGAACGGGAAGTGATGCCGATAGAACCTTCAATCATTCTGGGCTAACGCTTATCACTTGGAAAAAGTCGCGATCCCAATTCAATCGAAAACCTGTGGGCTCTTGTTTAGCAGGAGGTGTATGAAGAGCCACCCGCCATAAGCACTGCTCAACCGCAGGCACAGGTTTAGACGGCGTTGGTCCGCATCAAAGCCAGTGTGCTTGAGAATCCATTGGCGGAAATGCTCCAGAACATTCGCCACTGTGTGGGTTTCTCATTTCCTCTCTGACTGTCCTTTGAAACCACTCCAAAGATATGCAGAAACCAACGAGGTGAGTAAACTGTGTTTTTTATGAAAGGTAGCTACAAGCTCAGTTAAAAGAAAAAGTACCAGATTGTTTTGTTTTTGCAGCGGGAAGAAAGGTGTCCGGATAATTTCGTTACACCCCCTGTCAGGGCTGCGGAGTCGGAGTCGGAGTCGGAGTCGGAGTCGGAGTCGGTCGGAGTCGACAGTTGTGACCGGAGTCGGAGTCGGAGTCGGAGTCGATTTTAGAAACCCGAGCCGGAGTCGGAGTCGGAGTCACCGAAAATCTGTCGACTCCGCAGCCCTGCTAGGTCTGCGGAGTCGGAGTCGGTCGGAGTCGACAATTCTGCCCGGAGTCTGAGTCGGAGTCGGAGCTGGTTTTTGAAAGCCGGAGTCGGAGTCGCCGAAAATCCATCGACTCCGCAGCCCTGCCCCCTGTGATGTTCAAATGGTTGCTAAATTCGAAATCAGCTCCAAAAACTAGCCTAGAAACATGTAAAACTCGAAAAAGTGAACCGAGGTCATCAAAGGTCATTGAGCTGACCTGACCTTCAGGTGACCTTGACACCCACCCTAATGCATGGGACCAGCATCATATCACATGTCTCAACGCTTGAAACCACGTGAAGACTGCAACCGCGCGGCTAATGCGAGCCGACATACGCCGAATCGCGATTTGGGCCAAACATGGTCTCGAGAAATAGGTCACAGGTCAGAGGTCATTTGGGTCAGGGTCATGAAATTTTCAGGGTAGGTGTAAAATTGATAAAATCGGGGGTATTGAAAGTTTCGTCGCGATCGGACGGTTTTTACGCGAGTTACTCACGAAAAGCCGATAAAGCGCACCCAAAAAGGCAGAAATATGCACATGCGATATCCTATACTGCGAAAAAAGGTGCATCATTTTTGAACGTCGCCGACAAATTGTAATTACCCTAAGCTCAGGCAGATGTATGGTAGAAAATCCCCCAAGTGAAATAAACTACGGCGGAAATAAAATACCCTACGGCGGAGCTCGGTTGCAATTTGTAAATACGCTTTTCGTCCGCAGATTTTCGTCCGACTTTTTTTCGTCTCGCATTTTTTCGTCTGTACATTTTTTCGTCTGTGCATTTTTTCGTCTGTACATTTTTTCGTCTGTACATTTTTTCGTCCGGACATTTTTTCGTTCGTATATTTTTTCGTCTGTACATATTTTCGTCCGGACATATTTTCGTTCAATAAATTTTACGTCTGTGCACCCAAGGTTGAGTGAAAACATACTACAATGCTATTCAACTGTGGAGGCAAATGACGTCATAATAATACTCGGGGCGAAGCAGTGCAGTGCCGAAGTCAATGCCTTAGGAGAGATTACAGGCAATGGTAAGTCAAATATTTTTAGGTTAAGTGGTTGTGTATCTGGCTTCAGGCCGAAGGCCTGAAGCCTGATGCATAACCACTTAACCTAAAAATATTTGACTTACCATTGCTTGCAATCTATTCATGCAAGTAACTTTTTCCTTATCCCCCGGTAGGCAAACATCAGTAGGTATAAGGTTAGGTTAGGTTAGGTTAGGTTAGGTTACGTTACGTTACGTTACGTTACGTTACGTTACGTTACGTTAGGTTACGTTACGTTAAAATTGTAGACGAAAAAATGTCCGGACGAAAAAACGCACAGACGAAAAAATATACGAACGAAAAAATGTCCGGACGAAAAAATGTACAGACGAAAAAATGTACAGACGAAAAAATGCACAGACGAAAAAATGTACAGACGAAAAAATGCGAGACGAAAAAAAGTCGGACGAAAATCTGCGGACGAAAAATTGTCCGACGAAAATCTGCTGGACGAAAAACCGTCATGGAATCCGTAAGCGGTTAGCGGATAGGGCTTTATTACCGTTTACGTTCCATATGTGAAGCGGCAAAAAATTCCGGCAGACGGCTATTTTTCTGTTGGTAAAACCCTGATTGTGATGTGTGCGTACGGGGATGTGTGTGTGGTGGTGGTGGCCAAGTGGTGGCGAGGTGGTGGTGGTGGTGGTGGGGGGGGGGGGGGGGGGCGTGCGATGTTGGTGAGGCCGGTGAGGCCTAGGGTAGGTATACGCCCAGGAGCCACACGAGTTTCCATGATGCGTGCTATTTTGACGTTTCGCTAGATTGAGTTGGTACCTAATTCGTAAACATCTACCCACTGTGGTAACACTGGGTGGGTAACCCACATCTACCTTAGTAAATACCTATTAGGCGTGCTCATGTGTATTATCGGTTGGCACGGTTGGTACTTGCACACCATGTGCTACCATGGTAGCACAATGCACTGGTGGATCCATTTTTGTCCGACGACAAGGTGGGTGGAAGACCGTTCTTCGGCCGTCCCTTGTTTGCAGAGCTCCGCCGATAGATGGTAGATGCTCGGGTATTTATCGCCATGGCCGAGCTGTCGCATTCATCGAGAGACCTGGACCCTGCAGACCCTGCAGCGCAGCAACACCTTTGTAGCTGATCTCTGAGAAGGCCGTATTGAGCAGCTACGATGTTTCTCACTTCTTAGCACTCCGTCGAGATGACAATGCTCCTCAATCCTCATCCTTCAGCTGCCGAACACTCACCACTGTCAATAAAATCCCTCAGATGAGGATAACCGGCGATCGTATTCTGTGCATATTCCAGAGACTGAGACGCTCTCAGCCCTTGCGAAGAACCGCACACTGGCCTTTTTTGATGGGGGTGGATGAAGGACTGTCCTCTGCCGAGGACCAAATGGACGTTCGCCCTGTCACTACGATCGAGCGGGCGACTCCCAGCGCGGCGGTCCGCTCGACAGCAGCCCTCAGCCCGGCTGGATGGCCGGTATCGCGAGCTAATAGCTCCCGTCTCCCCAGTGCCGGGAGAAGAGCCCTCGAGCGCTGTCTACGTGTCCTGCGGTTCGGCGCTGATCACTGGTCCTCACTCCTCACCTTCGGCTAGTTCCTTCTCCGGATCCCAGTCAAGAACCTACGACTTCCTACTGCGAATCGCTCAGCCTCCTTCAGCGGCCCTGCGAAGGTGAAACGCCGGCACCGCGACTCAGTGCGAGCTTAGCCAGGAGGAGGCAGATAATTGCAAGTAAGGCAGGGCTAAATGGCATATCTCGTTCTGCGTGCGTAGTGCGTGCGTAGGGGGTAACCCTGCTTAGCTGCCGACTCCGCCTTGTTGGGCACAATCTATTCAGCACTTGGGCATACCGCAAAGGTATAGGCATTTTACGTGAGTTGCTTACGTTTAGGTACTGAATGAACCGTGGACCTCTTTCCCTACAAATGCTACAAGTCAAGTGTGTTGTATTTTTATGGCGTAACGTTTGCAAAACTCATTCATCTGGATATTCCAGTAAATGCAGGAGCCTTGTTTCCACAGGTAATTTCGCACCTTTGTAAAAGCTGGTGGGCAGCGGGGGACAGTTTCATTGGTCCGTTTGTGATTCAGCAAATCCGCAATCCACAGCATTCTGCATTCCAGGAAAGTGCTGTGCCGGGCCTCGCGCTCGCCGGGGCGGTTTTGCGCCGTAACTTTCCTGGTGGTGCGGGGCGTCGTTCCACCACCTGACGGTTGTCGCATGGCCGGAGCCGGGGGCGATCATATCCGTGATAGGCAGATGATCCGATCGAATGGGACCTGATCTGAAAATCTTTCCTCGTCGCTACTGGATATACACCTTCAGCGCAAACTGCAAATCAACCAACAACACATCAAACAGAACAGATATCGTGGCGCTTCTACAGAGTCGCCAATCTCCTTATGTGTTTGTCGTTTCAGTAAAGCGGCGGCTCTGCGACCTGGCGCCGGCGGGTTGCCCCCGTCGCGTCGTCTCGGCAGCGGAGGCTGCCTGATGACGTCACTGGTGACGTCACAGTCGCCGCTGTGCCGCTGTGGAGCCGCAGCACGGCGGGCCGCGGGCCGCGGGGGCCGTCAGTGGGCCGCTAGCCGTGGGTGTCGGCGCCGCGTGGTGTGTTCAGTGGAGGACACGAGGTGCCACTCGCGACTAGACGGCGTTCCAGGGAGAGGAGAAGCAGTTCACAGGTAACCACAGACCCCCCACACCTGCGGGGCACTGGCCACTCCGACTCACTGTGCGCACGACTATGTACTGTGCCGTCGATTCACAGGTTGTGACCTTTGAGACTCCTTGGAGGTGGCTTATTTACGGCCTGGCAGTTGTCGCATGCTACGACTGAGGTGCTCTCTGTTGTGTAGGTGTTGTTTTGAAGCGTCCCGAGACCTGAGTTATGATTATTTCTGTCTCACATGTCTGGTGAGCGATCTCTGAAATGTTCGTGTCACGTGCTTCCAACCTACTCCACCCCGCCCTCATTTTATGCTTGTGACGTTGAAATCAGCTGGTTTTCATGCATTTAAATGACCATACGGGCCACATCCATCTGTCTACCCCGCCCGCATGGCTTTCGTGACGATTTGTAATGCGGTTCGGGGTCAGTACCATGACCGAATTGGTGGAGAAACGCTCAACATATTTGGAAAACACAGCCGACTGCAGAGGGAGAAAGGGGCCAGACATCGATAAGGGATGGACAGGCTGCATGGCTGGTGGAGATGGTATACACGTAGGCGGAGATGTGACTCGACTGTCGATGGTGCGGAGCATGTGGTGTCAGCGAGGGAGTTCAGCGCTCACAGCCGAGTGATGCTGTGAGTTGTCAGCTGCGGGCCGCCTATCTCCGGCTATCACGGGTGCGGGTAAACACAGCCGGTGTTGTGCAAGACGTCAGGTGCACCGGGCGCCCTCTGAAGTACCGCCTCTGCAGGTACCCACTGTTTGGGCGTGCAGCAGACGGACAGACAGCGCGCGGCTCACACGGGTGTCCGTCGCAGTTCTCCCGTCCCTCCTCCCCGCCCCTCCCCACGGGCGCCTCTGAGCCGCACCCTCTCTCATCTCCCTCCCCTCCTCCCCCCGCCTCCTCTCTCGTGTCGTCGGAGAACGACGATCGTCGCCGCTCCAGCAAATGGTTCAAGGTCGGGTGACAGCGCCACCGTCGCACGCCCCAGTCGTGAGACGTGCGCCCTGGAATAACAAACCGGTCTGGGCTGGCGGTGGCGGCACCCAGGTCGCCTTGGAGGTCAGCTCACGTGTTGGGCGAGAGTGGGCATTCCCTACTCCGGCCCTGTGCCTCCGCTCGCTCAAGCTGCTGTGATAGCTATTACCTATTTTCGCTGATCCCCGTTTGGGTGAGGTCTTCCAAGTTCCAGTTTGTCTCCTTGTGTGTCCACTGTCCATCCATGCCGTGAATTGCATAGGACCTTGTGCCTCTCTGCAGTCTGGGGTCCTTCATCTGACCTCCCAGCCGCCCGCTTCCTTCCTTCGGCCATCATTCACCACTCTTTTCCTCCCTCCTCTGCCTCTCCCGTCTGGGTCAGTGGCGCGACGAGGCTGCGCTATGACAGGTTTGGTCGGCCTGTCTGTGCTCTGGGACAGAGCTAGGTGAAGGTCACCTCCGTGCTCAGCAAGATGGTCCACACTTTTAGTTCCACACTTAAGTTCATGCCAGCTTCTCTGGACTCAAGTGCCTCGACTGGTGTGCTTTCCTTCGGCCATTACTGAAACGATAGATACCTAATAGGGAACCTGATAAAATGTTTTGATAAAATATCTGCTATCCCAGCACAATCATAGAAAGCACAACCATGGAAATATATGAGAGAAACTGATAAATCAATGAACTATGTATATCGGGATGAACATAAACCTATCCGGGTCTAATGGTGCATTATTTGCATGCTGATTCACATTTTATCACCCTAGCATGAGCTGTTAATATCAGCATGCTATGGAGGTCCCGATTTGCAGCCGTCTTTGTATACAGCAAGAGACAGCAAGGCCATCACCCGGTGTACTGCAATCGTGGGAGAGGGTTGGAGAGTCTCTTCACATTTCTCTGCTGCCTGCCCTTTTCGTGTCCCTTGCTGTCCCTGTCAGAGATAGGATATATTCGTTCCGCTGGCTCGTTATCTGGCTTCGTCCCACTCAAAGGCTTGAAGGCTTGTTGACATCCCTTCGTTAGTCGCTGTCATTTGTCGCATTCGTTAGTCGCTGCCGACAGCTGCCTTCCTCACCTCCGCCAAACCTTCGGATCCAATCAGTGTTCCAGTAAAGTCAGACTCCGTGATCCCTCTCCTCCTCCCCAGCTCTGCCAGCTCTCTCTCTCTCTCTCTCTCTCTCTCTCTCTCTCTCTCTCTCTCTCTCTCTCTCTCTCTCTCTCTCTCTCTATCTCTCTCTCTCTATCTCTCTCTCTCTCTCCACCTCCCTCCCTCCCTCCCCTCTTCTTCTCCCTCTCCGTGTCTCCACCTATCTTAGAACCTTCTCGGTGCCCACTTTCCTGTCAGACCCCCTCTCCTTGACCCAACCTCTCTGTGCCACTCCTCCCCGTATCCCCGCCGTTGGTCGGGCGGAAGTGCCAGCCTCGCCAGCTGCCGCTCTCACTCTTCGAACGGTTCTCTCGGCCTTTTTCTCCGGCTCAGCCACTCCTTTGGTTATCGTTTCATTTATTCCGCGGTCGGCTACCGCCCGCCGGCATTCACTGCGCTGACTTCCGTGATCAGTTCTTTGTCGCGCTGCTCACTCAGCGATGAGCTTATCACTCACTCATTGGTCTTTTTTAGAGTCGGTCTTTTTTTTTCTACATGCAGAATCGGCTTTGCAGACCACTGGGCAGCCATACCTAAAAGTACTCTAGTAAAACTTGTCATTAATCCCGACCGCAAGCCTATGCTCAATGACTTTTATAACACGTTTGTTAAGTAATTTTTCATCACCACTTTGTTTCACCTCTGCCAACCCCTACGCTGCTTCCTACGCTACGCCTCTCATCTCCGCCACCGTCTCTCTCCCTACACCTCCTCAGTCCAGCTCTCATCAGCCCAGCTCGGCTCCCGGTCTCCGCTCGACTCCGCTCTCGGCTCGGCTCCATTTAGCCCAGTCCGCAGCTCTCCACATTAGCTCAGCCCTTCTTATCAGCCCAGTTCGGCTCCCAGTCTCCGCTCCGGCTCCGCTCTCCGCTCGGCTCCATTCGGCACCGTTGTGGCCTCGGGGGGCGGTCCGACCGGCCATGATCGGTCCGTCCGTCCCGGTGACCCTGTGGGCCGTCCGCCGCACATCCCTACCTGCCGCGCCCGGCGACCGGCGACCGCTCGCTGCGGCCCGTTATGTTGATGCTCTGTGCACGGTGCGGCTCGAGTGGTCTGTTGCACGGTGACCTGCGGCTGTAGTGTCCGGGAGTGACATGCGCTGGTGTATCGTGTATCTAAGATTTTCTGTTGTTTCTCTGCTGTTTGCTATTTAGGTACTAGAGCTCCTCTTGCTGCTTGGGCTTTTCACTTGAGATTACAATAATCTCAATAGCATAGTGACTTTCCGCATTACCATGCTGTCAGCTTTCCAAGTTTGTTCAGCAGCATAGCTCAACCAGCTTCCACGGACTTTTCTTTCATAACCGGGCTCGTTAGTTCCCCAGTGCAGCCGTTCAGCAGTATTACCGGGACTGCACTGCCCTGTGTCCTCTCCGCCGCTCTGCGGTACGGAACGGAGCTCCCTGCTGCAGCGGGGCCGTGTCGCACCGAGGTGATGATGGGTAACATACACCGGCGCTGACGTAGCCATCACGACTGACGTGGTCATCAGCGCTGACAGTGATGTGACGTGATGATGTGCTGCGTCTGCGGCCTGTGTGTATAAGAGTGTGCGTCAGTCAGTGAGGGCGCCAGGCAAACTCATCACCGGGCTCAATGAAAGACAGCTGCGATACAGTCGAATGCCAGCGAGCGACTAGCGGACTGGGACTCAGTGGAAGACGGCTGCTACCCAATCAAACACAAGCGGTCATTCTCTTCGAGAAGTCTCTATAAAGACTGCTGTTCAGCGTGGTTTGAAGCTTTACCTTCCGTCATTAGCTCCGTCTGCTCAGCCCATTACGTGTAACTGACCGGGACGGTCGGTCGCGGCGGGGGATAACGGTGCTGTCTCGTCTCCTCTGTGGAGGTACCATCCCGTGCTGCATACCACAGATCCTTTTTAGGGCCATCCGATGCTGCATACCAGCACTGACAGCATCTTCTCCCTGTGTGCTATCCCGTGCCATGCATGGTGTCCAACCGCTACCGGATAATGAAACCACGGTATTTATGGTTGACGGTGTATTAACAACGTCCAACCCATTAGGGGCTGGAAGCTCTGAGTTGGGACTTGAAGCGGCGAATTAAGGGGAGCGAATGAAGGATCTCTCTCTCTCTCTCTCTCTCTCTCTCTCTCTCTCTCTCTCTCTCTCTCTCTCTCTCTCTCTCTCTCTCTCTCTCTCTCTCTCTCTCTCTCATTTGCGACGACTTTCTCATTAGTCAGAGCTGTTTGCCTAAGCATCAACCTTACCATCGGTGTCATATGCCTGGCAGTCTCACACAGGGGAGTCAAGTATAGGGCACTGCACCTCTACCTCTCATCCCGACTCCTGAGCCCTCCGCTCGCTGGCCCGGCAGTCGGCACGTCACAGCTCGGTGGGGGAGGACACCGGACGTCGGCCTCGGGCTCTTGGCACTCTGTTTTTACCCCGCGGCACGTCACCCGCTCCGTATTTCGGTGCCTGAAAGACGGCGGCGGCAGGCGGCGGGGGGAGTGGCTGCTTTTTATCGCCGCGGGCCGTCTGCATGGCAGTGAGAGCGGTATGCGCTATAGAGACTGAAAAGGTGCCAATGCGATAGGTGATGGGAGCTGCTTATTTTGGTCTAGACGATATGGTTTGGTGAGACGGTTTGGGATGGGGTTGAGCAGCGGCAAAACGGGATATCATCATCGGCATCACTGGGCACAGCGTCACGAAGTGTCATGCTACATCTCACCAAGCTACATCGCTTGATGGGAGGAGTGTGACAGCGTCACCGACGCCATTGTTGGTAATTGTGACGCATGGGCCGCCGGTGGCCGGCTGTCACGTCTCCGTATCACGTGAGCTCGTCACGTCGGTCACAGGCGTCACGTGTGACGTGGTTACCATAGGCTTCAGACTGTGACAGCTCACAGAAGTGTCTGGATGGATACCTACCGTGTCCTCTCGCTCAGTGAGGCCAAACTGGCGACCCTCAGTTTACCATGCACTATGCCGATACCTACTCACTGAACCCTCAACCCTGACATTCACGGACGGTGTTACCAGGTGGTGCTTTGTGGTTCAAACAACCGCGAATGTGAGATCGACATGATGGGAAATCAGTTACCGCTGACAAATCTGGAAATAAGCACCCACCCCGGTGGATGCGCCGTTTAAATCAGCTCGTGATCGGGCGATGATTGGCATATCATCGCTCACCTGGCTGCTGAAACTGCCTACTTCCTGATCCTTTATCACCATCCTCCACCACAGATAACCCTTTTCTTTGTTCGGGAACACGGCATCGTGTCACGACTAACAGCCGCATTGTTTCGTCCATGCATTTTAACAATCTGGCCGGACAGGAAGCGCCGTCTGCCGTGGTCCGCGACTGTCCCATTCACTCGTCTAACGGTCCTGGGGCCGTCCTCTGTTATCCACTATCTCCGTGGCTCGCCGCCGGCACCGTCAGACGACGCGTCTTCACGCGTGCACGACCGTCGCTCCGCCTCGGCGGCCGAATTTCACGCGGCGCACCGCGCTGTCTCACGCGGCGAGGTGCGGTGTTTTTGGCCGATAGATGTCAGTGCGGTCGTCGGTGCGACTGTGATCTGACCGGGGTCGTGACCCGAGCACCGTTTTGTGGACGATCAATTACTAGTGATCGTTAGTGAGCCGCTGAGCCGAGACGAGACTGGTAAGTACCATCAGTTCCTACCGCAGGTGTAGCTGCGGAGCTAGACCGGAAAGGACTAAAATTAGGAGGCATCGGGATTTGATTGGGTCACGATATGGACCGGTCTGGAGGTCATGACAGTGCGAAACGCGGCGGATAGCTGGGAAGCTGTGACCGGTTAAAGGAGTGACATTGACCTGCCACCTGCACGTCTAAACAGGCGCGGATCCAGGGGGGGGGGCGACGGGGGCGGCCGCCCCCCCCCCCCCGACATCCGAAAAAGGCGCCCATAGCCCGCGGCAGAGAGGGCGCCCCGAGCAAAACAGAGGCGACATAGCAAAGGTTGAGCAGAAATAGGGCGCCTCCAGCAGAAGTTGGGCTCACCAAGCAGGAGAGGCCCATGGGCGCCGTCACCGGGGGGGACGGGGGGGACGCGTCCCCCCCCACTCTCAGAATGGAAGGGGGACGTCCCCCCCAAACTCATTACGGAGCGAGCGAAGCGAGCGTAGTCTTTCGGGAAATTTCTGAGTACCAGCGGCCGGCCGGCCGTGGTCACGCTTTTGCGAGACTTATGTCTCAGGAACCACTTGACTGATTTACATGCGGTAATTTTTTGTAGGGTAGCTTCATTCCTTCTAACAAGTATTGAACTATTCTCGATGCATGTGGGTGACCCATCATGCACCCGCCACGTGAAAAACGAAGAGGTGTCAGTTTTGTAACAATTGCAATAGGTATCTCGGTAACATACTGGGCCGATTGCGCTGAAAGTTGGCATGTAGGTAGGTAGGCACCCACCAGGCAATGCATATCCATGACCATTGACCATGTGCCACAGTTGGGGTGGTGCTGCACGTGCGTTCGTGCAGGGGTCGATTCCAGATCTCGAGAACGGCTGAACCGATTGTGCTGAATGTTGACACATGGTTAGGGACCGGTTATTAGGGTCAGGGTGCCGTGCAAAAGTCAGTTGGGACCCATTTTGCACGTGCGCACGTGCAGGGTGCCGCTTACAGATCTCGAGAACGGCATGCCGATTGCGCTCAAATTTGGCACATCGTTTGAAACCGGTTAGTAGGGTGCAGTGCACAAGTTGGTTGGAGGTACCCCCTCGCAATTTCGTACGTGAAAGGCCCACCCCCTCGCTCGCTCCGTTGGTCGCCCCAAAAGGCGTTTTACTGGTTGTTTTCCTACTCGAAATTTGATTAGGCCCTTCGGTCCAATGAGACCATTTCAGAGCCGGAAGGATGAGAGAATTAGTGGGAGAAATTGGTCTGGGCAGCCACCCCAGTGAGCCACTTGGGCTGAACTCGACCAATTGAACAGGCAGCCCACTGGCACTCACTGTACCCGGCAACGGCTCCAGTGGAGTCATTCCCGCATGGGATAGAGTTGCCCGTCCAGCCCGGAGCAGGGGATCGCAGCGTGGAGGAGAAGGATTTGACTGTCCTGAGGATGGAAGCGATGGAACGGTGCCGAATCTGAGAGGGTCCAGGAGGTTTAGATACTCAGTATGTGGGGTATGGGCCAGGGGCCTACATGCATTGGTCTGACCCCTGCCACCTCGCCCAACAAAATCTCCAGCTCTTATCCGACCTGTCATCGCGGAACTGCCGATTTTTGATATCGTGATCAACGTGTGTCGTATAACACGACTGGCCGAAAACGGGCACAGTATATTTCGTCTAACCAGCCAAGAGCATGACTTTAAACCAATCCGACCTCGGAGCCAAAATCTGAACAATTTCGAAGACTTCGACTCAAGACTCCGACTCTGGCCAAAACTGTCAACTCCGACTGATTCCGGCTCCGACCCCACAGTTCTGCAGTCACACTACACTAACTTTTCAGCTTCTAGGAAATACCTAAACTATACCGTTGACAGGTCCACAAAACTTTTAGGCGACTTGACTACTTGACTTGGTGACCTGACCCAAGGTTTTCTGGTATCAAGCTTGTTAAACGGCTGCAAAATTCGTATTTTAGAGCAGTTTTGCCTGATGTTTTTTTGCCAATTTTCGCGGCGCTTCGCGCCGATTCATGCACAACCCAGACAGAGAGATTGTAACTATACAACGCCTCCTCCCCCACGAGGGTATGCAATATGCATTACCTATGCAATATGCATTACCGATCAGATTAGTGGCATACATCAGCAATTATACCCTGATGATGAGGCACTAGAGGCTTTGCCATGTCAAAATTGAATCGGACAACAGATGTGTACTCGTATATAGGTAGGTACTCGGTGGGAATTCGGTCTACAGCCATTACCTAAAGGAAATGCCTAAACTACCTTCCTCAAACCAGTTGTTTTGCCACAGGTTTATGAGTTTTTATGCTTAAAATGGTCAGGAAATAACATAATGAATATTTGCAAAATGTGTTTTTATTTTTACATAAGAACCAATTTCCGTCTTTCGTAGAGGCCTTACCTATATTGCAGCGGAAGCTGATTACGCGTTGACCAATCAGATTACGTAGTTCAAACCAGCTGAATGCTGATTGGCTGGCATTTTTCCGTAAGGGAATGGATTCCTCGGTAAGGGAATGACAAAGTGTAATTATGGGAATGACTTCAGTCTTCAAACCTAAAATCGATACCGATATATTTGGCTAGGGTGATCATTGAGCCATAAAAGCTCCTGATTTGTTCTCGTCTCAGCTCCGGCTACAAAACTGTTCTTTCAGTTCAAAACCCAATGGTAAAAGTGGCATATTTGCTTTAAACTTTGAATGCATTGGACCAAAAAAGCCACGGTAAGAATGCCTACTTTTGGGTTTTCAGTCGGTCAGTCCGTCCCCCCCAGTCAAAAATCCGTGGCGGCGCCCCTGAGGAGAGCGACGCCCAATTGCCCATTCCCAGCAGATCAGAGTCGCCCCAGAAGCAGATGGGCGCCCCCAGCAGAAGAGGGGCGTCTTATTACAAGAATAAAAAGATGCCTTCTGTTCAAGAGGGGCACTCCTGGCAGGAGAGGTGTCCCCCTGAAGAGGAGCGACGCCCCAGCAAAAGTAGAGAGGCGCCCCCATTCCAAGAAGAAGAGGGGCGCCCTAACCGCAGATAGGCGCCCCAACAAAGAAAAAGAGAAGCCCCATAATAAAAAATGGGTGCCACTGGCAGAAAAGGGGCGCCCCCGGCAGCGGAGGGGGCCCAGCAGGAGAAAGGAGCCTCCAGCAGAAGACGGGCGCCCCAGCGAAGGGGGGCGCCCCAGCAGAAGAGAGGAGCCCCCTGCAGGAGAGGGGCGCCCTCAGCAGAAGAGGGGCGCCCCAGCAGAAGAGAGGCGCCACAGCAAAAGTTGATCAGAGATGGGGAGCCTTCAGCAGAGGTTGGGCTCGCCAAGCAGGATAGGGGCGCCCCATTGACAATATCCGTCAGAAGACAGACGCCCCAGCAGCAGATGGGCGCCCCCGGTAGAAGACGGGCGCCTCATTACAAGAAGAAAAGGAGTATAGTCTGCACAAGAGGGGCGCCCCTGAGGCAGCGGAAGGGCAACCCCAGCAGAGGGGCTGTGCCCCAGTAAAAGGAGAGTGGTGCCCCGCTCCGAGCAGAAGAGGGGCGCCCAAGCAAAAAGAGGAGCCCCATAAGAAGAAAAGGGATGCCTCTGGCAGGAGAGAGACGTCCCCCGCAGTGGAAGGGCGCCCCCCGAAGAGGCGTCTCTAGCAAAAGATAAGTGCCCCTGCAGGAGAGGGGCACCCCAGCAAAAGTTGGGCAGAAATGGGGCACCCCCAGCAGAATTTGGGGTCGCCGAACAGGAAAGGGCCGCCCCATTCACAGTAGAAAAGGGGACTCCCCAGCAGCAAAGGCGTGCCCTAACAGAAAAGGTGCACTCCCAGTAGAAACGGGACGCATCAAGAAGAAGAGGGGCACTTCTAGCAAAAAATAGGCGTCCCAGATAAGTGGGCCGCCTACAGCAAATTGGTCGTTCTTAGAAGAAATGAGGCGACTTCAGCAAAGTGAGCCTCCCCATGACGGATGGGCGATCCAAGCAGAGGTTGGGCGCAAATATCTTTAAACGGCGGCGCTGCGCGCAGCCGTCTTAAAGGGACCCTCCCACCTTCAAAAAAGTTAATGAATTGGCATGAAAGTGATGTCGCTCGGTTCAGAAAGAGCAAAAACGAATATCTACCAAATTTCATCGAAAAATATTCACCGGTTTTCAAGATATTAGACTTTTACTTTTGTTTACTTTTTGGGATCTCCGCTGTTCCTAGCGACTTTATTTGAAAGTGTGGCATTTGTTGCGCGCAAAGGAGCATATACCACCGCGTGCTACAAAACGTTTTAGTCAAACATTTAACGGACGTTCGAAAGCCTGATGACGTCATCAGATTTCCGTAATGGTTAAGAGATAGGGACCACGCTGGTCCCACCCTGCAAGTAAAGGGAAGAAATTTCTTGAACACCATAAAGCTGCGGGGGTTGCGACCAGGAAAAATGGTGGTTTCTGAGCCTGGCCGCAAACTTGGCTATCTCAACTCAAAACTAATGTTAAGGTGGGAGGGTCCCTTTAAAGATATTTGCGAAAAACCTAGGGGGACGTGACAACGCACGGCGTGGGTTTTAAACTCTCGATTTTGACGACGGTTTGGCGCCCCCGGATTGCCAGGTCGCCCCTATTTCAACTTGCCGCCCCCCCTCTCGAAAATTCCTGGATCCGCCCCTGCGTCTAAATCAGGCTCAGGACAGTCTAAACGAGATATCGAACTGTTTTTACCCGCTGGCTGTGGCTAGTGACCAGAACTCCAAAAGATGAGACCGCTAGACGTGGGCCTTCTGCCCGGCTGTCGTTTTCGTTGGTCGGCTCGGCTGCGCGTGCGGTGTTCTGTGTGCCATGTCGCGCTCGCCGCGGTCGGAATCGGTGCGTGTCGCTGGGGTCACGGTGAAAGTGGCCGCTGGCGTCGGCCTGAGCTGCGGTCGGGGCGCAATGCCGTGGTCGCAGGGGGTCGTCTCATATCCCGGCTTGCTGTGGCAGTGTGTGGATGGTGGCTTTGTTTCTGAGGCAAAGTCTATGTCTGAATGCTATTTAGAGCCGGCAGCTTTGGCTTAGGTCATAGCTGTGGCTGATTCTGAATGAGTCTGGGTCGTCTGATAGTCCCCCGGCGCCGGTCGCGACGGATAGAGCTTCCCAGTCCGGATGGCTGAGCCGCACTGTGGCCCTGAACGGTAGCCGCTAATCTCTCAGCCCCAGTCTTTGTCCACGCGACCTCCGTCCGGCCGTCCCTGGGTCGGCTGAAGTCCCTCCCCTCCCCCGTCCACCTGAGCTGCCCCATCCACCGTCCAGTGGCATTGTCCGTCCCCAGCTGGGTCGTTCCGTCCCCAGCCAGGCCGGGCGCGCTGCGGGACCGGTCGGAAAGGAAGCTCTGCGGATGGCCGGCAGACCGTGGCCACCCGCCCTACTCTGTGGAGCCTGTCATGCCCGTCCCGTTGTGGGACTGATATCGGACCATTCTGTCCAATTTTAGAAACTGGCTGGACTATTTAACTGGACCTGCATGTAGGCCCCTGCTAACTGCTGGCCGTCCTACTCTCCATAGTCTAGTCCTGCCTACGCGTTAGAACTATAGCTGAGACCTGCCTGCACAACTCCGCTGGATCTATACTCACTATCTCGTCCCTACTATTGTGTCGTACTCTGAATGAAGCTCTCACAACTCTGGGAACCGAAACGGCTCGTTACCACCGTGAAAAGTGGTGAAAATATGTCACGAAGATGCATGTTGGGGCCGGTCGGCGAAATGAGACGGCGTTAGCGCAGGCCGTGCAGGATTAAGCGAGCTTCGGCGTAGATATTGCAGAATGGAAGTTTTTTTGGGGGGAAGGGTTGCAGTAACGAAGTTTCAGAATAGGATAAAAGCCCTGACTTGGAAGCTGCTACCTCGGAGACTTAAGATGTGAAACGTTTCACTTCATTTTCATTCATCCTACCATCTGAGATGATTAACTTAGGTATTGTTACCAAGTCGAGAGGAGGAATCAAATACGATGCCACTGTGAGCTACAAAGGTTGATTTTATTCGGCGTCGGTGGCTGCTTTGGTCTTCAGTAAGTGCACCTCTGACGCCTGGATTTTACTACATATCGTAAAGCGCAGCTTTTATGGCTCCTTTTTTGGTGTTTACGGCCATTCCAGTCTCCTCTCCAAACGAGGCAAATATTTGACTCCGATCCTTCTGTCCATCCAGGGCTGTTTCAGTATATATCACCCAGCGTTTTAGGCCGTCTAAGGATAAGTGATATCGCTGCCGTGGCCTGCTCGTGCTCAGCTGTTCAGGCTTCCCAGCGTCCGTACATCGTTATAAAACCGCGCTTAGGGAGCGAGCGGTGGACGGCTAATAATTGTGGGACTATCCGTGTACCGGGCGCAGGGGTGCCGCGCGGAGTTCCCAGCTGGTACGGTCACTTGGTGATGACCTGCGGTCACCGGGGTCAATGCTGGGGGTCACTCAGTGACCTGTACGACCGTCGCTACCGGTGATATATTGTGACAGCCCGCGGTAGTGTGCTGAGCCCACTCGCTCCCGCAAAGTAGGTACTCTCTTCAGTAAGTGAGAGGCTACGCGCTGACGCACGGTACTTATCTACTTTGATTAGGAGCAGATTACTGAACTAAACTGTTATCTGTAGATGAGCAAGGACATTGTCTTAACAAGGAGCATTACGCGCCGTGACTGACAGTCACTTCAGGACCTGTCACAGTCAACCCCCGTTATCTTGGCGAATCTGATTGTTAAAAACGTCAACTTCCCTCTGCAGACTTGTGCCGTGACCAAAAATCAAGGTCCAAGATCCTCAAGGTCCCTCGGTAAATTCAATTTCTAGAATCCAAGGTTTCCAAGGTCCCACGGCAAATTCAATTTCTAGAATCCAAGGTTTCCAAGGTCCCACGGCAAATTCAATTTCTAGAATCCAAGGTTTCCAAGGTCCCGTGGCAAATTCAATTTCTAGAATCAAGGTTTCCAAGGTCCCACGGCAATTTCAATTTCTAGAATCCAAGGTTTCCAAGGTCCCACGGCAAGTATACATTGCAGGATCCACAGTCCCCAAGGTCCCACGACAAGAATGCATTGTAGGATCCACAGTCCCTAGGGTCCCACGACAAGTGTAAATTTCAGGATCCACAGTCCCCAAGGTCCCATAACAAGTATACACTTCAGAGTTCAGGGTCCACAGTCCTCAAGGTCCCACGGCAAGAATACCTACATCTCAGGATCCAAAGTATTCAGGGTCCCACAACAAGAACTTAAACTAACATTCTGATGAGCAGACTTACTTCTAAATATTCTGCCAACGTATGCCCAGCAACATTGAAAGGGACAGAACCTATGGAAACCTGTGGTGGTTTTATCATTTACCAACATAGGTAGGGGGAGCTTCAACACAAGTTAAAGATGAATCATAATATCAATCTCTCCTTCTTTAGCTTGACAAATTCATAAAAATATAGGTAGGTGGTAGGTACCTTGCATTTTGTATTGTCATGTCCCTTTCAAATCAATCTTACCTGATCATTAGGAATGTAGGATAGCACCTTACAGTTATTGAAGACAGACATCAAAGTATTATTTCAGGCAATATCAAAAAACAAGAAATAAAACCTACAGGCTTCATAAAAATGGAAAAACTGAATTGGATAGGTATATGCTTTCGATTTTCTGCACATTACATAATACCTAGGATAAAAACTCAAATATGTTCTAAGTCTTGTTTGCGCGAGCGCTAACAGAAAAACTGATCGACTAAGCCAATAGAATTAGAGTATCAGCGAGCGCAAAACTTTCTTACTGTTCATTCACAATAACTTGAAGGCTCTGAACAAAATTCCATCTGACAATTTTTTCGTCCGACGGTTCTTCGTCGGCAGATTTTCGTCCGACTTTTTCGTCTTGCATTTTTTCGTCTGTAGGTACGAATTGGTTTGGTATATTTTTCGTCTGAGTATTTTTCTGTCCGGCATTTTTTCGTCTGGACGAGGCGGAAAATGTCCTTACGAAAAAATGTGCGGAGTTAAAAATGCACAGACGAAAAAATGCATAGACGAAAGTCTGCGGACGAAAATCTGCAGACGAAAAATTGTCCGACGAAAACCTGCTAAACGAAAAAGCTGAACTGTCATGGATTCATTGCTTATATTGGATGCTCATTGCTCAATGGTGATCTGATGACTTGCAAATCAAATAATTAAGTTTGACACTTACTTGGTCAAGTTGGTAGCTTCCAAGTAGCTTCAAGCCCGGCATATCACAACCCAGAAAATATGTGAGGTGAGATTAGAAAAGAGTTTTCCAAACCACCACTGTCCACTGTTTGACAGTTTCATAATCCACAACATTGATAATGTAAAAAGCTGCCAGGTCTCTTGTTCCAGTTCTGCCTCACAGCCATGACAACGATTTGGCTCTATATACATATGTCTACACTACTCTACACAGTCTGGTTCGTTTTCTCTTCATGTATCTATCTTAAGCCCTTGCAGCTGGTGGCTCAACCATATATATTTATTGAAGTCAGAAATGTCTACAGAGAAAACCTAGTGCAGGGTCCTAAGTGGCCCATGTGCAACATAAACCTCATGGTTCAGCTCCAGGATTCTTGAGATTCCTCAACAAAATGATGGTGTAAGTCCCGGCCCTTCTCCTAAGATCCCATGACAAATAAGAAAACTGGGACTGAAGATCTGCATTCTGCAGGGTCTTGCAGCATACCAAAATTTTGAGGTCCTTCTCCTGTCCCCTGGGTTTCCAATCATGGTTTTACAGCATATGAAATGTTGAGGTCCTGGGTTTCTAAGGTCTCATGTCACATGAAATGTTGATGTCCTGGGATTCCAAGGTCTCGCGGCATATGCAAATGTTGAGGTCCTGGGATTACAAGGTCTCGCGACATCTGCAAATGTTGAGGTCCTGGGATTCCAAGGTCTCGCGACATATGCAAATGTTGAGGTCCTGGGATTCCAAGGTCTCGCGGCATATGGATGTTTTAAGGTCCTGGGTTTCCAAGGTCTCACGACAAAAATGACAATGCAAGGTCCAGGATCCATCAAGGTCCCAGACCTTGGACTCTGCGAACCCTGGATCTCGGACCTTTTTGGGACCTTGGCACAAGTCTGTCCCTCTGTCTAAAGGTCGTCATCACTTATGATGGCATCATAAAGTTGCTGACGTGGTCCGAATCAAATAAGCTCCACGCTGGCTGACTGCTTTCTGACGCGGTGCACTATAATCCGACCTTACGAACCGTAACCCACCCAGACGGACGAACCCCGTCACTAGCCTGATAAGCCCAGCTGGAGGGGGCGACCGGACGTGCTGCTCGCGAACCGTGACGATCCTGAAATACCCCGTGCGTGAGCCGTGGCCCGTCCGGTCAGTGCCTTAATCGGCAGGGTCGTCACCCTTGTCGCTGGAGCGTCAACGGTCACTGAACTGCACCTACCTGCTATACCTCAGCCGTCAGTCAGTAATAGGGCCCACCTATTGTCGATTAGGGGCTCGAAGGTCAGTGAGCGGCCGGCAGCAGGCACGAGGAAGGAGGGGAGGGGCAGGGGGGGGGGGGGGGCGCGAAGACGGTAGAGACGTGTGTCTGTGGAAGAGGAGAGGGGAAACACGACCCGAGGCAGAGGGGAGGAGGCTGACCCGAGATAAGGCACGCGCAGTAAACAGAGGGAGGGAGGGTGGTGGGACAGGCCCGGGGAAGAAGCAAACACCACGTGGTCGAACAGTCCGAGACGCGCGCTCAGAGACGACGGACGGTGTGATGAGTGGGGATTGAGTGACAGGCTGCGAAAAATGAGCGAGCAGGATAAGTGAGAAACGAGAGACGACAGTGAGTGTGGCGCGACGGAGTACCTGGTCCGCAGCGCAGAGGCACATACATAAGGGGACTGTCATGGCCGGTAAGTCAAGTTAACGTGCTAGCAACAGTAGATATCAGGACGCCCGCCCGACAGTTTAAATTGTTACAACACATGACACATGTAGACATGACGATGTGCGCGACTCGGCTCATGAGACAAGTAGCATCCTTTTTTGTTTGCGCGTGCAATCGTACATGCTCGAATACACGATACGTAACAGTCGCTCCAGTCTGATTACAATCTGTAATTCGGACTCGACTGGCATGAGAAAGTATAAAGCCGCTCCAGTCTGTCTGGGGTTGAACGCCTCACCGACTCGGCTAATCGCATACCGAATACACGACAATGTAGCAGTCGCTCCAGTCTGATTACAATCTGTAATTCGGACTCGACTGGCATGAGAAAGTATAAAGCCGCTCCAGTCTGTCTGGGCTTGAACGCTCACCGACTCGGCAAATAGCATACCGAATACACGACAACGTAACAGTCGCTCCAGTCTGATTACAATCTGTAATTCGGACTCGACTGGCATGAGAAAGTATAAAGCCGCTCCAGTCTGTCTGGGCTTGAACGCTCACCGACTCGGCTAATCGCATACCGAATACACGACAACGTAACAGTCGCTCCAGTCTGATTTCAATCTGTAATTCGGACTCGACTGGCATGAGAAAGTATAAAGCCGCTCCAGTCTGTCTGGGCTTGAACGCTCACCGACTCGGCTAATCGCATACCGAATACACGACAACGTAACAGTCGCTCCAGTCTGATAACAATCTGTAATTCGGACTCGACTGGCATGAGAAAGTATAAAGCCGCTCCAGTCTGTCTGGGCTTGAACGCTCACCGACTCGGCTGATTGCATGCCGAATACACGACAACGTAACAGTCGCTCTCAGTCTGATTACAATCTGTAATTCGGACTCGACTGGCATGAGAAAGTATAAAGCCGCTCCAGTCTGTCTGGGCTTGAACGCCTCACCGACTCGGCTAATCGCATACCAGCCGCTCCAGTCGGAGTAAGAACCACATCCCGACTCGGCAATTGCATACATAACAGCCGCTCCAGTCCAGGTGTGAATATCTCACCGACTCGGCTTATGTGATATTAATACCGTACCAGCCGCTCCCGTCGAATTACGTAACTAATACCGACTCGGCTCATGAGACCAGTAGGAGTCGTGCATACATAGCAGCCGCTCCAGTCCAGGTGTGAATATCTCACCGACTCGGCTTATGTGATATTATACCGTACCAGCCGCTCCCGTCGGATTATGTAACTAATACCGACTCGGCTCATGAGACCAGTAACACTTTTTTTTGCGCGTACATTTGTACCTACATGCTCGAATACCACGACAACGTAACAGTCGCTCCAGTCTGATTACAATCTGTAATTCGGACTTGACTGGCATGAGAAAGAAAAAAGACGCTCCAGTCTGGGCTTGAATGCCTTATCGACTCGGCTAATCGCAGTACCAGCCGCTCCAGTCGGAGTGAGAACCACAGCCCGACTCGGCAATTGCATACATAGCAGCCGCTCCAGTCCAGGTGTGAATATCTCACTGACTCGGCTTATGTGACATTAATACCGTAACAGCCGCTCCCGTCGGATTATGTAAATAATACCGACTCGGATCATGAGAACAGTAGCATCTTTGTTGTTTTTTGCGCGTGCATT
Source organism: Amphibalanus amphitrite (assembly GCF_019059575.1). NCBI lineage: Eukaryota > Metazoa > Arthropoda > Thecostraca > Balanomorpha > Balanidae > Amphibalanus > Amphibalanus amphitrite. Next base: position 224,212 of record NW_024882286.1, on the reverse strand, counting down.
TGTACCTACATGCTCGAATAACACGACAACAACGTAACAGTCGCTCCAGTCTGATTACAATCTGTAATTCGGACTCGACTGGCACGAGAAAGTATAAAGCCGCTCCAGTCTGGGCTTGAATGCCTTATCGACTCGGCTAATCGCAGTACCAGCCGCTCCAGTCGGAGTGAGAACCACATCCCGACTCGGCTATTGCATACCTACATAGCAGCCGCTCCAGTCCAGGTGTGAATATCTCACCGACTCGGCTTATGTGATATTAATACCGTAACAGCCGCTCCCGTCGGATTCTGTAACTAATACCGACTCGGCTCATGAGAACAGTAGCATCTTTTTTGTTTTTGCGCGTGCACTCGCACATGCTCGAATACCACGACAACGTAACAGTCGCTCCAGTCTGATTACAATCTGTAATTCGGACTCGACTGGCATGAGAAAGTATAAAGCCGCTCCAGTCTGGGCTTGAACGCCTTATCGACTCGGCTAATCGCAGTACCAGCCGCTCCAGTCGGAGTGAGAACCACATCCCGACTCGGCAATTGCATACATAACAGCCGCTCCAGTCCAGGTGTGAATATCTCGCCGACTCGGCTTATGTGATATTTATACCGTACCAGCCGCTCCAGTCGGATTACGTAACTGATACCGACTCGGCTCATGAGACCAGTAGCATCTCTTTTTTTGTGCGCGTGCACTCGTACATGCTCGAATACCACGACAACGTAACAGTCGCTCCAGTCTGATTACAAACTGTAATCTAGACTCGGCTGGCATGAGAAAGTAAGCCGCTCCAGTCTGGGCTTGAACACCTTATCGACTCGGCTAATCGCAGTACCAGACGCTCCAGTCGGAGTAAGAACCACATCCCGACTCGGCAATTGCATACATAGCAGCCGCTCCAGTCCAGGTGTGAACATCTCACCGACTCGGCTTATGTGATACAGTGCATTTGCGTGCGAACATCATACGTACGAGAATGGTATAACAACGTAACAGCAGATGTAATCTGATCATCTAAGTCATACAGACTCGGTCGGCAGGACCTCGGCATGAACGTTATACCGACTCGGCTAATCGCAGTACCAGCCGACCCAGTCTACGTATAAACCATACCGACACGGCAAGGAACGTCAACAGCAGCCGCTCCTGTCTAGGTGTGCCTACTTCACCGACTCGGCTAATGAGATACGCCAGGTACCGGGCTAACCGCGCATATGATCCTCGGGGCGGCTACGGCACCGCGTCATATTCGCCGTTTTTTCACGACCGACATATGGTCCATTTGGTGCACATCTGGTGCAGGTTGGGTGCAGATTTGGTCAGTTAGTGTCCGTGTGGATCTTAGAAGCTATCAGCTGGGGCTGCAATAATTGTTGCTATGCCTGCTTTGTCATTTGTCATATGTCAGAGAGTATCACCGATTAACTCACTGAAGTAACCTCATGAGAAAGATTTTGCTGTAAAGAGATTGGGTACAAATTTGGTCCTATACTCGCCGGATAGCCCGTCGTGAAACGGTGATTCGCTGCAGGCGGCGGCCTGTGTGGGGGAGAGGGGCACAGCTGCGTGAAACAGAGCACCGGCAATTAGACCGGGCGAGTGGGCACCATGGGGAGAGGGTCTAGCTGCGTGAAACAGAGCGTCGGGAAGTCAACCGAAGCGGATATGTCAACAGGCGCTGAGCGGGCCCATGGCCCCATTAGCCGGGTCCGATGACCCGTGGACGTCGACAAACGAGGGTGTCGGGGACGGGAGGGTGGGGGCCGTGCTCGCTGCTGGCCAAAAGCTGATACGGAAATTGCGTCAATATGGTAAGATGACACGGAATACAATCTGATGACAGCCTCAACAAGGTTTGGCACGATGACTTGGGAAGGTCTGTGACGATGCCTTGGGTCAGGTATTACCCAACGCGATATGGTACGGTGACCTTGGCTGAGGTCTTATATCACGACTCTACAAAGGTCTGATGATGACTTGGAACGGTCTAAGACGATTATCTTGGATGGATCTGATACGATGATCTGGGCTAAGGCCCTCTATCACGACTTTCACAAGGTCTGCCCAGATTGCATGGGAAAGGTCTGTGACGACGACTTTGGCTAACTATTACACAATATCCAGAACGCGGTATTATATTCTGACCTTGGTTGATCCGACACACTGATCTGAGATATTGTCTTATATTACGATCACCACAAAGGTCTCGCACCGTGCCTGTGAATAGTTCTGATTAGATGACTTTGTTGACTTGTGCTACAATTCCTGGACAAGTTCCATTACGGGATCTGAGGTAACTACGGTCAATGACCAAGGCTATTGTCTGATGACGACCTTCATTAAGGTCTGATATGATGACCAAGAAAAGATCTGCAATGATGACTATGGTAAAGCACTATTATTATACAATCACCTGGGCAAAGGTCCAATAAGATGGCCTGGCATCGATCCCACACGATGACCTGGGGTAAAATCGTTATACCTATGACTATCACGACCGACATTCGGAGTCTAACGGTTCTTCGTTTCAGTGTGACAAAACACCCTAGACCAAGTCTGACACATGATCAGAGTTCAATATGATCCGCTGACCTGGACTGAGGCATGACATGACGACTGACGACCTCCACAAGGTCTCACATGAATCATGATGACCTGAGAAAGGTCTGCGATGATGTATTACACCATCGACTGTTCACAGGTCTCCTACGACGATCTGGGGAAGATCTGATATGGATATGATGACCTATCCATATAAGATATGATGGATATGATATGGATCTGATATGATGAATATGATGGATATGATGTGGATCTGATATGGATATGGATATGATATGATTTTAGGGCTTGACATCGATAATGCAGTACTGCCTAAATCTGTTTCTGCGATCAATGGCGTTGCTCAGAGAGTATTCTCAAAATGTGTCGTCTGTTTTGAATAGGGGACATTAGCCCGAAAACTGGTCTCCGAGACCGAATATGGAGAAACTGTTTTCTCAGTGCTGTAAAGCGATGGGCCAGCCGAGACGGGGCGGGACGGACGGACGGGGGGGGGGGGGGACTGCGCGGCCATGGGCCAGCCGGCGGGGGAGGGGTGTCTGTGGCTCACATGTCTAGTTGCGGGTGTCATGGATTGGATTCGAGCCAGCGCCGGCCGGAGCGAGGCGGGCTAGCAGTGAGTGTCCTCCGTCAGGTGAGAAACGACGGGTGTGTGACGATTGCCCATATATCTGCCCGCTTTTGTATTGTACATTCTGCTCCGTTGGCGTGTTTGGCGTCTTGTTATCGATCATGATATGAACGATAACACGATTTGGGTGCAGACGGCCAACAACAGCCAACTCTGTGTAACAGATCAGAGGAGCGAACGGTATGAGAAGCCCTAATCAGTAATAGGGCCCACCTATTGTCGATTAGGGGCTCGAAGGTCAGTGAGCGGCCGGCAGCAGGCACGAGGAAGGAGGGGAGGGGCAGGGGGGGGGGGGCGCGAAGACGGTAGAGACGTGTGTCTGTGGAAGAGGAGAGGGGAAACACGACCCGAGGCAGAGGGGAGGAGGCTGACCCGAGATAAGGCACGCGCAGTAAACAGAGGGAGGGAGGGTGGTGGGACAGGCCCGGGGAAGAAGCAAACACCACGTGGTCGAACAGTCCGAGACGCGCGCTCAGAGACGACGGACGGTGTGATGAGTGGGGATTGAGTGACAGGCTGCGAAAAATGACCCCACCCCCCGGCCCCTCACTACAACCTTCAGTCCTTAACACCATCGAGACACTCGTCGTCGGCCCGTCTTGTTATCGATCATGATATGAACGATAACACGATTTGGGTGCAGACGGCCAACAACAGCCAACTCTGTGTAACAGATCAGAGGAGCGAACGGTATGAGAAGCCCTAACGTACTATCATTGCATACCGTCACTCAACCATCAATGTGTCACGGCGGACGGTAAGGTGGTTGGTGTTCTTTTTAGCTTTCTTGAGCTCCGGTGACGGTGACGGCAGTCCCAACATTTCTTGGACGAGCCGGCCTAGTCCGTGATTCGTGATGTTGACTTGGCTCGAGTAACTGTGGTGGCGCTTGATGCCCGATTTAGCGGTGAAGCCGGCCCCTCTTAAATTCTTAAAGGTAGTGTGCCAGCTTTCCTGGACCGTATGGAGTTAATGACCCAGATAAGGAGAACCGGATTTTTAGAACTTATCCATACCTTCAAAACTCATGGAAACGTCTTAAATTCTTCAAATTTTGAGTACCCCAGTGCGAAATTCGCCCCGACGGGTTGTCGGTCGTACCCCAACCGCATTTCACACCACTATGAACAATAAATGCACACACTGAAATCGCTATTACCGATATGCTCATCCAATCAAGTTTCGATAAACCCGTTCATCATCAGCTCCTGCGGTTTCGAACACGCCTGTTAGGTGGTGCGGTAGACCGCGCCCAAAGCCAGGGCCCCGGTAACGTGAGGTAGCCGAGTCAGGGCAGCGTGCGTGACCCAAGCCGGAGCCGCGCGTCCTCCCGGTGTCATGTGATAGCCCGGGGCTGCCCGCGGGGATGCGGTAGACCGCGCCCAAAGCTGCGGCCCCGGCTTGGGTCAGCGCACGCTGCCCCGACTCGGCTACCTCACGTTACCGGGGCCCTGGCTTTTGGCGCGGCTTCTGCTCATACTTTGTGGTGCGGTGGTGGTGCGTCGGGCTGCGCGCTCTGACTTCGGCCAAGAAAAATACGTCAGCTGATCATTGTCATTTCTGCCACTTGCGTGTGGTGAAATGGGGTCATAACTTATGAGACGGCTTTTTCATATCAATTATTTTACATAAAATCATATTTCAAACCATAAATAATGTTCGACAGCCAAATAAAAGAAACAATACCAATACAGGCTTACAGTTTAAGGCTCGACATTGTGTTGTCTACGATTAGACAGCTGATAACTCATTCCCGTACGTCGTATGGTCGTAACACTATAACGACCTTTGCTTATTGTCACATGTGCGCCGCATTCGCGATTGTTGCCGACGCCTGTTTAGGTACAGGTGAGCCCACTACAGTTGTTATACATATCTAAAAACCGGTAAACTTTTAGGCGAAAAAGGCACTATTCCAGGCCCATTTTTGATTTTTTTTTGCGATATTAGGTAAAAACAGAAGCTTCTTATCCTAGGAAAAATAAAATGGGAAATCTTTCAAAGGTGGCACACTACCTTTAATCTGGCCAGCCTCTCTGATCCCCTAGAGCTCTGAGTCAGCTCGGCACCCACTGCACGGTGACGCGGCGGCGAGCGCTGCGGTTCGCTGTGGATGACTGGGCGCTCCGGCTCCCTCGAGCTCCCGTCCCGTGACCCATTCATCACTGGGGACCGTTCTGTGAAGTCCGACGGCCGGTCCTGACGCGGCCCGCTTGGTGCACGGCTCGTGTGTCAGCCTAGGGCTGGCTAGTGAGATGGACTGGTTTGTCAGTGGAGGGAGGGGCTGACTGGTTAAGTAGCGGGTAGCTGGTAATGTAATGGTCGGGTCTCTAGTCCTTAGGCCTACAGGTGACTGATTTTCAGGTCATTCCCCGACTGTTTAGTGAGCCAGTCCCTGGCTCGGCAAACTCAATAATTTGCATGTTTCTGTCCGGGCACTCGCTAAGGCTGACCGAGTGCAATGCTTCCACGAACGTTGCGTCAGTTTCTGAAGTGAGCTCGCCACGGTCGGCGCCGCACTCCGCTCTGGCCGGTGATCGACAGGCGTGCTGTGCCGTGCACGGACCGTAGCCACGGTGGTTGATTGTGTGTGGGCTTTTGCAACAGGTCGGAACGAGCGTGCAAAATTGTATCGTAGGTATGTGACTGACTTCCTGGTTCCCAGCTACAATTATATTGATTAATTATGAATGAATGACAAGTGCACACATGGGTTGATTTTGACCTTTTTCTGTGGTCTCTTATTGTTAGACAATCCTCTTAGCCCATGTGACATGGCATGTCCTGAACTTAACCTGAGGTTAAGTTCGGATGAGATGGGATGGGTCGTTCCACTGATGGGAATGAGTGGAACGACCCGTTGCTGACCTTACCTGACCTTGCCTAATGTGGTAATGACTTGCCAGCTACCTGTCCTGTGACCTGACCTGACACTGACCTGACCTGTGACCTGACTGTGCCCCGTCCCGTTTCAGGCGGCCGGCGGCGGCCCGCTGCCGTCTGTATGTCCGGCCCGGACGGGGGAGGACCCGCCCGGGAGATGTCCGGTGGACCGCCTCCTCCAGCGGAAACTCAGGTGAGGGACCGGTCCAGACCCGCCGGAGTCCGGTCAGTGGGCGGCCGACCGGCTCCGGCAGCCACCCTCTCCCACCAACCGCGCTCCAACCGCGCTCCGATTGTGGCTCGAGATGGGCTACCGATGGCGCGCGTGAGGCCATTTTTGTGGAACGCCGCTCGGATGACCGGTGCGGGCTCTCAGGTCGTGAACTCGCCCAGTGAAACTAGGCGGCTCGGTGCTTTCTCGTTCTCTCGTTTTGGTCATGTATCAAACGGAATGCTTCTCCGTGAGTTGGGGTCCCCGGTGCCTTTGTTATCCTGAAACAGATGGTGTGAACTGGTGCCAGCGCGGTGTGAAGCCGCCTTTAGATTGCGTCACCAAGTCGTGACTAACTAAGTCGCCCCTGGCACGAGCTGTCCTCCCCTCCCCTTCCCCACTTCGCTCGCGGACGGTGGACGAGTCGACCCCTGGCCCCGCCCCAGATTCAGCATTGGCGACTTGGCAGCGTCTCGGGAGCCATGCATTCCGTTCACGTTTCCGGCCTGCCCAGACTTCGGCTCTGGTTTGGATAATCTGTCGACAACTCGACAGGAATGGACTCACGTTGCGAAAGACGGGGATAGCCTGGTCTAAAGTCTTTGTCGGTCTGTGGCGGTCCTGAGACCGACAGGGCGGGTCTGTGGAGCGCTGGGACAAGTGAAAATGGAAGCGTCTGGTCAGAGATGTGTGCTGTCGCCGCGGTCGCCGTTGCAGGTATGCTAATGCAGACCTGCTGGCGGACTACTGGATTATCGCCTCTGCACACACCGGTGCATGACCTCAAAGGCGGCCAAATTCCTGATCCCGATCTTTGAATACCGTCCATCCCGCCCCGCCCCCGTCGGGTGACAGCGGTTAGAGACAGCCACACCGACGCCAAGCGATGCCAGTCTCTTCTCTGGGGGCAAACGAGTCTCGGTGCAGCTGGCACCGGTACCGCCAGTGCTCGCTAACCAGTCCAGCCCGACAGTGGCGCCTCTGGCGGCGGACCGGTGAACTTCGTCCAGAGTTCGTGCCGCGCTGGGGTCACGGTAGGTGAGGGCCGCAGCCGGCGTTCCTACGCCACACCGCGCACACCTATCAGACTTCCGGTGACTGACGGGGGGACGGGAGGGGGAGGGGAGAGGGGGGAGTCTACTGGGTGCGTCGACTTGGTATGCGTCGTCACATTTCCGGGCACTGTTTTGCGCCATTAGCTTCTGGTGAAAAACGTGCAACATTGATGTTTGCCATTTGGGTGAACCAGCAACAGCTGCAGGATACATGAAGCGTCCGGGGTTGTGTTTTGAGTCATTTCTTTCGATCGGTATCTTTGTGTTAGACTGTGAAGGAGGTTTAATTTCGTAAAGGTATGCCTCAGAGGTCGCCCACCATTGTTCCTCGATTCAGGAACAGGACGTGTTTGGAATGCTGATTGAAGCAGGTGGATTAATGCGAGCATGGGGAGGGGACCAACTGCTGCCCGGTTACTATGTGTCGTCACATGTCAGGCATATCTTCTAAGACTTTTCCGCTTTCAATTACGAATTGTATCAACGTTCATCCACGCTTGCCTTACATTGAACAAAGGAAACGCGGCGTTGCATGGTCTGGTTAGTGCCTTAGGTACACAATACAAATACCCAACCAAACACTGCGCCAGGTGGCAACTGTTTGTTATCCGCAGTCCCTATACCAAACTGATTGCTCTGGTAGGCTTAAGCTCTACTGTGAGTAAAATTTCAGACTGATTATTGTGACCGTCTTGGACCTTATCAAGAGTCTATAGTGTTTAGACTGCCTCAACCCGATTGTGACGCGGCGCCCGGGGCAGCGGATGGGGTTAGTTTACTCGGCGCAGGGTGAGGGTTTGTCGGTCTCCTTCCATTCACACGGACGTCGCTCTAATCATCTGATGACCGTGGGAGACACACCGTACCCCGTCCACGGCGGCCTCTCCGGCCAGTGGGCACCTAATGGCCCGGGAACGAGCCGTGTCCGTGTGAGGGTGGTAAGAGTCGTCACCTCGCCACCGCAGCTCGGTGGGGTTACAGTCGCGGTTGTCAGCAACTGTTCCGGTCCGTATGTGCAGTGTGCAGCGCCCGCTGGCGTATTTTGTCACGCCGTGGCATAGCAGGTCATGTGTCATGCTCCGTGCTGTGCACCGTTCTGTGTTGTGTAGGCATATCCCATACTATGCCCCGAGCCATGTCGCTGCGCCCTGCTCCCCCCCCCCCCCCCGTTTCCTTTCTCTTGCCGTATCTTTAAACTAGATAAACATGCGCGCGGTGATGCAAATAATGGTCACTGCATGGTGCACATCAGTTATGGGCACTTCATTGCCACCGCAACCGCACATCTGTGGACAAGAACCACACTATTCCCGTGGTCGTATCGTTCAAACACCATTTAACCTGACAGCCTGTACCTTCAACTCATCCTCACCTGTCTTCAGCATGATACACGCCCTTCATTGAAACGCAGCATCAACGCAGGTGCGCCTGAGCGTTTGAATGTAGACCGAGCGCCGCCTCCGCGTGGCGTGTCGGAGATTTGCACCGCGGCAGCGCGGCAGCTCTGCTAGAGCGACCGGTGCCGTGCGGTGCCAGCCGGGATACCGGCCCAGTCGGTACGGACTACGGACCCACCCGGCCCGATCCGGACCGGAGGGGTGTGTCGGTCCGCTGTCGGGTGTGTCGGTCCGCTGACGGGTGTGTCGGCTGGAGTTTCCGGCGCCGATAGGAGCCGATAGAGAGCCGACACATACCGGTACCGGGAGGGAGAGAGACCGGCCTCCGCCGAACGTCGAGCTGTTGGGCCGACCGCCGCGCCGGTATGGGGACGCGTTCGTGCTTATCACGTCGGCTCCTGATTCAAACTTGAAGAGAGACCAGTCACAAAGTCAGACATAGGCAGACAGAATTGCTGCATAATGAAAACACGAACGACATGCCTGGGCTTTTTTGCCCTTTGTCTTGCTTTTCCCTGCGCTCAAGCATACAAGTAGGTTATAGGTATGATAGGTGCGTATATTTGCGTCAAAGCCAGATATGCATGAGCGACTATGAAGACACTCTTATATCGCAGGTGGGCGATGTGAGGAGAAACAGCTGGTATTTTAGCCCGTCAGAGGCTCACGTCTCCGACCACATCTGGCGCTGTGAAGTTTATTCCTGCTGACAATTAACGATACACCATGGCAAATGTGATCATTTCCAGTGGTATCTATGGTAAATAATCGCATGGGACGCTGTTACATAGCGAGATAAAACAGGAGCGCCACACTCCCAACACGTTTTTGGGACTCTTGAGACCCTTTTACAAAAGCTGCCAAGCTGAGATGAGCATTCCCTATGACTTGTTTTTTTTTTCTCACTCACCTAAAATCATCCTATATAACCATCCTATATAGATAACCATCCTAATAGATATCAATCACTGCTGGATATTCTGTCTACGTAAAATACCACAGGGTCGCACGGTAAGGTCAGCCGCCACCGCTCGCGCTGCCGCTCGCCGCCCACCGCCGCGCCGCCGGCAGCGCTGGCGTGAGAGCCGGGTCGGCCGCGCGGTGGCGCCAGTCAGCTGAGTGAAGGCGCACGGTGCGGGTCACCCGCGGCACCTGCGACCATCGCAGGTGACCGTGACTGCTGGTGTGCGCAGCTGAGAACCGAGTGTGTGTCTGTGAGTGCCGGCGAGTGCTGAGTGTAGTTTAAAACTCGAGGAACATCAGTGCGCCCGTCTACGCGCGTGTGATTCACTCTAGACTAGCTACAAAGTCGTTTGCACGCTTGTCTGCGAGTTTGTGAGGCTTATTGCGGTCCCAACTATAAGCCTCTGAAGCCGCTTGTAATTCCGACTGCCAGCCTGTCTGCGGCACCGTCTGCTTCACGGTCCGTCTGCTGACATCAGGTGTGTACGCGCTCCGTCCGGCGCGGTGACGACCCTCACTGCCATCGGTCCGTGACGGTGACACCGGCCGCCCTGTCTGATCTCTGCAATCCGTCCCAGCCTCCACCGCAGACCGGTGAGCGCAGATGGTGAGCGGAGCACTGAGAGCGACCCGTCGCACAGGATCTGACAGCTCACCGCCCCATCTGCTCCCCTGTCGACCGAAACGGCGGCACGTCGCGCCGCTGACGTGGCCGGCACGCCCGCTACGGCCGGCCGTACCGGGCCGTGCTGGGTGCCGTGCTCGGCGTTTTGAGCGTGTCGGGGCATTCCGATTGATAGCCTCAGCGGTCCGCGGCCGTGCGGAGGCCCTCGGGATGGCGTGCCAGCACCGGCGCGCAGGTGGATGGCTGCAGGATGCCGGACGCCTGTTGGAGGTTTATGAGTCGCATTGAAGCATCAGCGTGCCTGTGCAAAAGGCTGTTGAGACGCTGCAGTATGCGTGGGCGATTGTGTACAGTGCCGGCGGGAGCGTGGCTCGCAAGCTTGCGGCGAGCGCGGTGGTATGCGTTTAGTGCAGGCGCCGCGGATGGTGGTGTTGCATCATAAATGGGCGAGGCCTAGAGACGGGCTCTGTCGAGAGTCCCGAGGTAACAGGTGTGCACTCCTGGAGAGAGAGGGATGAGGAGCTGGCAGGGGAGGGAGTGCCGGGTGTCTGACATCGTGCGGGTCTGAGTCAGGTGCGCAGCCCCGACTCAGACTCATCCCAGGGTGGACCCGACACGAAACGTCCAACCGGCCGAAGGGGAGTGGCGCCGCCTACTCCTTACTCGAACTTCAACCGGGTCAGGTGCTGCAACACGTTTCAGCCTGATAAACGAACCATTACATATTCGTACCCAACTCCGACCGGCTTCGTGCTCTGTGGCTCGGATGATCAGAGCTGAAACACAGTTTCGCTGTGTCAAAGCCACCTCCTGACCCAGCCAAGTTTGTAGGTCGAGTACTAATCAGACGGACCTGGGATACACACGAGTCTGTGTGGGTAGCGAGCCGCGCCCGCCCTCGCCGGCTCCTACCTCGGGCGGCCGCCATCTGAATGAGAACACTGTCCAACAGGTGTGCGCTGTGTCGCAATCGTCTCAGCTGCGCCATCGCTTGGCCATGGAGCTAGACTGGGTCTGCTGGAGAGTTGTCTGACCGTGGCCCCACCCCGATCTGCTGGCCCTCTCGATCCGCTCCGTCAGTGGTCTCTGGTGATTCGTGTCCTTTCCCTTGGCCTTGCGGGTCACCTTTTGCTGGACGACATTTTAGGGAATGGACGTGTTGTGACTTCTTTTAGCACGATGCTCTGTCATCTGTGCGCTAATAAGATGACTGGGTACAAGGAATGCGTTGATGTTTCGCCAACTTGGAAAACTGTGCATTTTTACTCGCCCAAACATAGAGCTGTATACGCCGATCGGCAGTCGCTGCGTTCCGCTCAGATCGCTACTGTAAACAGAACACGTTTACGGATTTTCAGTCTCAGTGGTGATGTGTTATGTCTATATGTGTCATCAGCTTCCTCTCCGACTGTCTGCAGTTAGACTCAACCGGGGAATGCCTTCTGATCTCTCTGCTTAGGCACAAGGCTAAGCATTTGCGTCGTCATAAGTTTGCACGAACAATCTGGTGAGGTCATGCCCGTCTAAACTTTTTACGATTCCTCGTAATGGAAGGTGTCGAGGATGCACACTTTGTAAGGAGTCCTGTTTGTGATAAGATTCTGGGGTAGTTGGCACAACCTTAACTCTCTAGCCGTCATTCCTCCTTCCCCATTGACCATGCGCCCCGTGGAACTCACGCCCATGCTGACGCCCTCTCTTCCTCTCCAGGTACCGCCGGAGCCGCCACCAGCCGGGTACGACTCGGACCCGGCGCGGTACATGTACTGCCGGCCGTACCCGGGCACGTGCTCACCGCTGCCGCCGTACCCGCCACCGCCGTACTCGGCGGCGCCCCCGTATCCGTCGTACCCCGCCGCCATGGCGTACCCGCCGCCGTACTCTGCGCCGTACGGGTACCTGACGTACCCCGCCGACAAGTACCCGCCGCCCCCGCCGCCGCCGGTCGGGGCGGAGAGAGGGTACTACTCGGAGGGAGGAGGAGTTCATCAGGATGGACGGCAGTTGCAGGAACAGGTGAGATTGGGTGGGGTCGGAGAGCAGAAAGCGAGTCTCGTAGGGTAGCTTTCGTAGTTGGTGAGAGTCTAGACTAGAGGTGGCAAAACTGGAAAATTTTGGGACCCGGACCCGGACCCGGTCTGACTGGCACATTTCTGGAACCGGTCAGACCCGGTCTAAGTCAGCGTTGGAACCAGATGGACCCGTTCCGGAAATTCATTATGAAAATTGTGCACAGTTGTAAGTATAGCAAGAAGAAAATAGTTTCTTTCCAATTGGGCACACTTGTGTTGCAAAGTAAAAAACTCATGCCATGGTCATTTCACTTCGCTTCACAGTTTGTATTTTAGAACCAGATTCAGGTCATATTTAAGAATATAAGAAGTAAGTAGACCAATGAGATTATGTTTTTCGTACTCCAGCGAAAAACATCATCTCACGCTCTCAGTCCCAGCGGATAAAAACAACACCTAAGTAAGTAGACCAATGAATTTCATGCTAACCTAAGCCACTTTTTTTTACTACAGCTGCTAAAAATGATGTGAACTGGGGATCCATGGAGCAGTGCCTTCACCAGAGCCAGAACCTAATGGAACAAGATAACCATACTGATACATACCTTTTCTAATATTCTTGGTAAAAGATATTCGTTTTTAGAATTAAATTCATTAGTCCTTACAAATATTATCAACTATCCAAGCCCCCCAAACGAGAAAACATTCAAAATCAAAATAGAAACATCAAAACTTTGTGGGGTCCGCCAGAAATGTCGACACGATAGCAATGCAAGGACAAAACAGGCGTTAAATCACTGCAAAATTTTGTTGGGGTTAAAGTACTGCAAAATCGTAATGGCAAATGGCAATAAACTTTTAAGTACTGCAAAGTTGCGATCATGACTTAAGTGCTAATTTATTAACGCAGAAAACAAACTAAATTTTGTTGTTAGTATTTAGATATAGAATAAATACCAAGGGTTCTGAGACTTACCTGATTTCTTCCCGAACGTGTTCCAAAATTGTAACCTTTATGCAGTAGATTAGCGTGCGTAAGGCATAGCATATATGACGCTCAAATGCGCCATTTTCACATCAACACGGAATCATTAGCCTTGGAGAAGGGCATTGGTATTGACTCAGTTTTTTGCCAGCTGCTGCCGTATGATGGCGCTAGTAGAGCGCTATATGTATAATACGCTCTGCTAGCGCCATCATGCGGCGCCAGTTGGCTAGAAATCTGATCAATACTACGGTTTCTGGAGAATGCCTTGGATTCATTTTTAGCTTCATGGATTGATGCAAGGGCATGTTGGTTTATGAGTTGTCTTCTGGCCGTGATAGGAATAATTTCAAAGCTGTTTGAGTTATGAAATGCATTTGAATATCAAACATGAACTCTGATTTCCGGTGGGCATAGTGACTTTGGTATGTCAATGTCTTTGAAAAGGCAGGTGAGAATGCCACTGGTCAGCCTTGCTTCAATTGGATTTGTGTCCATTTATAAATGGATTTCAGTCATACCTACTTACCTACATATGTTATTGGTATTTGATTCCTACAGCTCAAAATATTGCTAGGTTTTGTACAGCAAACTAAATGGAAGTGATCTGTACAAACATTTGGTGAAATGTTTTCTGGATTCCTAGCATTTAGAACTTGTTTATTCTGTTGTAGGTGACAAGATAAGAAATTGAAGCAAGACTGACCAGTACAAGTATGCTATAGAATAGGTAGCCCAATCTGCAGGAATATTAAAATTCAAAAGTGGAATTGGGACTTATGAACTGGAAACTGCACCAACTATGACTATGTTTGCCAAAGCATAAAAGATATTAATATTTACCATAAAGCACAGGGAAATGATAGGACCCGGTTGGACCCGGCCAAATATTTTGGGGGACCCGGTCTGGACCCATCCGGGTCCAGACCGGTTCCATAGACCGGGTCCCCGGGTCCACATTTTGCCACCTCTAGTCTAGACGGCCGGTGCTATTGATAAAAGAATGCTCACTGTGCTTACCAGTTACCACCTTTATGGACAGATGACCTTATGGACGTCAGAATGATGGACAAGCTATGTTCTCTCCTTGTGAGTTGTCTTCATGCCATCCTACGTACCGTGCGTCATATATTTGACGTCCCATATTTTCAAATTCCACTTGTCTCTCCATATCTATTCGTTTTGGCGTCGCGGTTTTGGCGAGGCGTGAGCCCTGCGTACACCCTCCAGTGACCTCGGTGTCCCTGGTATCGGCCTTTGACCTGGCGTCGTGACCAAATCTGGCCTGTTCAGCCGACCGTGACGGCACCGCACCGGAGTGTGCCAGACTCGGTCGTCGGGGCCGGTATCTCAACGACAGAACACGATCCCATTCAGACAAAACGGTGACGATGAAACTTGAGACATCGGTCTGACAATCGTGTGTGATAATGAATAGAATAGGACGTGATTTGGTGGATTGCGCTGTGTGCTTCGTTTTTGTCATGTGCCGTTTTGTAGGCCTAGCGCCTATCGTATCAGCATGGCCCTTTGCCTCTGGTGTGACACTATACCGCCTCACAGCTGACAGCCCAGTTTCCCCTGTAACCTCTTTGTCACATAAACCAGAGTTATGGAGACTAATTGTGACCGTATGAGTATCGGCGTCAATGTCAGTACGTGTGTGACGTGACAGCGTGCACTCTGCGACTGGGGAGAGGAGGAGGGGGAGGTAACTTGATCTCATGCCGGGTCGGTCGGCTGTCAGAAATGGTGTCGGATCGCGGATTGACGAGACATCAGTCATGGTCCCGTGTCATCGGAGTCCGGAAGCTGCAGAAACTGTGTCAGCCGACGGTGGCCGGTCCTCCTAGCTGTCAGTTCCTGCTGCCACGGTCCGCCGTTTCTGTCACTGTTTCTGTCTGTGACTCCCATTACGGTTTCTGTCCCTGTCCTCTGTCCTCTGTCCTCTGTCACTGTCCACAGTCCCAACCACTTTCTTTGTCAATCCCTGTCACCGCACACTGTTTCCGCCCTTTCCCGCGCGGTCTCTCGCTGTTGGCCAGTGTCCACCGTCCCGTGTCCCAGTGTCACCAGCGGTGGAGAGACACTGATGGATGGGACACGGCGCGCAGCCAACTGGAGGCGGACACTCGCCAACCATTGGTGCCACGGTACTAGCAGGGACGAATGGTGGCAGTGGATGTGCGAGGCTCAATAATGCCTATTGCGAACACTGCAGTTTTGAAACATATGCAGTTACTTTGATTTTGAGATTGGTTGATTGGGTCTGATCATATCTCAATTATTCTTTTACAAATGCGGGAACATTCCTTCACCTCATTGAGTAGGTTTCAATTTCCACCGTTTCCGGTGATTAGGTATCATGGTCTCATTTTCCACTCATTTGTCGGTCCCGCCTCAGAGTCATTCACGGCGACTCCAGATGGTCTAGTTTCGATCCACCAAGGACCAAGTTCGATCATTTCCCGGCAGTTTCGTCACAGTATGAATCGGCGATATTCTAGCCGACAATGTCCTCATGGGCCGGCTCTGAGTAAGGGGAGACGGACGGACCCCCGTCGCCGCTAGGACCGGGTGCAGCCGATGACCGGCGCTGATCGGAGCTATTAGTCTCCACTCACCCGCTGGGCTGGACTGATTGATTGTTACCGGGCGACTGGGTGGTACAGCAAATCATCGGTGATCGCGCACATATGGGTGGTAAATATGCGATCAAACCGATCGGCGACCGTGACGGGTCGACGTTCGCACGGTCGGCGGTATGACAACTGTCCTGTCTGTCCTGTCTGGTGTCCATGGTCTCTTGATGTGAAATTCATGGAGAGCTGGAACTTGGACAGCGCGCAACGGGTCGGTGATGCTTGGCTAGTGTCAGGCTGCCTGCGTCACCCGTGTCGCGCCCATAGTGTCACTCAGTGCGTGTGGGTGTAAAGGTGAAAGTCGCCAAAGGTGTGACGTTACACGCTCGTCATGGGTGCATACGGCGTCACTGCCATGCTTAAATGTGACTTCTGGGAGAATGCCGTGTGCTGATACGATTGGTTCTTTCGGTAATTACGGTCGACTTCGAGACGGTGATCTTTTCCTCGTGTTTATCTCCAGAGCCAGTGTTCCGTTGACACGTAAACTCAGTTGTGGACTTTGTGCAGTCACGGCGCAAACCCTAGCGTTTCTTGACCAAAATATAGCATGTTAATAACGATAGCGGAGGGACGGTCCAAAGTCGATTTATCGCTGTGCTCCGTCTCTAAACCGCCCCGGTGTCCAAAGTCTCCGCACCCGTCGTCGGTGTTGTGATCTCTACTTCCGCCCGGCTGTTTTTCCGATTTATCAGTTCGGCTTATCGCCTCTCGCACTGATCAGCCTGAGATACTGACAGAGGTTGTGGATTACTACTTCACTAAACCAACACCGCACCGCTCAGTTCAGTATCT
The DNA here is from genome assembly GCF_019059575.1 of Amphibalanus amphitrite. Lineage (NCBI taxonomy): Eukaryota > Metazoa > Arthropoda > Thecostraca > Balanomorpha > Balanidae > Amphibalanus > Amphibalanus amphitrite. The sequence continues at coordinate 207,451 of NW_024882286.1, read as the reverse complement.
CCGTTTTGTAAACACGGCTCGTCAACGGTTCGCAGCTAGTCACTGAGTAATGGTACCTAGTGATCAGAGGTTATTGCCAACCGATACCGTCATATTTTTAGGCCAGCCGCGATGAAGAGATATTGCGCTTTGATGGGGGACATCCTTGAAAGATAAATCACAGCCACCTTGAGTGATGCTCGCCACCCACTGTGGCCGCCCACAGCAATGAGCGTACCGTCACCCGCCCTTCGCCATGTGCGGGGTCACGAACATAACCGTTGGAAGGAGGCGTGAGAGCGGCGGGAGGACCGGCGAGCCAGCCGTGAGAGAGGCGTGAGCGTGGCGCGCGCCATTCTTGGGTCGAGCGGACGTGACGACCTCCTCTGTGACGCAACGCGCGCCTCCGTCACCGCCGCTGCCGCATGTAATCAGCGAACGCTCCGCGCCTTCCCGCCGCGCTGAGAGAAAGGCACTCGGGCGGTGTCACCAGTGACGTCATACGCACACACATATTCCTCCAGTGACGTCATACGGTAGCTTGCGCTGCGGCTGCGACGCAGTGTGTGTAGGAGTCGCGAGTCAGGGTCACTCTGGAGCCGCTCCCAGTGTGAAGCTCGTCGTTAGTGAGGCTCGAACAGGTGCGACCCTGGATGCCAGCGGTGGGCGGCGGCTGTGGGCGGGGGTGGGGACGGCTGGATCCGGTACAGCACCGTCACACTGGCGCCCGACAGGGACGCCTGCCACCACAGCTGGGCTCGTCTCTGTAATAAAAACAGCGTCTGGCATGGTTATGGACAAGGTCGTGTCATCTGTGGCTGCTTTATGTGCGCTTCGTCAACTGCTCGAAGGCTAGTCATTCCATTTGTTTGGGTCTCAATGGTAATCGACTTATTTTGCTCGATGAGTTTAGACGCTTACCTACAATCGACACAAATCGAGATGTGCCTTCGAAAATTTTCTCTCAGCGCCCATACATCTGCTACTCTTGAGGTATTCCTGACTGCCTGGCGTTAGGTATGCTCGAACTGACGGTGACCTCCGCTGTTCAGTGTGAGGGTGTGCGGAGAGGTCACGGCTAGTGTGCTGTGGAATGCAGTGTAGCGGCTGGGCGTGGCCCACCATATGACACGCTGGTAGGCGGGGACTGTTGGTGTAAGGCGAGGCCCCCTGTAATGGCCTGTCCCTGAAGGCGTGGTCCCCTGTTGTGATAGGACAGACAGGTGCTAGCTTGATGTGTGGTGGTAAGCGGCTTGATGCTGACTTTAAAGCTGCAAATGTTTACGGTTGAATGCTGACGACTGGCGTCTACGAATGACAGCTGGCTGATGACTGGCGTCTGATGGTTGGTGCCCGAGGTATGACGGCTAACGGCTAACAACTGACTTGTGAGGTCTGGCGGCTGATACCTGACGTCTGACGTCTGATGTCTGAAGGGGAGACGGATACGGGCCGGTGACTTTGTGCGGCTCGGTCAGGGCCGGCGATACTATCTCTGCTCTCCGGCATTCCACCGCGGCCGACCACACCCCCGACCACTGACGAATGACCAACGGCCACCAACTGATGACCAAAGACCAGTGAACAAGACCACTGATCACCGACCGACTTGTGATCTGACCAGTCACCAACGACCTCTGGGCAATGTCCACCTACCTTTGTTGTCCACTTTCTGACCCCGGGGATACCGCGAAGCTCCGAGGTCGACAGCTCTGCGCGCGTGGAGGTCACTCAGCTGAGACAAAAACTGATCAGCGTCGCTCGGTCAGGGCCGGCTGATCCCAGTCTGGTCAGAGCGTCTCGCAGCTGTTGTCCTGCGTTGCCCTGTACAGGGACATGGTATACCATGTCCTGTCCTGAACTGGTGTGCCGTGTATATGTTACAGGCAATGTGTGGAATCAGGCATTCTAAAGAATGCCTGACCGACCAGGCATTCAATAGAATCCCTAGGTATTCTATAGAATGCCTGACCCACCAGGCATTCTATAGAATCCCTAGGCATTCTATAGAATGCTTGATTCCACACATTGCCTGTAACATATATATGTCGTGGCTTGTCCTGCCTTACCCTGTCTGGTCCTAGGACATATGACCTTTTCTTCTATTCTCTCTTGCCCCAATGCAAACTATCCTGTCCAGTCCTGCCATGCGCTGTCCTGTTCTATCTTACCTTTCATGCATTTATTCCGTCTCGTGTTCTCTTTTCTGTTTGGTCTTTTGTTTAGACCTGCTCTGTGCCATGTTCCATCCAGTACGCTGCGCCTGGACTTGGTCTCTACAGCGGGCTGTAGTATTTAAAAGTAGCGCCTTTATTACCGGCTCGGTCGGCTCGGTAGTTGACTCTCCCCACTGTGACCGGTGGCTTTTTGTTGCCCCTGACTGACGGCTCAATCAGCTAGACGGGAGAGATGATTGACTCACGCGTCGCAAAGAGGAATGCTCGCGTGAAACTGTTGGGTTAGGCTGAGTGATAGACCTTTTTTGTATGTTGTTTGGGATGCGGTATTTATGCTAGAAAGGTTATAAATAATGGCTTGCTTACTAAGCTTAAGTCACAGTCCTTGACTTGCCCCTAGCCAGGGTGACCGCTCTAAAGCCGGACTAGCAGCTTGAATCAAGTGCATAGGCTCACGTATGTATGCTCCGCACTGTGACATGGGCGCCTTTATCACACGGTGAATGACAGTCGCCTGAATCGGTCGGTAGAGCTGTGGAGTTGTGGGCAGAACTGTCTGCATTCCCGCCTGCGCACGGCATTGTGGCGTGATCATATGCATGCATTATGCACATTGTACCGACACGTTGCCCATAAGTGCTGCAGAATGTCTGGATGCTGGAGCTGTAACGCCAGAAGCAACCGTGACAGGCAGGTATCGTGTAACGATTGCCCGACATTTTAAACAACACGGATGCCATTACGAGCTCCAGCTCGGCACGACTCGACTCATGCTGACTCGTGGTCTCTGTTCGTCTGTTTTGAGTCATGCGGTCGCCATTTAACCCTCCCGTGACACCTGTGGTTAGTCGGGACCACCTGAGTCAAATCAAACCACCGAATTCGCCCTCAGCTGCTCAGCGAACTCACCACGCCAGAAGCGGCCCTAAACGCTCAGAGAGAAACCATGACCACCTGCACGGACGGTGCGTTTTCCCTCGTATGGCGGCACCCCGTAGCGACTTGTTAATGAGGTGTGGTAACCGGTGGGCGGGGCGTCGCGATCCGCGTCTGACACTGGCCCCGCCCACAGGGTGTCGCGCGCAGTGTTTCGTCAGTCGCGTTCTGCCCTCTTCTCTCGCTCTCCCGACCGGCCCACGCGTCACACCCCCGCCGTGATCGAACGGTGATGGATCTCCGTCAGTTCCGAAATCACTCCGTCTCTCGCTGAATGGAAATGAAGGGCGATCTTTGTGCCCGTGATGCTCCCCGCAGTCGAGCTGGATACACATGATGGCTGTGTTGTGACTTCGGATGAAACGGCTATCAAACAATGTGTTACACGCGGCTTTAAAGTCGCCGCAGGGCGCCCCCTGATCAACGCTCGGAACTTGGACCAGTTTTGTTATCACAGAGCGGCCTAATTAACTTGTACTTATGCACCACCCGTCATTAACTAATCTCCGGCTCTCTCTTACTCTTAATGGGACATGTTCTTGTAATCGTCAGCAATTTAGGGAATGTGTTTGTTCCTGTTAGTGTAATGCCTGTGTGGTGTCAGCGTATTGCCGCTAGGCGTCACTAAACGCCATGGTATCGCTCCTGTTTCGGCCACCGGATTCAGTTACTAACCGCCGGCCCATTTGGTAGGCCGCATAGACCTGTGCTCTGTGCCAGTGTGACCGTTACGTCCCTACTGACCGGTGACATGTGTCGGTGACTCCGGTGGGCTGTTTGACCGGTCCGCGTGTCTCTGTGACCGTTGACCGGTGTCTGTGACTTTAGTGTGGATGTGTGACCGATATTCTGTGTGTCTTCGACCTGTAAAATGTGTCTGCATGGCTGTGATGTGACCTGGACTGACCGCTGCCTTTTCTGTGACTGGCAGGGCCTGGTGTGCACTTGCCATCCGCATACACTCGGCAGGAGTCACCCCGGCGGCAGCCCCTCCTACCACCCGGCCGATGATGACGACGGACTGAGTATGACCAGTCACGGAGGTCACCCAAATCATGGAGGTCATCCAGGTCATGGAGGTCATCCGGGTCACCAAGGTCACGGAGGTCATCCGGGTCATCCAGGTCACGGAGGGTACGGAGACTCAGCTGCCTGCTCTCGCGACCCACCACCGCTGCGACGTTCCGCCTCAAACTTCTCTGAAGACTCTCTGGTGGACGGAGTTCCGCCCGAGGCCGCCCCCGCCCCTATCCCCACTCCCTCCCCCGCCCCGGCGCCTGCCGCGGTGACCCCGCCGCCGCCGGCGCAGGTGGTGATGCGGCAGGGCGGTGGACGGCAGCCGGAGAAGCGCCGTTCGTTGACACAGGAGTACCTGGCCGCGCAGGCAGCTGCCGAGGCCAGCAGGAGTGGCTCGCGTTCTCTGGAGGGCACCGCGCCTCCCCCGCCCGCGTCAGAACGACGGCCTTCGGTAGGCGGCGGACAGAGGACCGAGCAGGAGCGGGAGAGAGGGGCGGAGAGCCCCAGAGAGGCGGCGCAACAGCGGGAGAGCTGGCCGGCCGCCTCCACTGCGGCTGCCTCTCCCTCACCCTCAGCTCAAACCGGCGACTCAAGGCGGCTGTCTCAGGCGTACGACGACCGGCCTGTTGCGTCTGCGCCCGACCCACGCCGGCTCTCACAAGCATATGACGATCGGCCAGTCGCGTCTGCACCCGACCCACGCCGCCTTTCACAGGCGTATGATGACCGGCCTGCGGCGCCTGCGCCCGACCAGCGCCGGCTCTCACAAGCTTATGACGACCGGCCCGCTGCATCTGTGCCTGACCCACGCCGCCTTTCTCAGGCGTATGATGATCGACCCGCTGTTTCTGTCGATCAGCGTCGCCTCTCACAGGCGCCTGACGAGAGTCCCGTGGACAAGCCGGTCGACTCGCGGCGTCTATCCCAGGCTGCTTACGACGAGCGACCGTGTGTGTCAGCGCCCGACCCTCGGCGTCTCTCGCAGGCTCTGGATGACAAGTCACCGTCGCCTGTGGCGGATCCTCGTCGCCTGTCGCAGGCTGCGTATGACGAGCGACCATGTGTGTCCACCCAAGACCCGCGGCGGTTGTCAGGAGTCTATGACGATCGGCCTGTGGAAACAGACTCCCGGCGTCACTCTCAGGCGTTAGAGGAAAGACGCTCCCCGCCTGCTCCTGAAGCCAGGCGCGCGTCACAGGCGCAGGCTGAGGCGGCGTCCGACTCTCGTCAGGCGGTAGAGGAGCGGCCGGCAGCGCCAGCGGCGGCGGAGGGCAGACGGGTGTCTCTCTCTCAGCTCTATGACGAGCGGCCGGCCGTCGCGGCGGCACCCCCGCCGGCTCGGGATCCTACCCGGCGGCTGTCCTACGCCGCCTACGACGAGCGGCCCGCGCAGAGCCGGCGGCTGTCGCAGCCGCTGCTGCCCACCGAGCAGCTGTCGGCAGCTGCGGCAGCTGGGGAGCCGCTCAGAGGCAGCTCCGAGCCCCGGCAGCCGGCGGGGGACCGGACCGACGGCGACAGCCGGCCGCCCTGCCAGAAATACGGTGAGTTGGGCATGGTTAAGTAGTTATGACTTATGAACTAGGGAAAAATCAGTGCGTGTTTAGAAGTGTTAAATGGCTTACACGAATATGACTAATGTATTTGTTGTATGCTAATTGACAAGTTACCTATCAGAATCGCGAGAGACAGCATCTAGACAAACCCTAGTTTTCACCGTCACGTTCATGTATGAGGTGTGACTAAGTGTTTCCCGGTTTGGTTTCGTTATCATGTATCTGTCTTATCTGTCTTTGTCAACCAGTTATGTTTAACGCCCGATGGTGGGTGGGCTTAACGACCAGCTCATTGTTTAGCCTATGACGTTACAAGGCCGAGTGATTTATGAACAGGGCTCAACTCATTGCGAGATTTCTGATATAGATAGCGATCGGGCCTTTTAGCTCATCATTCAACCTCTGTCATCGGTGGACACTCGACAATGACAATAATCTGCAAAAAGAAACCACTTTTATTCAGGAAATCTTTGTTTATATCATTACAGCTCATTGATGACGAAACTTCGTCGATTAAAACTAAGAAAAAATGGTAATGGTATTGTTTTGAGTTGTTATTTTTAGAATTATCTTGAGTTGCCATGCCAATATTATCCCTCGATTCCCTACTCGTCGATGTGCTTCGGCCGGTCAGTCTATTCAGCCGAATGTCGATTGTCTCATCAGCTTCTCGATCTTCTGATTAAAAACGGCAATAGAGGTCATTCGTTTAAGCGGTCTCGTCCGTAACATAACGGTCTAACAAAGGCATCTGACATGACCGCATTGAGATTTTACGTCGCCCTAAATTACCGATCCGTTACATTCCCTGTTTGTCGGAGGAGCCATCCAGACATTCCGCGTTCTCTGTCGGGTATTCACCGCAATATTCGAGGACGTTTTTCAAGTGTGTGTTTGATCACCCAATCAAACTTATACGGCCTCGGCCTTGCCAATCACCACTATATATGGCCTTGCAATCACCAGTGTTGTGAAACGTTCTCTTCGTCCTCCTTCTTCCTTGGCCTTTCAAATATGGCGAATCTCCCATCGGTATTGGCATAATTTTCATATCATTTTTCATATTTATTTTGACGTCTCCTAGAAATCATATTTAATGTAACCAATGGAGTATGCCATAATGTAACCCTTATCTGTCAATGACATTTAACGAACTGCGGAATTACGATCAGAGTGAGATTCTGCGCGACAAAATGAAACTTAACATCGAGACTCTCTTGAAACCATGCGGTTTGATACTGTGATCGACGTCTCCCGCGAAGTTTCGTGTTCCACCCGATGGCGCTGAGTTTCGACGTGCTGCCGGAGGTGCTCTCTGCTGCCGTGACCTCACTCCTCTGTGCCGTGATGCTGTCGATCTGCGTCTGGCGCCGCCGGAGACAGCCGGCCACGCCGCAGCGGCTGCCTCCGCTCTGTAAGACTTCCAACTCCGCAGACACATCGCAGTCCCTACCTTACCGACATAGGTGCTTTCCCTCGTCGAATATGTCAGGCAAACTCTTCTCATGTAGACCCTCCCTCGAATATGACAGAAGTCCTCCCATGTGCTGTGCCCCTCCCTCGAATATGAAAAGAAAACGCCCCTCCTGTTTGGTGTCAGTTTCCTAATTCATGGCATGTCCATAAAACATGCGTTTTCTTTGACACCCTTCAGGATATTAACTGGATAAAACGGTTACCTTATTTACTAGAAACATAATCGACCAACTTCTCATCTAAATTTATCGTCTAATAACCCAATTTATTACGCTCCTGATCACACACTATCAGGTTAAGCGGGCCATGCTGCGATGTCAAAACATCCCTCCCCGACCATGCTGACTCTGCCAGTTTCGTCCACCCCCTGGCCCTATTTCGGCCGGTCTATGATTTGGCCACACTCGCTGGCACACTGTCAGACCTGTTGCCATTGGCCGTGGCGTGGGGCGTCCTTGGCAGTGGCCCGATCTATCTCTGTATATCGGGGCCCAGTGTAGCTGCCACACTGGTGTGTTTGACCCGGCAGCTTGGTCGACGCTCCGTGCGTTCCGTTCCGACTCTCGTGGGACTTGTGCGGTGGCTAGGTGTGTGTAGGACCGTGGGTCTCTCTCGGACGTGTGGGTGCAATATGTTACGGTGTGATATGGTTCCCGACGTGATTGGTTTTAAGTAGTGTCCTGTGGTGGTGTTTTCTGCGGTGTTCGCTGGTACTCTACGGTGCTCTGTGGTGATTATCGGTGTTTTGTGGTGTCCTGTGATGCTCGGCAGTGCTCTGTGGTGCTCGCTGCGGTGCTCCCCGAGCTCAGTCTATCCAGTGTGTGACCGCCGCCGCTCATCCCTCAGACGACCGGCCGTGCACGGCGGCCACCGACTCTCTACCCTCGGTGGCTGCTATCAAACCCTGGTGGGAGAAGGAACCCGACCGGCCTGTGCCGCAGACCAACCAAACCAGGACGAAAGGTCAGTCCCCGGCCCGCCGCGCTCGGTGGAGCGGAACGGCGCCGAGATGCGGCTGGGGTGTCCGTTTCGTATCTGTTCTGGGTCCGTCGGCTGTCTGCGGTAACTGCTATGGGTGGTTTCTCGTAGTGGAATTCACTAGCAGAATGAGACCAATGACCTGACTTTTGCTGTCAGCCTCCTTTTTTATGTGGTGTTTTGTGTTTGGATGGTGGCAATGGGAGTGATTTAGCATTTTTGCCTCTAAGGAATTGCACAAGTCCTCCTCCCGCTGTTGCTTTCCGTAACAGCGCAGTCTGTGGTTTAGGTGTGAGCTGAGCTCCCCTCCTGCTCCTCGCTTCCCCACCCTCGGCGCCGTCCTGGTTCGAGCTCGCTCCATTTCCTCGCTCCCTCTATCCGTCGGTAAACACACGCGGGGCTCTGTTTGTTTCGGACACGCGTGCCCTGTTTTCTGCTGTAAACGGCAGGTGCTGGCCGCGAAGGTCACTGCGCGCGGCACCATCTATCGGTGCTGAGCTAAAACTATGGTTCGAACCGCGGCCGCTATGCGGCGCTGAGCTCGGCCGGATGTGTGCAGGGATAATTTGAGTGTGCGGTAATCAGGCGAGGGGCGCCACTGTGCGATAGTAGAGCGTGCGGCGCGGCCGGGCGGCACTGCGTGAGACTGTCGCCGCTGTTTGGTGCGTAGTGTGAGTAGTGCGTGCGATGCAGTGTGGGACTGAGTGACGGACGGTATGTTTTTCCACGTCAACGGTTCTGAGCGAGCCGCTGCGTCGTCAGCAAAGCAGAAAGGTATGTGAATGGAGCGGCGGCACTCATCCAAACACAAAGGTGAAAGGCATTTGAAGGGTGGAATATTTATAAGCGCATTGTTGTGTTTCATCCTTTGTTCTTTAGACAAGTGACTGTGCCGTTGATTGGTCTCTGGCGTCTCTGGACTTCGATGCCGTCAACTGCCAACTGGCAATCTTTGTTTAGACAATCCTCGTTCGAAGGGTAAACATGGGTGCTCTTGCAGTGTAGTCATGCAAGACATCTCGAAGCCATACCAATGCGCCTTTTGTGCTGAGCAGCCTGTTTTCGCCCGCGATTCGCCGCCCCGCTTGTGGTATCCTCGTGACAGTCGAGCCCATGCAGCGTCGCTGATATTCGTGCAACATTTACCGGTGTCACAGACCGACTACGTGCCACGGGCGGTCCGTCTGATGCGCAGTCTTCCTCCTGTTCACTCCTGTCCGCTGCGGTCCGGTCCGGTTCGTTTGCCAGTTCTGGCGACGTTCCGTTGACAGCGGGCGAAGCGTGCCGATACGAGGGCCAGTCCCGCCGCCGGGCCTGCCCGCCTGTCTGTCTGTGTCAATGTGAGTGTCCTCGAAGCTGTGAGTCATTCGGCCTCATGTGTGGCGGATCTGGGGCGACCCTGACGGTGGCGGTGACGCTACTAGTGGAACTGATAGAGGTGGCGACAGCCGCGCGACGTATTGTTTTGAGGCGAGGATGTGGCTGTGCAGGGACGGAGGCAGCTCAGTCTTGATAAGGACGGCTGCAAGGCCCTATATACCGACGGCTGTCTGACGGTGTTGCGCGGTTATCCACCGCTGTGTCTTGGCCGCCGCCGCCGCTGTCACCGGAAGCTCCAACGGCCACCGCCGACCACCCGCTGCACGTCCCCCCTCCCGTCCCCAGTCCCTTCCGCTTCGGCGCGTCAGTTCGCCGCTATCTACCGCGCTCAGCTGTACCGACGTGCTGTGGCGACTCGGATAGATTCTGGCCTTGCCTGTGCCGGGCTGATTATTGCTGGACTGGGCTCTGGACACTGGACGTGGACAGTCGTAAGACGCCAGAAACGAGCCTACCTCGGCGTGGCTACGCCGCCCGGTCCCGACTCTAAAACACCCCCACGGCCGTGCTTTTAGCGCCGTTGGACCCAGCTGTGCGCTGGGCCAGGTGTTGGGCTGCACCGGATGTGGGCCCACATGGTCGACTGGGGGAGGGAGTTCGATCCATAGACCGGGTGCCTCTCCCGCCCCAGGTGCTTGGCGGGGAGGGAAGGGGGATCAGCTGTCAATGGTGGCGGCTCACCTGAGGGTCGGCCCCCCGCTAGTAAAAGGTTTCCTGGCTGAGTGATTGGAAAGGGCTGTGCTGGTGATTGTGAAGATACCGTGCTATCAGGTTATCAGATAGAATATATAGGATCACTGTTGAATGTTGATGTCTTTTATTTATCCATGACATCATGGCACCAGCATGACGGTGTTATAACAGTGAAAAAAAACTTGTTGTGTGTGACAAGCATTGCTATTTATTGCACTAAGCTAAGGTGTAAACCCGCCTTAGCTCGAAATTTGCCATGAGTGAAAGCTTCTTTGCTGTGTAGCTCATCGGAAAGTCCGTCAACCCGTCATCCGACGCCTGGTCATCGTTTAGCAGAGCTCCGTCGTCACCTCCCGCTGTGGTGTCAGTTTCGGCGGCCGGTCTGAGTCAGACCTCAGACCGGCGATCGCACTGCAGCTGGTGCTGTCCCCGGAGGTGTAGGGCTGCAGTGGGAGCAACGGAGCTCAGTGTGGAGGGGTACTGGACTGTGGGCCGTGGTGTGGTAATCGCTGACCGATCAGCAGTGGGTTCAAATGGGGGTGTAGATTTGTAGAGGTCAGTGGTCTGGTGGTGAGCAGTCAGCGCTGTGACTGTCAGCAGCTAGCATAGTAAGTTAAGCGGCAGTGATGAGGTCAGCGCTGACTTCAATAGCTCAGCGTTGGACTACAGGGGTCACACTCAGCACTGAGACGGTCAGTAACTGGGAGTGTGGTGGTCAGCGCTGTAACTGTCAGCAGTCAGCGCCGTAAATACGGAGCCTAGAGGTCAGTGACCGATAGTCAGCGATCACCGGTCAAACGTCAGCAGTTTGCAGCAGCGGAAACTCAATCTGCACTGCAGACTGTCGGTCGCCCCGACGGTGATATGGTCGGTAGAGGGCTCGACCATGAAGGGTTATCGGTCCGCTCATCAATACACTTCAAGGATGCTCAGAATGGCTTCATTGACATTTGACACTCTGCCTAGAACCTTTCGAAATCGACAAATATGGAACAAATCGTCGAAGACATCTTTGGCACTCAGCCATATATGGAGCATGGATTATGTTCCCATTGAGTGGCTCCATCCAATCGAAAGCCCTCATTCCCGCGGCCATTGTGTGCCAATAGCAGGGCGTTCGGCGCCGAATTACCTCAGCTCTGCAGCGAGAGAATGTTGCCGGCGGCCCCCATTTGTCCAACGTTCATGTGAACTCGAGTCCACTGCGTGCGCACCTCTCCGCCTGGGGCGCAGCATTCTGCCCCATGTCGCTCGCGGCCGCTGCAACGTCGCATTACGTCACACCCATGTGACCGACGACGTCACATGCTATCAATAACCCTGTGACATCACAGTCTCCCATGCTCCCGGTGACCCGGCGGCGGTGACATCCTGGGGTGTGGCGTGCCTGTAACAGTGTAACATTGTCGGCGGAGCGGGGTCGGAACAGCAGACGATGCGGAGACGGCAGCGTCGGTGACGGCTCTGGACTAATTGGGCTGCTTCTGTTGTGTAACACGCCGCGGCTAGACTGGAAAGGCGGTGGGTGGTCCCGATTGCGCTGCTTTGTAGACGGGTGGGCGTGTGGCGTGCGGTGGTATGTCAGCATTGGTATTGCGAGCGTCGTCTGCGATTGTTGTCGACTGTCTGAGGTCTCATTGCTGCTGGTTGGGCGCAAAGTCTGCATTTTACTGAATTGGTTTCCGGTATTGGAACAGTACCTATACCTAGTACCTACTCTTTGGTTCGATGATTATTGCAGCTCTAAAAAAGTGGCCTTGAGCGCACGCTGTTGACGGTCTCGTCAGTTGGCCGACGTCTAAACCCTCCTCTGATCCAATTAGCATTGGGCAGGGTCGGCTGGGCAGTCCGACCCGCGGCAGTGGCTGTATGGGTTGGGTGACCGTAGCCCGCGGCTGTGATCCCTTTCGCTGGCTGACGGTGACCGGCTGGGCTCCATGACCACCAGTGACCAGTGATTGGTCCAGTGACCGGTGACCGGTCTGGCAGCCACCTGTCGACGGGCGAAAGCCGGCGCGTGCCGCGTGCAGCGCCACCCCGCGGCGGCGGTAACGGCGCGGCTCACACGCGGCGCGCGGCGCAGAGCTCCGGCGGCGGCCGCGGCGTGGCGAGCGTAGCGCAGGGCTGGGCGGCCGTGGGGGACAGCAGACTGGCGGAACGGGCGGCCTGCAGCCCGTGCCGTGGCCCGGTGACTCAGTGGGCGGCCTTGACGCCGCCCGGCGCTCCGCCCGTCCGTCAGAGCACGGTCTGTGGAGATAGTGCACCTGGCGTACCGCCACGCCGGCAGTCGGACTTGCAGGGACCGTGCAAACGGACTGTGCTGCTGCTGCTGCCTCTGGGAGCTGTGGTGATACCGCCAGACGATACAGTGAGCTGTGATCAGCGTTTGGAGCACCAGAATCACCTGGAGCTGAGCTCTCTCGGTGACCTGCTCTCCTGTCGCGATGGTGCTTCTCGTGGAGCCCTCGGGCCGCCCCCCTCGACGGCCGAGTCGCGCTCCGGCCAGCGCCGGTCGCAGTCTGCCCAACCTGGCGCGCATCTCAGTGGCGGCGCGACCGCCCCCCGTCGGCGGTCGACGGGGCACAGGTGAGCATCGATCTCGACGACGGGCTGGTCAGTGTGCGGCCCGTCGCCGCGCCCTGCGGCCATGGCGAGCCGCGCGCGGGCCCTTAGTGAGCCCTGCACGCCGCCTGCGGCTCCATCACAGCTGTCCCCCGCAGGTGGGAGCGCCCGCGGTCGTGGCGCAATACGAGTGGGTGGGGCTGGGATGGGGGCTGAGGGCTTGCCGCGGTCTGACGTCGTCGGCTGAGCTCGCTGCACTTGTTTTTTTTTTTTTGGCCCGCTGTGCTTGCCTACGATGTACTGTCTGTCCCCGGTTGGTTTGAGGGTTCATCGTTATGATTAGGATTCTTCTGTGTCGTGCCAGGATCAGTTGGCTGCTGTTGTGGACTTTGATGGATCTGTCCGAGTCCATTTATGTCTTGTAATCAACCCGCTAGTGTCCGGTTGTGTTGTGCTATGGTGGTTCCGTCTGGGTCCCGTTCTGTCGTGGGTTTGGTTGCGTTACGCTCTGATGTGACCGGTTCTGTCATGCTTCGATGGTCCGTCCATGTCCAATTTTGTCGTGTTGCGAAGGCCCGTCCGCCGATCCGGTTCTGTCATGCTCTGATATGTCCGGTTGTGTCGTGCCGTGATGGTCCACCCGTATCCGGTTGTCCGTCATTGTGTTGCTGTTGCTGACCGTCCTTTGGGCGGCACGTGTGCTATGAATGGCGGCGGGCGACCGCCGCCCGCTCCGGGCCGGCCACTGAGCCGTCATTATCACGTCATCGCCTACCGCCGGCTGGTCGGTCGGTCGACTTTCCTGCTAGTCGAGCTCGGGTTGGCGCTTTCTCCCATGCCAAACTGCAGCGCCGGCTGCGGGCTGGTGCTGCGTCCCGCCGCCGTTTGTCACTCTGTGTGTTTCCTTTCTGTTTCTCTGTATGTTTCTCTCACCGTCTGGCTCGGTAGACTGTCTTTCTCTCTGTTTCGCCGCTCGGTCGGCTGGTAGCTTTGTCTATGTGTTAACTGTGACCTGAGCCCTCTGCCTCGCTGTGCGTTTCGTAGACCCTCTGTGTCGCTGTGTTTCGTATGCCGCTCGGCTGTGCCGTCTGTGTTTGGGTCGGCGGTGCGCCGTCACGCCGGTGGCTGCCGCAGCCGGCTGCTGATCTGGGTCGGACTGCGGTCACGGCGCCCGCTCCGCCGCCGCCGGGCGCTGGTGATGGTGCCGCTCTGGTGCTGGTGCTGCGGGCTGGTGCGGTCGGCTGTGCGCCGCGCCCTGGTGGTGGTGCTGAGCTAGAGCGATGCTCTGTGTGCAATGTGCTGCTATGTGTAGTGCACTGACGCTACATACCACAACCTCTATCTGAACTACCTGCAGTCGCCTCGTGTGCCTAGACGCCCCTCTCTATGACTCGGAGAGCTAAGAGCTGAATTATGCATCGCCCCGTCACAGTCAATGTGAGAGTGACGGCGGCAGTCCCGGCCTTGTCGGTCCGGGGTGGACTCCCTGAACAGTCCGGAGGCCGGTCGACACGCCGCCGGCTACCGGCAGACAAATATGGCGAGCTGTGAAAGGACCGCGATGGCGCCGAGCTGAGCGGAGCAGAGAGACAGAGGGCTGCGCAGGAGAACCGCCGTGTGGATACCTTGGACGCACGGGTATTTTATTGTAAATCTCTATATTTGTCCGTGTTGTGGCATAACTGTATGACCTCTGATACCGGCTCATGGTGTGGGACAGTCGTCTGGGTCTGTAGCTGGCTTTGAAATGAGACGAAACATTTCGTAGCGTGTCGCGTGATATTAGCGGACACCTTCCATGGTATGCGCCAGAGACACGCAGTTTGATATCCTCTGAAGTTATCATGGTACACTCGGGGGCAGATTGATGTTCCCCCACTCCCTACCCATCGGGCTCCCATGGCTAAGCACTGGCTGCTGCCAGTGTTGCCTGCCCTTAGCACTGCTCAGCACTGCCTACCAGTGCCAGTGCTGCCAGTCCTGCCACTGGCAGCAGCCAGTGCTGAGCCATGAGTGCCCGATGGGTAGGGAGTGGTGGAACATCAATCTGCCCCCGAGTGTACCACGGGGCGGGCTTCTGAAGCTATTCCTCATGGCCGGCTGACCGGCCCGTCTGGATACCTTGCAGCACCCGGGCGGCCGGCGGGTCGACTCCGTCGGGCGCCGTAGCCGTCTCAGAACTCGCCCTGTTGTCCGATGGACGCCGATAGACCCGTCTGGCCGGCCCGGCCGCCGTATATGGGCCGCTGCGTGCTGCGGTCCGACTCTGAGCCGGTCGCTGACGAGCCGCGGCGCCGCCGCCCGAGATGACGATTAGCAGCTGAGACTGGGAGTGCTCTGAGGGACCGGCTGTGAAATCAGCTCTGACTGAGAGTGCTCCGTGTGCTCTAGCTGAGAGTGCTTTGTAGGGCCGGCCATGGGCGGGCCGCCACTACAGTGAATGATTTAACTCGGCAGCTCAAGAGGGCTCTGGGTCATGCCACGGACGGGCGGTGTGTTTGAACGCTCACCCAGTGTTTGATGTGGGCTCAGCGGGTGTAGGTCTGTCCTCTGGGGTCGGTCTGTCTTCTGGGGTCGGCCTGTACGGGCGGGCGGGTGGTCTGTTAGAGCGCTGTTGGATTTGGGCTCGCCAGTCGGCGGTCGATGAGGTCAGGGTCGGATGGCGGACACTGCCGCTCATTGTTCTCACCGGGTGAAACGATCACCCATGGCTGCGACGAATGCCAGGGACGGGCTGGATGTTTGAAGACTCTGAGCTTCGCGGTGGAATGGGTACAGCTTTCCATGCTGGAATGGGGAACAACGTTCTGCCATGTGACTGGTATTTGGAACTAAGAGCAGTATATTGTGCTTTTGGCGGATGATGTGGGCCTTTCGGTCGAATGGTATTTGTATCTTTGATAAACGGCTTAATTCTTGTTCTCTTAGTCGGTCACTCATGAGTCATAGGCCCTTTGTCGCACTGTCTTGGTCCCTCAGTCTGTCGGTCTCCTCGCCCCTCGTTCGCACGGTCTCGGCCCCTGGAGGCGGTAACCGGACAAAAGATCGTAAAGCAGAAGATCGTATGGCAGAAGATCGTAGGCAGTTGATCGTATGCAAAATATCGTAATGGATAAAGATCGTACGACATAATGTTCGTATGGACACAAGATCGTATTCGCTAAAGATCGTCAAGGAAAATGATCGTATGCCAAAAAGTCGTCATGGATAAAGATCGTACGACATAATGATCGTATGGACAAAAGATCGTATTCGCTAAAGATCGTCAAGGAAAATGATCGTATGCCAAAAAGTCGTAATGGATAAAGATCGTACGACATAATGCTCGTATGGACAAAAGATCGTATTCGCTAAAGATCGTCAAGGAAAATGATCGTACGCCAAATGATCGTATGAGATAAAGATCGTACAGTCAAAATATGGTATTCACATGGTGCAGCCCAACTCCAGCGCATACAAAGCTTATCAATTTCTGTGTTCGCGTAGTAAGTGGCCGTCGTAAGCTCGACCATACATTGATGTTATTTCAGAGCTTAGATGACTCAATGACACCCAAAAGCAACGCGTTGTATATGTGCCGAATAAATGAATGTATGTACTGCCGTTTTCATGTACCTATTTGAAGTGAATACAACTAAACCCATGTTCCCCCCCCCCCCCCCCACCCCCACCCCCACCCCCACCGCCTGGAAGGTTAAGTTGCTTAGCCCTCGCCGGACCTATTGGTTTTCTACATACGCGCCGGCCGAGGGGGGGGGGGTACGACCCCCCCTCGCCGTTTCGCCCCTGGTGGAGCTAGCGCGTCGCGGAAAAACGAGCGTGTGCGCCGTTACGAGACGCAGAGATTGGTACCCGATTTTAAGGTCCTAGGTCAACCGGTGACCTCTGAGGTCAGGTCAAGTGCCCCAAGGTACGGTTCAGGTTTTGGTGAATAACTTCGCAAAAAACGGCCGCAGAGCCGCGATTTTGGCAGCATCGTGTTCGCCTCGCTCAGGCGCGTCGAATGATATACTTTTTGTTCGGGTCAAGTCAACTTAGGGTGTTGACCTCAGGTCAAGGTCAGGTCAGCACCCCCAGGTCACGAAGCTGGTCGAAAGAGGTCATGTCGCATATCATTCGATTCGGCAGGTTTTCCTGAGTCCATTGGTGGCTTTCCCGACTCGCTAGCTCAATTTGATCGGGAGTTATTGACGAAAAACTGATATGACCTTGATGACGTCATAAATGACGTCACGCAAGGTCAACATTGCAAAAGTGACGCATCTTACCTTGCAAGGAGTGCATCAAATCACGATTCTGTGTGCTTGAGATAGTTAGAGATCGTTCCCGGCGCCAGAATAGCAGTTTTCATTTTCCCCATTGACTTATAATGGTGAGGTCACGAAAATGACCTGACCTCATATGACCTTTAGGAAAAATCCGAGATATACAAGTTGTGAGACTCATAATGGATACTAGATCCTGCAAGTTTCATTTCCCTGTGACATCTCCTCTGGCAGTGAGGGCGTTGCGAAGTTGCGACATCTGAAGACCGTGCAGAGGTTCACTTATGACGTCATAGGTCAGTGACCTGACCTGACTCAAAAATGCGGTTGGTGTCAAAAGATCCGGCTTGGATCAAAGGTCAGGTATGCCAAGTTTCAGCTCTCTATCGCCAGCGTGTTCGGAGCTATCGCGAAAAAACCCTATGGGGGGGGGCGGCACCCGCCCCCCCCCCTCGGCCGGCGAGGGTTAAGGGCTGAAGTAAACTACGTTAAAAATACTTTTTCCTTCGCACTGTTACATTTTCATATTGAATCGTCATCGCTTTACGAGTCATCAACAGATGTTTATCGCGTTATCACTATCGAAGTCGCAATTCTCCTAGTTATAGGATCCTAGTTTCAATCCAATCCTAGTTGTAGGAGTCATTGTTATCGAAGGCCGGTTAAAGATGTCAATTGTCCATCATTTGTTCGAAATCGCCCCAGTAATTACCGAGTTACTGAAATGGAACAAATTTGGCACTTCTTCTTTTTGTATTTTGCACGTGCATTGGGGGTCACTCACATAGATCAAGGGTATCCGACCTTTGGTAGAAGGGATGCAGCTACCCTATAAAAATTACCGCAAGACAATCGTTCAAGCCGCTGCTGAGATATGGGCCTCTCAAAATCATTACTTTTGCAAAACTGCTTGAACACCCTTGACTTCTCACGTGGCACGTGCCACGACGGCCACTGAGATGTATCAAAAGAAGTCAATTACGGGGAAGAAGGGATGGGGCTACTTAGCAAAAAAGACCGCAGGCCAATCGGTTCAGCGGTTGCTGAGATATAAGCCTCTCAAAAGCGTTACAGGCCGGGCCGGGCCGCTCATACTGAGATTTTCCCGTTATATTCAAAAGACTTTGCTTCGCTCGCTGCGCTCGCTCGCTCGTAACAACACTATTCTATACGATTATTTACTTTACGAACGTAACGTTACGATCTTTTGTCGAACGATCTTTTACAACATACGATCTTTATCTTACGATCATTTTCCTACGATCTTTTTTGTACGATCCATTGCTTTACGATCTTTTGCTTACGATCCTTGGTCGTACGATCTTTTGCGACATACGATATTTATCTTACGATCATTTTCCTACGATCTTTTTCATACGATCAATTGCTTTACGATCTTTTGCTTACGATCTTTTTGTCGTACGATCTTTTACAACATACAATCTTTATCTTACGATCATTTTCGTACGATCTTTTGCATACGATCAATTGCTTTACGATCTTTTGCTTACGATCTTTTTACCGTACGATCTTTTACAACATACGATCTTTATCTTACGATCATTTTCGTACGATCTTTTTCCATACGATCTTTTGTCTTACGATCTTTTGTCACGTAATCCCTGGAGGCAGACGGCGCTCCACATACAGGCTGGCTGCGCCGGACCTGTTCAAACAGAGCTAGCGGCGGCCGCGGCCGGTGGATTGGCTGTGGGAGCAAACAGACGGTCTCGCCGGGCCGAGCGACGGCTGTGTGGCGCCGAAACTGCTCTGGCGTAGTTTCTGGAGGGATCCCGGTGACTTGGACGCACCAGCAGAAACGTCGTGTTGTGGTCGCTGGTCAGTGGTCATGCCACCGCTAGATAGGTTACCATTCGCTCCTCCTAAAGATTTATTTCAACTGATTGCACTTCGCTAACTATGTGCTATACCTAATGTTGGCTCTGCTTGGTGTTCGTAACGGTATCATAGGGAAGTTGTCAAAATAGCCGGAATGAGCAACATCACGACATTTGAGCGTCGTGACAATGGGATATTGTTTCTCAGACTTCCGTTACAATGCTTTCTTCTTTCTCCCATGCTATGCGGCGCAGCATGCTTTTAGGCGCCTACGATGGTGCCATCTATGGGTAATATAACCAGTCGTTGGCCGTTGCTCATCAGCTCTGCCTGAACCAACCAGGCTGTACTGACAGCTATGTGCCACTGTCTGTCACACAGCCTGCCACAGTGTCACGCCCGCAGGTCAGACGGTGCGTGACCGGCTGCCACCGCCCCTCGGACTGAGCGGGCCATAGGTGGCGCTGGGAGCCGGGCGGACTCCGCAGTCCGCACGTCGGGGTGTCAGCAGGGTGCGGTCGTGGCGTCATTCTTAGGGGGGGGGGGGGGGGGGGCTAGAACCGACGATTAGGGGCACTTGCATTGTGCATTCGCACTGGGAATCTATTTTGTTCTCATCTCCGTGTCTGAAGTATAACTGAATGGGAGTTACTCCAGTTATGTTTACCAGTTTGCCAGTTTCCGGCCTGAATCTCATCTCGGTCGCCGTTGCGCGCCGTGACGGTCGTGATAAGCCGTCACGGCGCGGCGGTTTGTCCGTGAGCGGCTGCGGGGTAGAGCACCGGCGGCAGCGCTGCCTCCCGGTCTGGCGGCCTTTCACCGCCACCCAGTCTGGTTGGCTGGCGTCACGGGCGCTACCGGTGAGCGGCCTGTCCCCGGTGACGGGACGGCCACGGGGCGGGGCGGGACGGGGTGGGACCGTGACCGGCGCTCGGTGACGGGAGTCGGTGACGCCTCGGTGACGGGAGCCGGTGACGCCTGTCGGTGTGGAAAGGCCCAATGGCTCCCGCTCTGTTACGGTGCTTTCCTATGGATGATTCTGTTTGATGAACATTCCACGTTATTGAATTTGTAACGACCTGTAATGTTCTGATGTTCACGGATTTTAGGAGGTTCACATCGAAATGGACTTATTCCATTCAAACTTCAGCCTGCTGCAATCCCTGTATAGTGCATTTCGTGCTTACATAACATGCCCCCACGATGACACTGTTGACACAGGGGTGTTGGTCCAGCTAATAACTAATAAGTGTGACATTTCCCCCTTCCGTGATGCTGCTTTTAACACAACTTTTGCCTTCGTCATACTCGACGCTGCGTGTGTCCCATACGCCATTTTTGACACACAGCGTGTCCCCGATACCATGTTTGACACACAACTTGTTCCCTGCCCCACGCTTGTCGCGCAGCGGGCGTCCCGCCGTCCCCGCTCCCCCGGCGGCTATATTTCGACAGCGGGCTCACATTTCACACGCGGCTGCCACTCCCAATTACCTGTCACCGGCGACTGTGTGAGCCGGTACCCACCGGCCAATTCACACTGACACGCGCTCATTGCCGGTATCGTAACAGATGTGCCATGAGCGCCACTCCGGCTTCCAATTCCGGCCAGTGACGCCGGCCAATCGGAGGTATTGTGACGCAGCGGCGGTATTGTTTTATATTGGCCCGTCGTCCGTTAGTTGTGATTGGTTCGTCATTATCGTGTTTCCTGCTCAAGTAACGATGAGCGATTCTGGGAATGGATACCGTCGTTTGGTGTCTGTTGTATGTCTGAGGGTAGTGGTGATGGTTTGTGGGAGGAGTTTGAGTATCGTGGGACTTGGGAGTGTGGGAGGTAATCTAGATGTAGGTGCCATGAGAGGGGAAAGAGACAGGTGGGACCAGGGGTGGGTGGCTGAAAGGCGTGAGCAGTGTTGGGTCTGAGGGCGTGTTGTGTCCGCATTGAAGGTGGTAGGCTTAATTAAGATGAGGATGAAGCGAGATAGATGCGGAGAACTTGCTTTGTATTTGAGCTGGATGGTGTGGTAGGATCAAGGATGCATCGGTCACCGCCCAATATGTCAGCGGTCAGCGCCCGGTTATCAGCGGTCAACGCTCTGTGATCATCGTTCAGTGGTCGTCGTTCATAGTGGTCAGTGGTCAGCGGTTGCAGAGGGATGCTACCGCAGACCGTTTCTGTCCACCCAGCGTGCAGCTACTGTACGCCACTGAGCGTCACGGGTTATCGCTGTCTGCGGCTGAATCCTTTACTGCTGGCTGCTGCTGATTGTTGCTGTCTCGGCCCGCCGGCGGCGGCCGGCTCGGCGGAGCGTAACGTACTGCTGGGTGAGTGACCGAGGTCGACCCGACCCAGCCCGACCAGCCCGGCCCGGCCCGGACGGGCTGCTTTGGGCCGGGTGGGCGCTGCCGCTGATCACTGATCAGACAGGCGTTGTTCAAGTAACTGTTAACCCTTGCTGCTGCTAGGACTAGCTGGCTGGATGCCGCCGTCTCAGCTGGACGCTGGGCGGTGCCAGCCGTAAGCCGTTTAGCCCCAACCCTGCAAAGCCACATACTTCCGTGTGGTGTGGCGGTCACTGGTGACGAGGTAAACTCCTGGTTACATGGCAGCGCTAGTTCATTATCCGGAAATGATCACGACAGCTGCACTAGTCGCTACGGAACTTGTCGAAGCTTACACAGCGTGCACCGGATATCCTTCCCTTGCTCGCATCTAGTCGATGAGCTTGTGCCGTAAGGGTAACCTGCTAACGGAAGCTGTCTCCATGTATCTATGAGACTGACGTGCTGCGCTGCTAAGACCCGCTCTCGCTGTTGTAGACACTAAGGACAGACGTCGTTCACAACCACCCGGAACGCTACCGAATGGCTCCCGCGACCGGCCGTGTCGATAGGAGTGATTGTGTCATCTGGGACCATTGCGAATGCATGGCTACAACGCTGGGTTGTTAATATGGATCAGGCATGCATGCTGAGAAACCGGTCTGTCCTGTTGACCAGCACGTGTGGACATTATCCTGAAACCATAGTTATCCGGGTGGCACCGGGCTGTGAGCTAGAACACTGCTCCAGGAGAAACGAAGTAATGCAACGCGGAAATGGCGCAAGCCGCTATCATAATAACCACTCGGCGAGGTAACTGGTGTGGCGATTTTACAACAATGATGAGTTGCATCATGCAGCTCGTGTCGCTTGGTACGAACTTTCCTTATTACATTCATATCTGATGTGAGATTAAGTTGTGGATGCTGACGCAGTTTCAGAACGCTGACCCTGCCGTGGGTCTAGCTTATAGCCGACCTCGTAACCCGATCTAACCCAGTTTGATCGGCGTCTGTCGGCACCCTTCTCCCCTCCCCGCTCTGTATTCTGCACGGTGCACGGACGGTTAACTGCAGCGCCGGCGGTCCTGCCAGCCGCCGGCCGGGTCGGGAGGGGACCCGGGAGGGGCCCCGCCACGGTGGACCGCCCGTGACCGGCTCTGGCAGCGCCTACGGGAATTGATTGGCCCTTTGTGCTGCCAGCGGTTATGAGATCACGGTTGGGTGGGGATGGGTACGAAGGGTGCCGGCCGTCGCGGCGAAGAGGTGGCCATTTGGAGACGGATATAGTCGGAGCGTCGCACAGTTTTTGTGTGAGCTTGGTTTCGGTCGGCTTAGTGGAGATACTGCGGGCTCTATCACCCGTGGTATAGCGAGCACGTGAATAGAATCCCCAGCTCTCCGGGAATAGAGGTCCTTTGTGTCGTCTGACGTGGTGTTACAGCTGAGCTCATGTTCCGATGGTCGGGTTCGTTATAACTCCCCTTCCTAGGTTGTCGAGACGAGGCATTGTCTCGTCTCCCGCCTGTACCATTCCATGATCCACATTCCTCGCTTTGCTTCTTGTATGCCAATCCGTTTAATCACATTCCAACCCATATCGTCCCGTTTCGTCTCCCACCCCGTCCCTCCCCGGGTCACTCAGTGCCGTGTGGACTCCGGCCGCCTCCCACGGACTCCCACTGTGGACTTACGGACTCCCACCGTGGACGCACGGCACTGGCCCGCCTCCGGCACCCTAATTGTTCCCGCAGGCGTAGACCTGCCTCGCTGAGACTGCTCCGGCGCACCCACCACGAAAGCGGCGCGCCCGGGGCACTGGAACAGACCCGGTCAGGCAGGGTAGTGATCTCACATAAAGCCAAGCGGCTGTAAACTCTGAGCCTTTCGGAGGGTGGTAATTATCATTCTAATCACCGCGGTCCCATGAGGATTACCGGGCTTCTGTCCGGGCCTAATATCGGACTGAGCTATTGTGACGTCGGGCTAGAAAGGCGGAAAGTCCCAGGTTAGCGTATTGGATCGCCACTGCCGAGCTCTGCTTATTTCAGTCTGGGTCTGTCGGTACACGGGGTCATCACGCTGTCCTTTTAGATAGGGGGCGGCGGAAGCTGATGATGCGATAATCTGGCCGCTAGATGGCAGTAGAAGTGAACGCCTGAAGATAGACTGTGCCGCACAGCGTGGCAACCAATCGGCGTTATAATCGGCGCTGGCCGTTGTGAAGACTGAAGAGTGGGCGTTAACTTGAGTAAATATCAAATCATCTCATCAAACGACGAGGATGCCTATCAACTCTTAAGACAAAAGCTACTGGACGTTGGATAGTGTACCTAATGTTCGTAGTTGGCCTCATACCGCTGGTTTGTGGTGTTACTCCTTGGACCAGCTTTGTGAGGCTCATAATCTGCCATCCGCGATGGTTTAGCTCAGAAACAACTATCCAATCTTGCCTGCACGGGCCCAGCTGACCTTGGCTTGACCGGGTGGGCATTTTCCTAGCCGCAATCTCGGAGATGAAGCCGTCTCGCGGCGCCGGCTCAACCATCGACCCTGCCCCGGTGGTGCCGAGCCATGACCCAGCGGGGCCGGCCGGCATGAGCAGAGATTGAAGTAACCCTGTGTAGAATGACGGACATTTGACCAAATCACGGTCAATTTCAATTTGGTGCTGTAGCTACAGCCATGCAGACGGGTTGAGGTCCCCGTAAACCGAAGAAAACAGTCGCTGCTTCGACACTGTCGTAAGAACTACCTCCGTGGTATTCAGCTACCACCGGTCCCATTACCGTCTGGGTGTTCATCTCTGGGGCGGCGTGGCGGCGCCGGTCGGACGATCAGGCTGGGCAGTAAAACTCGGCGGAGCGGCTCCTGGTGGCACCTAACGGGCCGCCCCCCGGGCTGCGGGACACGGGACGCCAGCTCGGGGAGGTGTGAGGCGTGACGAACCCACCACAGACGGAGGGGGGACGCCACACACCAGCAGAGAGGCGCTACAGACGCCCAAAACAATAGACGGAAACGCGGCACCTAACGTTGTGGCCAAGATATTAATTCTGCATGTTCGTCTTTGTTGCTCTGTGTGAGAGTACGTTTTTGGTTTCTACTTCAGACGATCTATATTCCGAGGCTATCGGCTGTGACTCCGACGATAGGTCAGTTTCCAACTGTATCTAGGAATAGCTCCTAGGAAGAGCATCTGTAATGGTTCAGCGAACTATAACCGCGCGCCCAGTCTCTGGAACAGATGCCTGAAGAAGATACTGGGCCTTCATGGGCGATTACCCTCGAACCTCGGTACGGCTCAGTGCTCAGAAACAATGCCGTGTCGATGGGCTGAGCTGGGCTCGGCTGGGCATGCCGGGCGAGCCTGTCTGACTGGTTCCCGACTCCCGTTCTCTGTTGGATTCCTGTTCCCTCCCTGTCTCTTGTGGCGTCCTGGTGGATTGTCTTAGATCCTGTGTTTTGCCCGGGTTATGTGTTCTGATTCTATGGCGTCTTGTCCGATGCATTCAGGGTAGGACAAGACGCCTCCTAAACCCCTTCCGCTGCAGTAAACTCGGCACCCTTGGCTAGACCTTCAGGATCGGCTCGGCTCGGACCTGGTCGTACTGGTTCTGGTGATGTCTTTTCGCTACCCACTGCCAAGGAGCGGCGGCGCCTCATTTAGCTCGCTGGTTAGGAGTGCCGCCGCCTTCCATCAGTGCCAGCTCGTTCACCACTCCCCAATCCTCGCTTTGTGTCGCCTGTCGGACCGCGTGGGATGCCGCGACCGCTGTTATGTCTGGTTGGGCCGGGCCCGTGTCGAGTGTGGGCGTGGTGGGGGCGGCGGGGCCCGGCAGAATCGGCCGGTCATTGCTGGGACTTGGTAACCGATTACCGTGTGCCACACCGTTCGCTGCCACATCGTGACTCAGCTATCGTAACCAGGCCATCGTAAAAGTCCGACGTTCTCTTTCGTTTTTTTTTCTTTCCTCTCCCTCCTCCTTCGTCCTTATAGCATTGTCTATAGGTATATTTTTATTTATTCCACAACCAGCACAGCTGCACCAGCTCGAGTTTTCGTTTTCTTTTCTTCTTTTTCTCTCGCGCCTTTGAAGTGTCGGTCATTTGGCACGATTGATGAGCCTGATTGGTATTGCCGGCCGTTTGATGCCGGAGGTCAGTTTGTATTGCAATGCCAGACACGTTTGTGTCGAGGTTAAATGCCGTAAATATGATGCTGCTGGAGCTGTGTTTCCTTAATGAGCTGTGGAGGGCACCGTTCCATGAACTCGGCGGAGCGATGAGATTGTATGACTCAGGCATCAGCAAGGTCAAAGCTCAGTGAAGAGCAGTAAGTGGTGGAACGTGACACTTCCGTGATCCCTGTGAGAGTACGATGAGACTCGTTTTGATCACGGATTTAGCGTGCTAGTGTTTGGCCAAGGATGGACGGTAGGTGGGCCTTTTGTTAACCTAGTCGCACTGTGACCTGCATTGGAACTGTGAGACATCGGGAGAGCGTAATGTGTGACTCATGTGATTTGCACTGGTGACCCAGCTCGCTCCATTTTCCGTTATCATTCAGTTTGACTGTCTGAGTTCCGTCTACTCCGATCCTACTGGACCAAATGCACCTCACCGTAGCCCGAATCAGTTTGACCCCAACTAGCCTCCAGCACACCTGACCCCACTCTGACCTCCCGTCTTTAGGTTACACGACTCCACTCCGACCTCCCGTCTCTTGTACAGCTGA
Organism: Amphibalanus amphitrite; assembly: GCF_019059575.1. Taxonomy (NCBI): domain Eukaryota; kingdom Metazoa; phylum Arthropoda; class Thecostraca; order Balanomorpha; family Balanidae; genus Amphibalanus; species Amphibalanus amphitrite. The sequence goes on along the minus strand of NW_024882286.1, from coordinate 181,534 downwards.
CCCACTCTGACCTCTCGTCTCCAGCAAACTCGACCCCACTCTGACCCCTCGTCTCTCCCTCTCTGCCCGCAGACTCCCCGTCACGTCGCTCCTCAGTGGACCGGACTGCTCGGCCGATGCAGCTGCCCTCCGGCTCCTCAGCTGCCGGCGGGGGCGACCGCAAGCCGTCGCCGCCGACGACGAACACGGAGCGACACTCAGCTGCCGCCGGTGACGGCGGAGACAGCACAGAGTCGCCGCTGGCGTTCACGGTTGATTTCGGACCGGCCGATAAGCGACTGCATGTGAAGGACAGTATCAGTCGGTGGGCGCCGCGCTCGAGACGCTCTGCCGCCGGCAAGGACGAAAGAGAGGAGGTGAGGAAGGAGAGAGGGGAGAGGAGGCCTTATTTGGACCGGTGTGGGAGTGGGGGTGGGGGGGGGGGGAGCTGGTGAGGTAGGACGGCCGAGGACGAGATTGGTGAGAGATTTGGGTGGATTGTGGCAAAAAGCACGTGGAGATGGCGGGAGATTGCTATATGTGGACTTAGAGGGTAAAGGTAGGAGGTCGGGTGAACACTGAACAGTGAACAGCTTGAGAAAAAGAAATACGTTCTTATTCAGGGGATAAAGAGAGTCTGGAGATGAAGATATGTCAGGAGAGGCAGAAGAGGGCGGAGTATCCCCGCGTCTGGAGATGCTGGAGATCGAATGAAATGTCGAGAGATGTTAGGAGATGTCTGGAGATTGTGGAGTTGCCGTGGCTGTGATGAGGAAGTGGCGGGTCGGCCGCCTTGAGCGACCTTCTCCAGTCTGGGGCCGGCCGTGTCTGGCATATTGAGGTGCTGTGCGCTGAAGCACATGCCCAGCTTACCGCAGTAGTAGCCGGGCTGCTGTTTTCGTCTGCTCGATATTTTCGCGTAGAGACTCACTTCTGTGACAGGCTGGATGAGTCTAAGCTCAGGTTTGGGAACTTTACAGAAGTGATTTCTGACGGACTCTGTACAAATGTAAGAGACCCAAGGACGGAAAAGATCACTAACTACAGCTTATGTGGAAGAAGGTGCAAACAATGAAAAGACGTCCCGGGTTGCCGCCCACGTGGACGTCTATGATCTTAACGGTGCCTCGTCCAGGGGCGTAGGCAGGGGGGGGGCCACTGGGCCATGGCCCCCCCCCCCTTGGGCGCCGAAGGCGCCCTTTGCGATTGGAGGGCGCCGAAGGCGCCCTCCAATCGCAAATGCAATTGTGATATAATCGAATCGAAAAACAATCGCGACTGGAGGGCGCCCTCCAATCGCGAATGTGTTTACAGGGAAAATACGGATGGAGGGCGCCCTCGGAGGACGCCCATTCCAAATACGCCCTCCAAATACGGTTGGAGGGCTCCCTCGGGCGCCCTCCAACCACATTTGTAGGCTGTAGCTCTCTAAGCGTAACGGTGGTCGCCTATGTAAGCCGCTGTCCTGTAAATAAGCGCCCTCTCACCCGAAAGCGCCCTCCTGTAGGTCGCCACCCTGCTACACATTGCCGCCCTTCTGCTGATCGGCGTCCTCATAATTATTGGCGCTCTTCTACCTATTGCGCCCTCATGTGAAATTTTGAAGGCCGCCTTTCTTCCTTTTGGCACCCTCTTGTTCAGTGCCGCCCTCCTACCTATTGGTTCCCTAGTCCTTCCTGTTGAATGCTAATCGGGGCCCTTCTCCTATTGGCGCCCTCGTGTTGATCGCCGCCCTCCTAACCACTGGCACCCTCCTGTTGATCACCGCCCTCCTATCTACTGGCACCTTCCTGTTGACCAGCGCCCTCCGCACAGACGCCCTCCTGTTCGTGTCATCCTCTTGAGCAAAGGCGCCCTCCTGACCATTGCCACCCCCATTTTAATCGTCACCCTTCCGCTCATTGGCGACTTGCAGTTGATGACCGCCCTCCCACCTATTGGCGACCTCTTGTTGATCGCCACCCTCCTATTGGTGCTCTCCTGTTCCTCGCCACCCTCTTACCTGGTGGCGCCCTCCTGTTGATTGTTGATCGGGGCCCTCCTACCTATTGGTGCCCTCCTGTTGATCGCTGCCCTTCTATCCATTGGCGCCCTCCTGCTGCTCGCCAACTTCCTACCTATCGGTGCCCTACTGTCGAAACTCGGGATGTTGATCGGGGCTCTTCTACCTATTAGCGCCCTCCTGTGGATCGCAGCCCTTCTACCTATTGGCAACATCCGTTGATCGCTGCCCTCCTATCATTTATTTACTCCTTTGGCATGTTCTTCAACTTAGTCGTTCTATTGCACATAGTTGATGTCTTGCCTGTGAAAACTGCCACAAATGAACGTGCATTCAGCACAATGAATGAAGTACCTATACCTACCAAAACTATCTACGCTCTACGATGCATAAAACACGTCTTTGGTCTTAACGGATTGATCCTACTTTACGTGCATCATGGCATCTACCGGGTGTCCCAAAAGTAAGGTCATGATTTAAAACTTAAATATCTCGTGAAGTAAGAGTCCGAATCACTTCCAATTTTAACACGTGCAAGGTACATCCATAAAATTATTTTCTTGCATGCTTAAACCATTTTTGATCATAACTACACCGAGCAGTAGGCATAAAACTGAGAAGGTCGAAATTCAACTCTTAGAGAGGGTCCGTCATTAAAACAAAGGGTAAATACCGCCCAGTTTTCGGCCCTAAGCAGACCCTATCAGCTCGCCCTATCTCTGAACTCATGCATAGTTTCGCCTCAACCGGTAAAACGTCAGAAAAAAGGTATAATGTACGCACAGGGCATGTATACTTAGCCACCTGTGCTTCGAGGTCCTGAGGACGACAGCGGGAATCGGGTGACAAGAGAGGTGGCCGAGAGTCCTCCCAGTGGTTCTTCCGCTCGTCGCAACGCAGCTGTGCCGACACCATCAGCCAGCAGTGGTTTCAGCAGGATGGAGACTATGCTTGCACCGTCCTGAAGATCATGCATTGTCTCCGAGAGTGGATGTGAGATCCCGTAACTTTCAGTCAGGGCAACGCCATTGAATGGCCTCCGCGGTCACCTGACGTTACACCTTCATATTTTTATTCTCTGGATACACAACAGAAAGATTGTCTTTTAGGACAACCCAACGAGCCGGGAAGAACTAAAGGATGATCTCTTCGAGCAAACATAGGCGGCATCTCACCAGAGAATCGCTCCAGAATAGTGGAGGAAGTCAAACGTAGTCAATTCATGCACGCGGCCCGAAATGGTAGCCATGTAGAAAAGCAGCAAATGTGGGGCTACGAGCCAATGTATTGACTCATATGTACGTCAGAATAAAATTTTATAAAATGCTCTCTCATATGATGTCCTATTTACATCTATCCATCGCGTATTTTTGGCAGTGTGGCCAAAACAAATGATGACCTTACTTTTGGGACACCCGGTATATGTATTACGATTAAGTATTGTCAACAGGTTCGGCCGCAACAGCAGGCATCTGAAGTTTCGGTGATTGAAACTGGTTGTGTGGGTACACTGTATGCACCTGTGAGAAGGCTATGAAGGCTGGTCTGAGGTAATTTGGATGATGTTTACGCATCTCGCGCTCCGGTATCAATCCGATACGGTGATCTGGTGCGTAGATATGCCACCGCCAATAAACTTTTATACATCGACACCCATGAGCCAAGCTTTCTATACAGTTTGTGTGGCAGCGGCCCGACCAAACCTTAGGTATTTTTATACCTTCAAATTTGGTAAAAGAGCGAGAGGAGCTTTGAACAGTGATCGTATAAAAGGCGTGCCTAAAAAGCGGAGGAAAAGGTTGTTTTCAAAAATTTCGCGCGCCTTCGGCGCAGCATTTCAAGACCACTTGACCTTTTGTGACCTGGAGTATAAAGAATACACACGATGCAAAATCAATGCAGCACGACCTATACGAGGTTACGCAAAAAAAAACTGGTGGCATGGTAAAAAAACGCCTCCCAACCCCCCCCCCCCCCCCCGTTGAGTGATTTTTTATCTCGCGACCGTATGGCGCCCTCCTTGGGTGAGGTGGCGCCCTCCAAACCCTTGGCCCCCCCCTTCGCGATTTTCTAAATACGCCGCTGGCCTCGTCGGTGCTCCCCGACTTCTATCTATCGCTGTTTTTGGGCTCTGTCCAGCCAGTCCAGTCCGATTACGGCTCGTGCAGGGGCGGCACAGTTAGTTTGAGGAAGGAAAACGAGTAGCGGAACGCCCATGCCGATAATCCTTTTCGATGGGGAATGTCACCTTGGTAGGGTTTTAATCAGGTGTTTTATGTTTGTCATCTGTTGCTATCCGACTGAATCGTGTGGCTCCGGGGAGGGTTGGAAGAAAAGGTGCATGAAATGGCCGTTCCTTGGCCGTAAAATCTGCGCGTCGAAGTCGTGCAGTCGGCCGTTAAAGGGACCCTCCCACCTTCAAAAAAGTTAATGAATTGGCACGAAAGTTATGTCGCTCGGTTCAGAAAGAGCGAAAACGAATATCTACCAAATTTCATCGAAAAATATTCACCGGTTTTCAAGATATTAGACTTTTACTTTTGTTTACTTTTTGGGATCTCCGCTGTTCCTAGCGACTTTATTTGAAAGTGCGGCATTTGTTGCGCGCAAAGCAGCATATACCACCGCGTGCTACCAAACGTTTTAGTAAAAGATTTAAAAATCGTTAGATCTCCGCTGACGTCACAAATTCTAAGGGGGCATACCAATGCACTAGCCCCTTAGAATCCGAAAACTGCAAGTTTGAAATTCCATATCTCCGAATTAAAGCATTTGTCGATGTTGTGAGTGCCCAAACCGGTATTTGCAGGCCATGGCCACCAATTTGGCTATCTCAACTCAAAACTAATGTTAAGGTGGGAGTGTCCCTTTAACCTGGCAGCGACCACCGCCAACCAGCCATCCTTTACTGCTCGCGGCGGGAGTGGCCGAGCGTGCGTTTCAAAGCCGTAAATCTCAGCTGGGATCGAGTTTCTGCCGGCCGCGGCCACCGCCGGCCTCTGGGCGATTTCAGGCTAGTGGGATGGTCAGCTCTAGTAAGCTCCCAGCTCAACGCTGCAGCCAGCTCTTGCAGCCGAATTCCCTATTCACCTTCTAGTTCCGCCACCGGTTCGCAGTCACAGTCCAGCTTCAGTCAGCTTCCACTTTCCAGTTTTATTTTCGTCTGTAGTCGGCTTCTAGCTCCAGGCTCCAGCTAGCTTTCAGTTCCAACATTGTCTAATTGTTGCCGGGACCTTGTCCGCATTGGCATAGTCTGGTTTTGTCGGGCTCCTGTCACGGTAACGTGCTACATGTGGAGCACTGTTCGTGGTACACGCGGTAACTAGGATTCTCACTCCCCTCATACCAGCCTGGGTGCTCCCGTACTAGCACCGCGTCACTGTGCAGTGTTCAGTTCAGTGCCGTGTCCGCCTCAGCACGGTCTGGCTACTGCGCAGGCCCCTCGCCCTGCGCCTCGTGGCTGTGCACTTGTGCAGCTCGGTGCACCAATCGCCGTTCACACCGTACTCTGGGAACGGCTTACCGACCACGTGGCCGTGCAGCTCGTCGGCCGGCGCTGTTTGTATAAAGTGCGGCCGGAGCATGTGCTGCACGGCCGGCCGCCTGTTCAAACGATACTGTAAACGATTGTGTGAGCGTGGTGTCAGCGTGGCCGTCAGCCCGATCATGCCTGAAACTACAGGGTGGGGCAGAAAGATTTACCTCTTGATTTCTTAAAATATTTCGGTCCCGAACAAAGATATTCAATTGATTTTTAGTACACGTATTCAGTAGCATGTACACATCTCAGCAACGGTAATATTGACCAATATGGCCACCTTTCGTCTTCACCCCTGCCCCGAAACTTCAACCTGCGGAGTGGCACGAGCGCCGCACGGTGCCCTCGTCGAAAATCGACCATGCCGTGTCGAGGGCCAGCTTCAGAGCAGTGATGCTGCTGTGTGGTGTTGCACACATCTCCCTCTCCAGGATGGCCCAGGTGGTGAAGTCCATCGGGCTCAGGTCTGGACTTGATGATGGCCACATGTTCTTGTCCCAGAACCCAGGCATGTGGGTCTTGCACCACTGTTGAGTGAAGTTGGCCGTGTGAGGCGACGCAACGTCCTGGACGACGACGTATCCGTCTCGGAACGACTGAGTGACCCAAGGCAAAGCATGCTCCTCCAGCAGATGGACGTAAACGTGTGAGTTGACTTTCACACCCACCTCGATGAAGATCAAGGGTCCTTTTGAGTCGTCGGATGCGACGGCAGCTCAAACCATAACACCAGCAGGGTTGTGGCGACCAAAACTGGTCCGGATAGCAGGATCAATACTGGATGTACCATCTGCCAAGATTATGTCGCTTTGGGAGTTCATCTGGGGCTCAACCGTGGGAATCTCTTCATTGGATCAGAGGAAGACCTTGTTACCGGCGCTTCTGATTTCCTCCAATATCTTTTGGGCCCTGTGTAGCCGCTTTTCCTTGGATGCCGCCGAAATCAGGTGTCGACCTTGCATCTTGTATTACTTAATGCCCAAATCGTCGTTTATGTTTCTCCTGACCATTTTGGGCGAAAAATCAAGGTCCCTTGCCAGTTTGCGCATGCTTCGCCTAGGATTTCGAAACACCATCTTGTGCACGATATCAACCAGCTTTTTGGTGCGGACATGCCTTGTTCTGCCTGCCATGGACTTCATCGACACTGTACCTGTCTCTTCCAGGCATTTCATTATTTTGTTAGCAGTTTTTATGGCAACACCGAGCTGTTTGGGAACGCTTCGGACGCTGTGGCCAGCCTGCATCGGCACCGCAATTTGGGCTCTTTTTGTAATCTCCGCCATAGCTCATCAACAACCCTGATAAAATTAAAAACGATCGTAATAGTTATACACGAGTCAGTTGGGAACCCGCATGCAAAATTTCACTAAAATCCATCCATAAATTTTTGAGTTATGGGCTGAAAACAAATAGGTAAATCTTTCTGCCCCACCCTGTAATACTCATCATCGCCGGTCTAGTATTCGTCATCCCTGGTTAAACATTTGATTCATGAGTCTACTAAACATTTGATTCATTAGGTGTCGAGTATAAACAGAGTCGCATGGTGGGAATATTCAGCAACGATAGTGTCAAATGTCAAGGTCTGAGAACCCGTCGGCTGTGATTTATAATCGTGGTCGATATTTTCGTAGGCAACTTTCTTTGAGTTGTGTCCCTACATGACATTTTGAAGTGGGTATGAGAGGACGTGCGAATGAATTGATATTGGATGTGAGGAATGGTAAAATAACCAAATAAGCTCTTATGATGCTCACCGGTCGACGCTCTCTGCTAAGCTGCTATTGAGTCGATTGTTCTGAGCTAAATAAACTCTGTCCACCAGTCAGCTGGAACTTCTCCCCATCACCCTTGCGATCCTGAATATCCACTGAGTCATCGTGCCGTTCAGCGGGCGGGGCACCCCGGCTCCGTGCCCGGCACCCAGTAGGCGAGGCGCCCGTCTCCGTGACTCGTCGCTCCGCCCCGGTGTCCGTGTATCGCGTCAGGTGTGGGCGTCGTCGTTAGCGCTGTCTGGGCGCTCCCACGGCCGACACACGGGCTGGACACCGACCTGGCGTGGGCGCCGACTCCGCCGTGACGCGCCCGATACGTGCCCACGCCGCGGTCACAAGTTCAGGGCCTGGACCGGCAGTGGCACACCGCGCTTGGCAGTGTAGCGCTGCTTTTTCGATGCGGCTTGTTAAGTACTGCCCATTCAGCAATCAGCACCGCTCCCTCATTGTTGCTCTCTCAGCAGGAGCGCTACTGCTCGCTGAGGTTTCTTCGCTCAGCACTGCTCCTTCAGTAACTCTCCCTCAGTGCTGCTAGCTCGCCACTTTTCCCCAGCGCCGCTGACCTGCCGTTTTTCCCTCAGCTCCGCTCCCTAGAATCCAGTGGCGCCGCGTGGGCTGGTACCCAGACATTCCATTCACGCCGTGGAGAGATGCTAACGGCGCCGATGTCCGTAAGCTCGCTCTCATGTCGTGGCTGCCGTGTCCGCGCTGCCGAACGAGGTGTGAAGTGACCGCACCGCGTGCGGAACCGTTCCGCCGCGCGCCCGGGCGGAAGGAGGCGGAACTTTCCGCAGGTGTTAAACGGTGAATGGTGTCGACGAAGTGTATCTGAATAGGTCCGCCGCGAAAGTCGAGGGAACCCAGGGACTCGTAAACGGGTAAACTGGCTGCTGAAGAAAGGGTATCTGAGAAAATGAGTCAACTTTCAGAGAGGTTTGAGACTGTGGGTGCGGTCGAAAGGCTGCATAAATGTCCAGTAGTTTACAGAGTGCTAGTTATACACCAGACTGGATGTGTACTTTGATGCAAGTTGAGAGAGTCTGCCAGTATGGTTGAAACACGAAGCCGCTTACATAATATTCATAGAACTTCCAACACCCTCTCAGCACTGAATGAACAATACAGAACGGGACAGCTTGGCGCTGTGCTCGCGTGCCTGACATGGCGACCAGCCGGTCACATGTCGCCTGTACACCAAACAGCCATTACCAGCAGCAGCGGCTCTGACAGGCCTCCATAGCACATCCAAGAGTCTGCATTCCGACACGGACGCCACACCGCCGCCGCTGCCGCCGCACTTGCACCCGGCTAGCGGTTTTTGCTGATCGCGAACTGCGCGACGCGGCGGCGGCGGCGGCGGCGGCCTCTGGCGGGTGGTGGGGCGGCTGGTCGCGCGAACCGCCGCCGCCGCTCCGTCGCTCGGGCGGCTGGGTCGGCAGTGTGAGCGCGAGCGCAGTGGGGCGCGGAGGCGGCGCCATGTGGACGGCACAGCGCTGGAAGTGGGACTGCGTGAGTCATCTGTGGTGCTGGTGCTGCTGGTGGTGACAGTGCCGGTGCTGCCGTGCGGTGGCGCTGGTGCTCCTACTTGGTCTTGTTGACAATTGATAGTTTGCTGGTATTAGTGGTATTCAGTTTGTGATAGCATATGCTATCTCATCGTCCCGGCTTTTGGCAGTACGGTTGAGTGTCCATAATCGGCAGACTGGCTCAGCGATCTTTCTCTGTCCGTGATAACGTAGACAGCCATGCATCACCCGTGGGTGTTAATCCTACGCCTCTGCAGGGACTGTGGCGGAGTTAATTATTAATCTAGCAGCTCCAGTGTGGTGAGGCGTCCCCGGTCGTTAGTGTTTCGCTCGAGCAGGCCGTGGGCAGAGCTGACTAGGCATATGAGCAGCGGAGGGCTCGGCTCGGCACGGCGCCTCTCTGACTAGCATTCCGGGTGTGAAGCGGGCCGGCACCGCTGTAGGCGAATGTCAGTGAAGCCGCTGGTTGGCGCTGGGCAGATGGCCAGCAGTGCAAGCGGTGGTCAGCAGTGGAGGGGACAATAACTTGATAGGTGGCATTGGCTGAACAATCGGGTGGCTTTGCTGGGCTAGATTGACTTTTCCGGCCGCTAGATGGATTTCATAGGCGTACAAAGGCCTGAAACGCTGCAGGCTGGTCGCGGTGTTTCGCTATTCCCTCTCTATCTCTTCTTGGCTTCTCCGCGAGGTGTTGCTATCTTATTCACCCTCCTCTCGATGCTTATCGTCCGTTGCACCAACCAGTGGTTTGTGCTCTTTCGTCGTCCTCTCGGCGTCTTTGTCCGTCCTCTGACCGGATACTGAGGGATGGCGCTGTTTGTCGTCACCCGTGTGAAGTGTTTTGCTCGTCTCGGCCGCTGTCCTGTGTCCACAGGTCGCGGTAAGTTGGACATCACACTGTCCAGTCCAGCTGGGTTCAGTGTGCTGACCAGGCGACCAAACTGACATGTTTACACGGTGACTGACTCAGAGATCGCCAGTCGACCGTCCTCTGTATCTCCTGCCCGCTGGCCTACACCAGCCTCCCGCGGAGCGCCTGGCCTGTGTCCGCGCAGAGCGGCTCGAATCGCCGACCGCCGGCGGCGCGTGGCTCTTGGTGCAGTATTTATTACAGACCGGGCCGCCGCCGGCCGCGCCGGCCGCAGTGCGCGGCTGTGCCTGTCTGTTTATCTGCGCGGCGGGCGAGGCGTGGAGGCTGGGTCGGGGCCTCCCGCCGCACCGCTGCCGTCTCTGTGTCTGACCACAGGCGGCCGGTGGCCTCCGCTCGACTTCCGGGCTCCCCGGGCAGCGGTCGTATCTACCCCATGGATCGGCGCCCGGCCAAGGTCGGGGTCGGTGCCGGGTGACGATTTCTCGCCTCCGCAGTCTACCCTCGTCTCTATCACCGCCTTCGCCTCTGCCGGCGCTGGCAGTGACCTATCCGCTCCCGGCTCTGACGGATTCGGCAGGCTATGGAATCTGAATGGCCCGCAGTGGGGGCTCTCCGCCGATGGCTGCGGATGGGAAGAGAAGGCGCGCCTGGCGGTGTGCCCGCTGTGATCTCATGCATTGTCTGCGGTTTGGCTCACTCTCACCGGCAGGCGGTGGGTCGGTGGTTCTCTGGATGTGTTTCCAGAGTCATAAGGTCTGAGTTCGTCGGGGTTGTGGCGTCAATCCGTGGCGGCTGGGGGAGGGGAGGGGTGGGAGGATACCACCGCTGGTAACGCTGACAGATCTGGCCCATTCGCGGCCCCAGCGAACTCGCGGCACTGCGCAGTTTCGCGAACCTTTGAGACTAACCAGAGATCACAGAGAAGGGTTTCTGAGGGCGAATAGTAATCCAAAACTGACCGGGGTCTAGAAAAGTAGCGCATTCGTCGGTTCACGAGGCTGAAGCTCCATGGTGAATGACTCCCAGCGCCGTACTTCGAGCCTCTCATTGTTAAAGGGTCGTCCTCAGAGGAGTGGTCACGAACACTTACGGATGAGCTGCCTCAGCGGCCAATGACCGGTCAGTGGTCAGGAACTCTGCAGTCACGGTCTGTCTGGGCTAGGCTCTGGTCTCTGCCAGCCGACGCGACGGCTGGGCACTGGGCAGTGGGAATGCCATTGCTGCCGCTGGCTGTCACCAGGCTCCCTGACCGTGACCAGTGGGCAGATGGTGCCGTCGATGGTTATGTGATACAATAACATAGCCGCGGGGCACACCAGACCTCGCCAGACCAGACCATGTGGAGTCGGGTGCCGTCGGAACTTTTTGATCAATTGGTGCAAGGGCTAGAAACGGGGTTATCAGACGTCGGTCGATGTCAAAGGTCTGCGTCAGTCTGTATATTGTAGCGGCAAAGTGTGTTAGTGGAGCGATATGTCACGACATTGTGCCATTTTGGAGTCACTCATATCTGCAATATTTGCTGACAGTTCAAACCGATCTATCCAGGTGGAACCTGTTGATGTGCTGATGTAGAAATGGGACAAAAAGCGACGCGCTTTTCGCGACCTCCTCAGTTTTTAGTTCACTGCTGTCTTCCAGGAGTCATCGTTTCGCCGAATTTTCAGCTCGTAATGACGACGATTTCCGCTATGTGGTGTGCGATAACCACGGGTATGATTAATCGTGTAACCTGTGATTGCCGTGAGAGTTGGTAAACACTTCGCTCCACTTCTGAACTCGAGATCAGCTAATGTTCCGCAAATGGACTCGACTGTGAGAGGTGAAAACTATTCCGCGGAGCCGTGGGGCCTCTTCAGCATAATGGTGACTGTCTGAAGACATTTAATCCCACTATATATTCACAGCAGTGGAGGTGTGCCATGATGTGTTGGTGGGCTGATGGACAGTTGGTTAAATAGGTCTTCCTGTGCCTGATTGATTCGCTGTTAAAGTAGGTACTGTGAATGGCTATTTGATTTGTTTGACATATGACTCCGACTCATTTGTAGTGCATAACGTTTGACAAAAAGCGATAATGCGCTTGACCGACTCATGGCTTGACTCGACTCACAAAGTCAGACTCGCGACTCGTGAGGCTAGCACTGTCCACTGTCCGGGGCTAGCGAAAGCTTCTGTGGGGTTTGGTACTTTAACGGACTGCAACTACAAGGGCTAGCTTAACCGGTGACTGCTATGTCGCCTGTCGTTTCAATGTCGCTGTCCGTTGTCTGTCCGTCCACCCATTCTACAGACATGACACGATCGCTGTTGAAGCACCCATTTTTCAGTCTTGCAGCCAGTCATGTGATTTCTTAGCACTCCTTGTGCGCCTGTCTGAAGCGTCATAACCACCACCTCCCGAACAGGGAAGCGCCATTTCGAATTCGCGTCACATCCCCACCTTACCACCACTCGCGTCATTTCATCCGCCCCGTGACGGTGCGTTACGTGACTCCCCTGTGCCCCGTTCGTGACGCCGCGGTGCCCGTCCACCCCCCGCTGACGGTGTGACCTTGTCTCTCTTCACAGACACGCTCAGACAGCGGTGACCTGAAGGTCGCCGGGTCGGGCGTGCCGCGGCCCCGGTCGCTGCTGCGCCGCCGCCAGGGCGCGCCAGGCTACCACTCGGAGGGCTACTTCTCTTCAGACCAGGATGTTGACTCGAGAGGTCAGTCGGAGGTCACTGGAGGGGACGCCAGCGTGACCTTTGGGTTCACTGGAAGGGACTTCAGGGACAGGGTCGGTCATACTGGGTGAAGAGGAAAGAGTAAGAAGAACTTGCAGGCATTAAAGGTGAATGTTGAATGGATGGGACCTTGGGTGACTGGTTAGACAGGCGGGTTGGATGGGCTAGTGATGATGCCGGAGTGTTTATTGGACAGCGTAGACGGCAGGTATGCGGCTCTGCTGGTGTATCCAATTAGCGTTTATTCAGGGACAGTGGAGCGTTGTGCCGTACACCAAGCGTCACATGAATACATTCTGGGTGATTAGCGGCTGGTGCTACCGCGAGGGCACCAGCAATACTAATGCTAGCACAGCCTTTCTCTGCCTTGACGGTAGCTTGGCTGTGGTGGTAGTGATAGTAGCGGTCGTTAGCATTTAGCAAACTCGGGCGAGCCTAAAGCCACTGAACTCAGCGACTCAGCTCAGCCTGGACTTCCAGCGCCCAACTGTGCCCGGTAGTCATACTTTCTCCCCGCCGCCCTGGGACCGCACCAGATTGCCCGACCGACCGACCGACCGACCAGACCTAGCGAACGACGGGGTGGCAGACCAGCCCGGAGCTGCGCCAAGAGGCCGGACTGTATCGGACCATGCCATATTGTACCGTAACCTACAGAACTATACGGTATCTCGCTCTGGCATGTTTGCCGCCCAGAATGAGTGAAGGCCTGTTTCTCTATGATAACACGTGACGAAGCGTCTAATGGCTCTCCTGCCGCGCTGCGCTGGACTCGTGCTGCGATAGGGCGCGGTGCGGCCCCCGGTCATTGTCATTGGCAGCTTCCTCCTCACGTGACGTCACCAGAGCTTGAAGTTTTTCCTTCACTAATGTTGAGCTATGGGAAAATCCCTGATTTTAGCCATTTTTCTAGCCGCATTATCTCAGGAACTATGAAACTCAAATCAAAACTTCTAATGTCATTTCAAAGCTAAATGGATTACCTTATGCATCCCGGGTCAGTTTTACTGAAGAAAAGTAGAGAAGTATGCAAAATATGCCACCGAAAGAAGTTCTACATCCCATTGACTAGCGTTGCTGTGTTGCTATCATTGAAATGAATGTCTTGCAATAACGTTTTTGGTAACCGGTGATAATAACTGACAACTGTTGATTTCCATGAAAAGTCGCGGTATTCATGTGCATCGAATTAGCAAACACTTGTGGTTCCAGGGCATATAAGTTATATTTTGGCTGATGGTCGCTGGTGTTTCGTCGGATCACTTCGGTTGTAGAAGTGCATAAAAATACTGTACATAGATTCGATGCTGCTGATTTGCGGTTGCATAGCTGATCATCAATTAATTCTATTTTGATTGTATTTCCGATGCATGACATGCGAAAACAATCCCTTAAACGAAGACATCTATGACGTCTGGCTTCCTCTATTACAATTCAAAACTGACTGAATGGGTGGAAGCAGCATTAGGCAAGAACACAGCCTTACAGATGAACATCAGTGATACGATGGAGTACATCTGGCTAGACAAACACCGGTCCGACTACCTCCAGACAGGACGGATCCTGATCTGTAACATTGTGCCGATCAGATGCGCCCCGCCGCTGTCGCCGGCATTTTCAAGACACTTCAGCGAACACGTGAAACATATATGAACTCCGCCTCGAGCTGATTAAACAGGTCTAAGCAGGGCTGGGAGGGGATCGTGAGTCCGCCGGCCGCGCTGCGCAGTCGAGTCCAGAGCGTCTGAACTGGCGCGTCCTCAGATGCCATCGCCAGCGCGCCGAAGCTGGGGCCGCATTTTCTGGCGATGTAGCCGGCCAGATGCGCCATTGCACCTTCGGTGGCCGGCACACCAATCTCAGCGTCCAACGCCGCTGAGGGCGCAGGCGGTATATGCACTGTCTCGGCCTCCCGCAGTAGCTGCGCCCTCTCCTGCTCCGCCTCCTCCTCTGCGTCCGGGGCTGGCTCGTCAGGAACGGGCTCCAGGCTCTCCGTCCCCTCAGGAACTTCTTGGGGCGGCTCAGGGCATACCGCCTCCAGCACACCATCTGCGCCTGGTCGGCTTGGTCCTCGTCTGCCTCCGGCTCTGCCCCCGGCTCTGCCCCCGCCTCCGCCTCCGCCGCTGGTACCGGGAGCGCCGCGGGTGAGCGACTCTTAATCTGCACGCCGTGGGCCCGTGACGCGCAAGCTGGATCAGAGTGAACAGGCGGAGGCGCCCCTTCACCTCTGTCGTCGTGTGGTTGGGGCTTCCGCCGCCAGAGCCGCGGATGTGGCTGAACGAGCCCTAAAGCCGGTTCTGGGTGACGTGGCGGAGTAGCAGTTAGCAGTCCGGGCCAAAACGCTGCTGCACGTCAGCGAGCAGACCCCGCACCGCCTTCACTGTCACTACCAGACCCTTCTGGAACGGGAGGAGGTGACCAGCTGAGCCGAAGCGCAGTCCCTCCACCTCTTCCACCAGCTTAGAGAGGGCGTCCTCCTGCCCGGGAGTGCTGGAGCAGTCTCTCCGCAGTGTTTTGGCGTCCCTCGGATGGCCGCTGTTGAGGACGTCCATGCCGCTGTCAATGGTGAAGAGGAAGGCTGTCTCTTTCTCCTTTCCGGGCATGCACCGAGTACGTCTGTGCGGCCAGACCGCACGAAGCAGACAGCAGCTCGTAGGCGGGTCGGACTTTCTGTCGTGCCATTCCGGAGACCTGACAACAAATAGGGAAAAAATGTGTCGGAGTTTCTCGATGTTGTGGCCTTTCACGTTACGCTCACGCTTAAATTATTGTCTTTAAAGGATACGATGCGAGGCAATTAGGACGGCATAACATAATGCGTTTTTATGCGCGGCGCAGCATGACACGGCACACTCCATACAGGTAGAGGCTCAGCCGCAGAGCGTGTAGTTACAAAAAGAAACAAACAAATAAATCCCATCCTTTATCCAGCAAAAACACTTAATTTATACTTTTTCTTGCAGAACAATAATTGTCAATGGCGTGGACAAAGGGCATAATAAAAGGGTAGTAAGTATCATGAGCCTGTTGACGCTGCAGCACCCCTATAAAACAAATAATCGAGAACAACAGGCATCATGATACCCATCTTTCTTTCAGAAACTGTGCAATCACTGAGCAACTCTAAATTTAATAAGTAAAATGGTATTTGCTTATGTGTAACTGACAACTGTACATATTTTTATTCAAGTTGCATTGAATCAATTCTTCCAAAAAATGGTTTATGGACAAGAAAGCAACATGCATATTGGTATGGTCACCACTCACTAGCACAATTTTAATGCAGGTAAAATGTTTTGCCTAATGGTCTAGTCATCCTGTGTACAAAGCATGCAAGATTTATTAGTCTTCCAAACAATCACAGCATTATTAAGGCAAAGCTAAGTCTGGAAAGGTAAATGTACATACTTACACATTGATTCTGGGACCTGGTGTTTGAAAGCTGGCATCTTGGCATCCATCGCCAGTCCACCTCTGGTGAGGCGAGACGCTCACCACCACAGGACCTTGGAGCGCAGAGCTGCTCTGGCTGCGCCACGCCCAGACTGAAAAAAAAATACACATGCCAAATATGTTCGGAGTAATGGCAGAATTGCGTCAAAAATTTCAGCACAAGTCGCAGCCTGGTGTAATTTCGCATGCGCCAAATTCAGCGCATGGTGGCCGCTGAATTTTTCGGTGCACGGCTGCAGCAGAATTTTACTGGGAATGGTGGTCACCAAATTTTTCAGCACGCTGGTAAATCTAGCAGCAGACTCATCCTGCGAGCGGGTCTGAAGAGGGTTTGAACTTCCGGCCAGGGGCTTGTTTTATTGGGGCTTACATTTGCGCCTCTATGTTGTACTCTTAAAGGCAGGGAACCCCAAACAGGTGAGTTGAAAAGGTGAGTTTTGATGTTTCACAGCACGACCCCAGCTTTCAGCGCAAATGATGCAGAAATTTCAGCTCAAAATTGCTTGCATTGAATTTCAGCGGGTGGTTAATTTACATATCATACCTACTGAACCAAAACTCCACCACAATTCAAAGAAATAACTAGCTTTTACATTACCACAAATCAACATTAGCACAGAGACTGATATGTTTAGTGTTTACATTACATTTTTCCCATTACCAACAAGGTCAAGTTTACGTGAAAGTAGTAAATTGTTTCACTCAATCTTTGATGACGTTAATTCTTTTTTAAAGATATCCACAGCATTGACAACAACATTGAATATTTGGAAATAAAAAATAATAAATATATAAAGGTTAAAAAGTTAAAAAAAAAAACAAAAAATCATCACAAAACTGTAATAAAATAATAAATACGTCATATATTGTAAAAAGAATCATCATGCTAAAAGCATGCGCCAGAGATGTCTTTGCTGCGCATTATCGGTCACAAATCCTGGGCTGCCAAATGACCATACCCTGTAAGTCAATATACCCTGGCGCGGTGTGCGCCAGTGGTCTGTTTGTGTGTGCGTCGGACGGCCTGTCTGACTGCGATTAGCGCACGGCGAGAGGCGGAGCGAAGGCGGGCGAGACCTGGCTTCCTCTCTCCTCTCTTTCTCGTCTATCCGCTTCGCCGAAGTCCATGGTTCTGTCTTTTACCTGCCCTCCTACTCTATGCTGTTCTCGGTTTGTGGCCCACCACCTCCAATTTCCTCACCTGCCCCTCTCGAGCGCCCCTCTCTGGTGCTGAATTTCAGTGTGCGGCGTGCCTTCGCACCTCTCAGCTCGCCTAGCCCTACGCCACTCGCCCGGCCGACCGACCGGTCTGCGGTCAGCGCCGCCACCTCCGCCGGCGTACCGGATGGCGAGAGAGCGCCGCTGCGGCTGCGGCGAAATCGGCGCGACGGGACAGCGCGTGGGCGCCGCATTGGCCGCCGGCAGTGCGCCACTCCACGCCGCACCACGCCGCGTGGATTGGTGTCGGCACGATCAGCCGCGGCGCCGCCATGGTGCGGCTGAAGCCGCCGCGTCAGCTGCTGAACTGATGAGAACTGGGACAGGATGCGACGGATGGTCCGGCGTGGGGTATGGCTAGTTGTGCTGTGCGAGTGAAGGGGCTGCGAAACAGGACGGTGCGCAGAGTTGACAACAGGTGGTCCTGCAGGACTTGATGCATTGGTAAGGTTGCTGCGAAGGTCACTGCAGTCGTGCGTCGCTTATTTCGAAACCTGCGACATTCAAAAAGTTTCATTCATTTCCGCATCGATGTGTTCAGCTACGACCCTTCTTTCGGAGCGCAGAAGCTGTCATTTACCCATTAGCTGAGAAGATTTACCACGTTCGCCAAATGGGCTGCGTGGACAGGACACGGAACTTCATACGACCGAATACCACACAGCATCATCTGCCCGCCCCTAGTGGGTCGACTCGCACAGGTGTGCGACCCGGCCGACCGATGACGTCAGCTCAACCGCTGACGTCACTGGGATGCGCCGCAGTCGCCGAATCGTCTGCCATTTGTTGTCCGCCCCCGCCCGACGCCGCGGAGGCTGAGCGAGACTAATGTGACGTGTCACGTATTGCGGACCTGTTGCGAGTTGCGATGGTGTTTAGTGATTGTGTCGCATCGACTGTCTGTGCGAAGTCGGCTTGTTCTGTGATGAGGTGATGTGTGCTATCTTGTCCCGGTGCATCACAGTATGTGAAACTTGCACTTGGCGCATGTTTACACGATTAGTGAAAGTCGGATCTGAATGGTGACGCATAGCTAGAATCATAAAAGAAATAGCGCTGACAATGATTTGGTCTGTATTTACACGCAACGATGCGTTATGTTGTTGGGTGTATTCACTTCACTCTCTTTGTGTCGCAGGATCTATTCACTTTTCTTAGTTTGCTCACCTAGTGTAATATCCCGTGCCCTACAACAGCCCAGTTTTTTCTTCCGTCTGTCCCTTGCCCCAAAGCTGCCTAACAACTGACCGAACCCCTCTCTATCTCCGACAGAGAGCAGTCGCCGAGCGGCGTTACCGCGCCAGTCCGCGCTGGCCCGCACTCCATCCCCCCGCGGCGGCTCCGGCTCCGGCTCCGGGCGACTGGCGGCACGACGAGCCACCGTCACCCGCGTACCGGCCAGCTCCGGACTGAAAAAGTCAGCCACCATGGGCGCCATGCCGCCGCGCCAGCAGGAGCCGTCCTCCCGCGGCGGAGGAGGACGGGAGGAGGATACTCCGGACGATGTCAGCGAGGCCGGGACGTACACGATTGAGAATGAGCCCGATGGGGAGGAGGCGGCGAGACAGGTGGATGAAGCGTTCGGAGGGCTGGAGGACTATGGAGAGGAGCGCCGCAGTGATGCGGAGAGCAGCAGCAAGGAGGGCAGTCCCGACCGAGACACTGAGACGTCTTCGAAGGTGAGGGATGGGTGTGAGGTAGTGTGTGGTATGACTGGTACGAGGTTATAGTTGGAGGGAAGGGAGACTGTTATACCGTGGATACGGGGAAGACAGAGAGAGTTTCCTCGACTCCAAGATGCCGGGTGCCGAGGAAAAGGGGGGCTTCTCCGAGTTGGGTACGGAAACTAGAGATAGGGACTTTTCCGGAATGGGCGGAGGGGTGATTCCAGAATGGGCAGAGGGTGAGGGGCAGGTGCCGCTTCTATGCTGAGTCAGTCACCCCATGACTTGGTCTTCATCGTAATGTAAAACATTTATGTGCACTGTCAAAATGTTTCATAATTTTTACTTACCAGCGTTGACATCACTAGTTCAAGTTCAGTATTAGAGCATTTGCACTCCCTTGTTATTTTAAAATTACCATTTGTCAGTCACTTCCGCCTTGCGTTATGACCAAATACCTCACCATTCACGGTCTACCCCGTGGTCGCCTTTATTCGCCATTCCCTCGCGAACGAGCCACTTTGACGGGACATTTCACGGCCACCCGCTCTCCGAATTGGCGTGCCTCGGACCGTTTCCGGGCTGACAATTTGTCCGGGCGCTGCTCGACGATGCGGCCGACAGAAAGTGGCGCCGCGCCGCCGGTAACCGTTCCCAGCGTGCAGTATGGGCAATAACGGCTGACGGTACATACAGTGTCGCTTTCAAAGTGAACTGAACAGCTGGTCCCAGTGGAGGGGTGGGGCGGTCACCTGCCGCCGCGCCGGTAGACTCATCTGGCTGAGTGGCCCGGCCTGTCTGTCTGACGGATATGGGCGACTGTCTGAGGGACATGGCTGTCTGAATGGTGTGTCTGCCTGTCTCATGGATATGTCTGACTGCTGTCTGAATGGCGTGTCTGCCTGTCTGAGGAGTTTAATATCTGGTTAGTCTGCCTGTCTTTATCTATGTGTCTACTCTCTGGACTCTCCCCACTATGTCTATGTCTGCTCTGACCCTCTCCCTCTCTCCCACCTCTCTCTGCAGCCTTCCGCCTACAGTTCGGGCGGCTCAAACTGGATCGAACAGTGGGCCGCAGAGGTCACCAAACACAACCAGGAGAACTTGAAGAAGGCACAGAAGGCGCCGTCACCAGGTAAGCGTCACACGCCTCCGCGTTTGCCCCGCGTCGCTTATCCCGCGCCCAGATGGGGTCTGCCGAGCAACGTGGTCTGATGGGGGGGGGGGGGGCCATTTTGGCCCCCCCCCCCCCCCTCAGATCTCGAGAACCACGCAACATAGCGACAAGCGGTAAACGGTGTTGGATAGCCCCAACGGGGAACTACCTTGTGACCCAATTTCATTGACCTCGGTCAAACCGATGACGTCACAGGTCAGGTCAAAGGTCGAATTTTCACCGTTTACAGGCATTTCAAGAAATGCGTTGTAAAATCGTGTAAAATGCATTTCATTGAAAATCATCGATGGGGAAATGTTCTTCAGACACATATTTTGCTATTTGAGGTCACTGATACCAGGTCAGGTCACAGAGGTCAGGTCACTGGGGGGGTCACAATATGAAAGTGTCGTGTGATACATGTTTTATGGTCCATTTTACATGACAAATGCGATTATGTGGGTCAGACAGACTTTAGGGCCAGCTTAGGTCACGTTTTGGTCAAGGTCAGGTCAAGGTCAGGTCAAGGTCAGGTCAAATTAGGTCAAATTTCAAAGTTGATATTTTTGCATAAAATGGGTATCGATTCGATGCAGCTCGTCACGGGGAGTTCAATGGTGGTCTCCGTTTTGCGCTACGAGGTCTAGAATTGCTAAAAATTGAGTTCAAAAATTTGACGTCATCAATTTTTAACAGTTTTTTCGCTATAACTTGGCCAAAAAAAGAGGTATCGATCTAAAATTTGGTATGTATATCGAAGAGCGCAGGGACTATCATATATATTCCGGTTTTTTCGAAATTCGAAAAATTTTTGGAAATTTTTTGAGTTTTTCTAAAAAAATCAATTTTTTGATTTTTGGGGGTCAAAATCCCAAAATTTCGAAAATCCGAGATAGCAGTTTTGTAGCGCCGTCTTTTCTCTACACAACCACATAAAGAACTTTAAAATTGCTTGTTAACTGTAGAATTGGTGAGCGTTTCAAGATGTCATGTTTTTTGCTCATTTTTACTCGAACATGACCTCAGTTTGACCTCAATAACTCCTGACCTGAGGTGACCTGTGACTTGAAATTTTGTGTGAAGGTGTCAAATTGATGCCCGGTAAGGTACCCAAAATTTGGCGGCGCTGCGCGCCGCCGTTTTCTCGCTATTTAAGAAAAACCACAGGGGGGGGGGGCCAAAATGCCCCCCCCCCCCATCAGGGCGCGGGTTAAGATGCTGGTTGTATCTAACTGGATGATGTGTGCTCGTTTCGGAGCCCTGTTATGCTGTGTTTGTGTGGATTGCGTTGGGATTTTTGTTTCAGTCCTGGTTCCGGACATAGATTGTAATATAGTGTTCTCTTCTCACATTTTCTAGACTGTCTTGGACGAATAAACTTAAAAAATTCATGTGCCGGAGTATGCACTTCCCAAGGATAACAAAATGTTTTAGACCTGCCTTGCACCAGAAAAGGACCTCATTTATAAACCTGTTTGGCCCATGTCACAGGCGCCACCACCAAGCCGCCGACGGGCAGCTCGAGTCCGTGGTCGCGGCAGACTGTCAGTCCTGACGGTAGCGCCAGTCGGCCGCGCAGGAAACTGCCCACGCCGCCGGGACTGAGCCGGTCACCGGTCACAGGGGCGGGGGAGAAGGTAAGATCAGATACGTCACACAATTATACATAGACGTGTTCTTCCCCCTCGACTGAGCAGTGAGCAGTCCCCACAGTACCCCAGACTTGAGTGTTGAGAAGGCGCCCGCAATACCATTGGCTGGTCAAGACTCTAAAGGACACTGTGCGGGGGGACAAAATTGAGATACAGCCCACATATTTAGGCTGGATAATTGGATTTATCCTAGCTGGCGTCACGGCGGCAGGGTATGGCAACCAGTCACGAACCCCCCTCTCCAATCAGCTGACCTGTCGTGACCGCCCCCCTCCCCCCACTGGGCTGCCTGGGTGCGGGGCCACGCCCGTCTGCAGTTCCGGAGGAAATCGATGTTCCGAGGAGGTGGGGCGCGGGCCTTACCTGGGTAGGGACCACACCCATAGCTCAGTCTGTGACCAGTGAGGGTGGGGTATTGTGTGAACGGCGGCCGAAGGGAGCGGGGGACAGGGCTCACTGTGCGGTGCCACTGGTGTAGGCTGGTGATGTAGAATAGCCGTTAGGCTGGTTTAAGAAGAGCGGAGGCTGGTCAAGTGTTAAGTTTGTGATGGTGAAGAGAAGCCGTGCGCTAATCGACGTGTCGAACGACTACCACTCTTGTCTGGAATAGACGCTTATCTACCAGCATCTAGTGGTATTTTCGAGTGGAATTACTAGCCCACATCCTTCCCAAGAAGCGCGATACTGTAGCGGCAATGGCCTCTCTCAGCTGGGAGAACGTGTTTCGTCCACGCTTCATGCGCCGTCGGCTGCTGGTTGGTGCCATGTAGCATGTAGCTGTTATACCGGGCAGCTGTGTAACTTAAATCTTTTAGCTGTTACGGTTTGCGGATAATGTGCTAAATTTTAAGGGTAATAAAATTACATTGTTTGTAGACCAGAATGAAATGTCAGTCTGTTATTTGAAGTTGTCAAATCGTGTTCCTGAGTGAAATAATGATCTAGACTGTCTGCTGAACCTGTCTACCTGTACCTGACTGCCACCCTACCTGTCCCCCTCTGCCACTCTGCAAACCTGCCTGCCACTATGTCTAACTTCGCCACTACGCTATCTAACCCGCCGGCCACACTGTCTAACACCGCCGGCCACCCTGTCTAGTGTCTAACTCATCTACCACCCTGTCTAATCAAGCCGTCCCCGTCTGTCCGCCCCCAGTCGCCTCTCAGCCTGTCTAACCGTCCCCCTGTGTCCGTCCTCTGTCTACTCGTCCCCCTGTGTCCGTCCTCTGTCTAACCGTCCCCTTCTGTCCGCCCCCAGTTGTCTCCCAGCCTGTCTAACCGTCCCTCTGTGTCCGTCCTCTGTCTTACCGTCCCCCTTCTGTCCGCCCCCAGTCGTCCCCCAGCCGGTCGGCCGGCGCCGGCGCCAGTCTGGACACCGAGTCCTATCTGCGCACCACTGAGGACGTCATGTCGGCCCTACAGGCGCGCATCGACGCCGCCCACACGGCCGACGACTCGGACTCTGTCTGCTCCAGCGAGGGCAGCGATGGACCGGCCGGGCCGCCGCCCAGCGCCGAGAAACGCAGCACCGGCCCCACCGGCGGCGGCACCACGGAGTTCAAGTTCAACAGAGCGCTGAGGTAAGTGTGGGCGGGGGGGGGGGGGGCGAGAGATAGTGGGTAAGGCAGGAAGGGATACGTTTTGGTGGTTAGGATGCTCAGGAAGAATATCAATGGTAAAAAATTAAGTTCGACGAGGACTCGAAATGCATTCGTAGAAAAGTGGGAGAATGTCTCAACTCAACGGTTTTACTGAGTGACACTCAGTGGTGCTATTTCGAGTTGACTGCGATGTGTTATGACATAGTCTGTCTTGATGTGTCGATATATCAATACGTGACACTTGTCCGGATTGTGCACTTCCTCTTGTCTGTGAATCTCCGTCAACTGATTCGGTTGAGTGTCTTTTTGCATTATCTCTCAGTGAGATCCGCCTTTGTTCTTGGGCTGTTTTTGCGCGAGACTGGACCGATTGAAGCTATATAACCATTCAGTTATGACGCTGTAAAATCAAATCATTTCCATCAAATGTTCCGCAAGCCGTAGTGCTGTCCGAATAATGATTTATTTCACCTTGTTTCGTCATCTCTGTCTGAGTCCTATCGTTTCTGGTGAATGTTTTCTTCTGTGACTACCAGATGGGCGTCGCCATTGATACCCTGTTTGCAGTCAGACGCTTCGAAACTTATAAATGCTGAAGCTAAGTACGTTAAAAACCAAGATGTCTGAAAATATTAGTATTTATCGTTTCCTCGCAGGCTTTGCAAGTGTCGTCCAAATTGTGGAGCTAAGCTGGGCCGTTTGAGCAGTAATCACCCATTTGTTCAACCCGCAGTATCTATCTTTTGTACTGCCCGTGGCTCCCGTCTCTAACCGCCCGCCCGTCGCTCCACCAGTCTGCGCCGGGCCCGACTCGGTCTGGACACGGAGAGCGCCACCTCGGGCTCCTCCAAGAGGCCCACTCCGCCGCGACCCTCCAGCGGAGGACGCAAACACTCCGACTCCGAGTCAGGAGGAGGAGGGAAGGCCGCCTTCGCTCGCTCCGACGGCGGACGATACAGTCTGAGGATGGCCAACGGAAACACTAAGGTGGGTGGAGGCTGGGTGAAAGGCTGTGGGAGTCAGAATATGTGTAATTACGAGTTGATAGGGGACAGGCCGATTGGAGGACTAAAGGAATGGAAAGAGCGTGAACAGAGAATGACAGGAAAAGCTAGACGAGTTTCAATAAAATTGTTCATTCCCTTCTGTTAGCGCAGTCCTTATATCCATTTCTTGTACGCGGACCATACTCCTTTTGACCTCATGCCTATGACGTGAAGTGTGAACGGGCCCGTCATCATTGCCGAATGCATCGGGCCAATCACGCCACGTGAGACGTGATTGACGGTCTTCACGTAACGACGCTACCTACGGTGACCAGCATCGTAAAACCGCCGGATACGGGCGCCTTCGGGTCCGGCGTGCGAACCAGCTGTCTTCAGAATGGCGCGGAGATGGGTTGCCCATCAGACGACAGTGCCAGCGGCGGCGCCGACGGCTGTCGCCGTCTCGGACTCTCGCGTGACGTGATCAGTGGATTGGCGATGCCGCGTCGTCAGGTTGCATGCCGAGACTAATTTGGAGCTGATTATTCTGGGGACCGGGTTCTGGTGCTGTGGGGAACTGCCGGATTTCCGGCACGGGGAGGTGTGACGGGTAAATGACGGGCGAGAAGTTGGTGTGAACGGCGAGAGGTTGTCGTGCTTCGGTTGTCGTGTGTTGCTTGTGTCTTGTTAAAGTTTAGCCATTCGATTTATCGAGACGGCACTGATCGCACGCCACCAAGTGCTTGTTAGGTCTCCAAGACTTGACAAGAATCATTAGTTATCAGTAAGGAGCTCTGTGTTCTTGAATCAGTTTTCTTGAATCGTGTTCGACTGTAAAACGCCCCTCTTTTTCAGAAACACTGAGTAGGTACTGACCGTCTCCCTCCCCTTGCAGACACCGCCGTCCCGACCGTCGGCGGCCCGGAAGACGCCCGGCTCGGGCGGACCGCCGGGCCGGGCGCTGGGCAGCGGACCCCGCGCGGCCGCCCAGGCCGCCCAGGCCTCTCGAGACCAGGAGATGGCTAACTGGAAGCGGCGTAAGAACTACGACCCGCTGAAGGCGGCCAAGGAGGCGAGGAATAAGAAGACAGAGTCGCGTGGCGGGTCACAGAGCGATACGACCTGGTGAGTCGCTGGGAGGAGTCGTGTCTGAGGAAGGAGGGGAGGACAGGTTGCGCGGTAGGAGCCCGGACTACAGCCGGTTAGATTGTAGTGTGGGCTAGCAGGAATGTGGTGGTGGCGTGGGTTAGAAGAAGACTGTGGGCTGGATGCGTCTTGCTGTGGTTTGAAAAAACATTGGCAGTGTGTAGGTTGAAGCCGTAACACGTCTGTGTTTTGTGAAAGTGTCGTAATGTGATTTTATAATGTGGTGTCCGGGCCTATAAGGACTTCGTCTGTCACAACACTGGGTCGGGTCATCGTATGGCGTAACACTGGCCACAGCCCAGCCGGTTTTTGTTTGAGTGATTCAGAGCTATTGACGGATGAGATGCCCAAACGTATTCGCTCTGTCGCCCATGTTTTGTTTTTCGTAATTATTGGATAGCCTTTTTGGACCTTCGGTATTGCCAATCACGGGTTGTCCATTTTTGGAATGTTTTCAGTCCGCCTATCTTCGGCTCTGTCTCACATTCGCTCTTTCTTTGTTTTTGTGTCTGTCCTGGCTTTTTCTCACTCGTGTCTTGCTTTCTTCGTCGCCGTTTCCTTCTACCTCTGCATCTGACTCGGCTCTCACAAGCCAAGCCGCCGCCTGATATCGTCATGTGCGTCTTCCTTTGTCTCGGCCACCGTTTCTCTATGATTATTTCCCTATCTGCATCATTCGTCCTTGCCCACGTCTTCGGCCACTGACTCGCCTTTCGCCCTCTCGGCCTTACCTAACCCTCCCTCCCCTCTCCCCAGCAACACAGCGGCGCCGCTGCGCTCCGCCTCGTTTCACGGCACGGATGGGTTCGGCTCGGCCCTGCTCCGGCGCTCAGCGTTCGCCTCCTCCGCGGCCGCCGGGTCGGAGGACGAGTCGGCGGTCCGTCGCCGCTCACCGCTGGTCGCCGCGAGGTCAGGGGCCGCGCTGCCCACCCATCGACTCGGTCACCCGGACGACAGCGACCCGTCAGATGTGTTCCACGATGGTGCGTCGGCTGCGTCGTCGACACGGAAGGTAAGGGGCATGTGGGTGGAAGGAGGGGCTGGTTAGTGTGGACGGTTACAGAGGTTCGTACTTCGTTCAGACATAGTGAATGGAGATCCGGTGTTGGTTAATTTATGGATATTCATGGACGATGGACACTATCTGTGAAGTTACTGGTATGTGGACGTCTGTGTGTTTGGTTTGTGGATAGGTGACTGACGCCCCGACACGCACCGTGCACCAATATCGACCACACCCGTACACAGCAGCACTGGGACGGGATAGTGCACCAGGGAGCGCGGTGATTCGAGCACGTACTGCTGAATGCCCTACCGTGGATCGGGCCGGCGCCGCCTGCTTTCTGTGACCCTGTTGTACAGTGGGACTCTGCCACTCTGGTGTCGGCCTCGCCCATCTGCCACGCGCGCCCCGGCCGCCGCCAGCGCCGCCGGCGGCCGTTCTGACCACCTCTGTTTGCGCCCACTCCCGCTAGGTGTCTCTGGACGGCTCGCGCAGGTTGAGCCGCGGCCCGGCGCCGGCGTCGCTAAAGAACAAGGTCAAATTGGAGGTACGGACGAGGGTGTGTGTGTGTTTTTGAGTTTTGTGAGTGATCTTGGTTGACCTGGCACTGCAGGAGCAGAAGTAATTCGGGAACAGCGGCCGGCCTGCATGTGCATGCTGGTGTGAAGTGCATGCGCTGTAAATTATGCATGGCTAAATATGTGGTGGGTTGTCACATACTCGTTGAAGTTTATTTACACAAGTATCCCAAAAATCATGTGTTCCAGCTGGATGTGCGAGTGGTTACTTCACTGCTTCGTGGGGCTTCATCGCATTGGGATCGTCAAAAGCGTGCGAAAGCGAACCTTCAAATTGTGTCGCTTCGGGAATGAATGTTTACGTGGGCAATGTGTATGCTGTTGTTCGACGCGGCTACGTGTGTCTCCCTTCCAGCTCACTGTTAGGAACTTGACCCGGCTGTTCAACCCGCTTAGCCCGTTTAACCCTGTTAACAGCCATCCGGGACCCGCTACTTTATACACAACTAGCGATTGCCTGTTTAGTGTTTATGTTGGTGAGGGCTATGTGCCAACCGCCACAGGCCGTGAGACGGCTAATCAGAACTGCAGGCTGACCTCCACACCCCGGTGTTGTTTCAGGCGCTGGATAATCTGGTCATCTCCACCATCCACACGCTGTCTACCAAGATCCGCGGTAACTCTGAATCTCTCGTGTCCAAACTCAAGTAAGTATATAGCGATAGCTCCTTTCGAGGTAGTCATAATACAGCCAAGGTTCTGAGGGGTTTTGATGTCGGTCAGCAGGGCTGTCATAGTATGGGGTGGAGCCACTCACCGACGCTAGTGGCTCAGAAATTATTGTATTTGGAGCATTGTTGAGTCTAAAACCGTTGAGTTTACACTTTACAGCAATCTTGCTTGGCAATGTGTCATAATGTCTGACTAGGTAATATTCGGATGTTTTCTTTACAATGAACAATGAATGCGCACTTATCATTCTGACAATCGTTTGTGTGTTTTCGCGTGTGCAGGTGTCAGTTTGACGAGGAGGACGTGCGGCACACGCTGCTGGACGACGTGATGACCACGCTGACCACCGACACGCCGTCCTCCTCCAAGACGTCCTCCCGAGACCTTGCCGGCATCCTGAAGAACCTGCGCAAGGTCGAACAGGCCGTCCAGGGTAGGTCACTCACCGCGAAATCCTCGGGGATGGTGATAAGACCGACTGGTATCTGGAAAGGGAGTTTTGCTAAAGGGGCATGAATCCAGAGTTTGCTGCTTATGTGCTCTGGCAGCTGTGGCAGGAAATACACGTCCTTATATCAATGGGCCGTGGGCACGTAATCAGTGATAAAGCGAACTTTGTATAGGGTGACATGCGATGTAAAAGTGGGGATTGCTTTCCCTTCGTTATGTCGACCGAGTCAGCGCCACTAATTCGAGCACCCTTGGGGCCAAACAGACTAGGATTCAGCGCCAAACAGACTAGGATTCAGCGCCATAACACTGTTGCTTGTGAGAACTGAGACTCGAACATGCGACATCCAGCCATTAGTGTCTTCCATCATTGCTGGGATGTATAGCTGACCGCTGCTGTCTTTCATTTCCAGTGCTGGAGCAGGTTCTGTGCGATGACGACTGCGACCTCTCCGACGACGGAGAGCTGGACGTGGCCGACAAGTTTGGGGATGGCTTCTACTGAGCGGCCGCCCGCCTGTGATACGGACTGAGACGCGGTGTCAGAGAGGTGACGACACCCGGCCCGGCCCAGAGCGACCGCCGTACCGCCGCGCCGCCGCCTCCATGTTTAGTCTTTGTAACTGTGCCTTGACGCGCGCTGTAGGGAGACTTAGAGATACCTATTGCCGCTGGACGCTTTGGCGAACTCGGCTTTTTGTAAGAGCGTAGTGTGTTCGCTTCGGCAAATGTTCTATTAATGCTTTATGATTAAAAAAGTATATTCTTACACAAGAGTATGCCGTGTGTGTTGTCGCGATTGAGAAAAGAGCAGTTACCTCCAAACTCTGCGAAGAAAAACAGAGGCACAAGGTGTGATGCTTAAATAATATATTATCCTTTCATCCAGCGGTAGTAAAACACTGGTAAAACACACTGTATCACAGGTCCCCAGCGAAATATAACGGCACCAACAGGTAACACCAGCGCGATACGACAGTCCTCACGGCGTCCGGTACCTAAATTCATATCACCATATCGCTGTGGGCACTCGTTCATATCGCTGTGGGCACTCGTTCATATCGCTGTGGGCACTCGTTCAGGCTATAATCCGGGAACAGGTCTGATGCCTCACAACCAGTTCACACTTCGAACCAGTTCACACTTCGTAACAGCACGGGACACTACGGATATGAACTTTGACAAAAGGCCATGACGAACTTTGGTGGTCTGAGGATGGGAAGACTGGATGGGAACCGAGCTTTACTGTTCTCATGGGTGTAGTGGTTGTTCACATAGTGCTCACAACTTTAGAGGTAATGGCAATGAAGTGGTCACAAACATAGGGTCTGTTCCCGTCGCTCCTCCCAAAAAATCTCGGATGAGGTTGGATGAGCTTGGAGGAGAGCCGTTTCAGAGGAGCCACGGGAACATTTTAGCGAGGAAATCAGCTGTTTGCGGGCTGTAACGGTCGGCGATTTATGGCGCGCAAACATAAATCAAGAGATAATAATCGCTTTCTAATAAAATTACCTTAGATTAATATCAAACATTACTATTTAAAGATATCCAATTGTCATCAATCACTAAAATCATTTCCACTTCCCTCAAATCTCATTTATAAACAATTCACATTTGTATTACGTGCGCCAAATATGTCTACGCAAGAGCCTCCTCCAAAAAACCAACTTTCGTTTGGGATGAGGGAGGAGGCAAATAGTGGTGGTGAGATGTGAAATCAAGATGAGCTTGGATGAGCTTGGAGGAGCGACGGGAACGATTTTTTGAAACGAGAGGAGGTTAGAGGAGCTTGGAGGAGGTTAGAGGAGCGACGGGAACAAACCCATTCACAGAGGCGGTCCGAACAGCCACTCGCCTAGTCAGAATGTTGGACACAGAAGGCAAATGGAACTCGAGCAGAGCTGCACATGCGCTCTCCCGGATGCTGCAGAGCACGTCACATTCAAGGTGCGCCCATCAACCCTCTGCAAATACGTTACTCCATAATATGCCTCACTGGGTGCTCTGGTGACGTCCAAATCATATCACGACAAACCAGAGCGAGTAAGACACGCAACAGACGCTGAAGCAGTGACTTACTACGCTAAGGTGCTGGCATCACCGGAATGTCGTTTGGTCGAAAAAAAACAGCTGTTCCGTCTCAGAGGGTTACAGACATTGGTAAAGGCGGGAAGAGGCCTGGAACCATTGGCAAATGGATAACCCTGCGACAAATTGGTGATGGGGGCAGACCGCAAATCTGTAAAACTTTGTCCTACAGCAATTATAAATACCGCTACCCTTATGTCAAACTAGCATTCAAAAGACCGTCTTCCTAGCCTACAGCAATCAGGCTTGCTGCTATTCCACTTAGCCGTGACATTGCAAAAACTGGCAAGGACCTGACCCGTTCACTCGATAGTGATTTCTTTATCACAATGTAAGCTTTGAAGGGTGCTCTTGTCCCCAGATAACTTCACCAAGGCGTCCAGCTGTTCCCTCCTCGGCCGGTCGGTGGCAGGCACATCTGAACGTAATTCCTCTCCTCCGTGAGCGAAACGGTGTGACCTGCGCCATGCTCTTATCATATAGCGCCGCCTGTTCCATCGCCGGTACAACACTATAAGTACCGTAACTTTCCAACAGATGGCAGCACGGGCTCACCTCTGGGCCGCTCCCGCCGGCCACCAGGTGGCGGTCTGACACTGTCTGACGCGGCGCAGCTCGTCGTCGGAGAATCGCAGCGCCGTCGAGATGGCGTTCAGAATGTGTGCCTTCTGGGCGGCGTCGGTAGACAGCAGGTACCGCACCACGATGTTCTTGATGTACTCGAGATTGGCGCCCTCCCGAGACGAGTTTAGCTCCAATCTGATGGGAAACGGGTCAAAGGTCAGGTCACAGAAGGTAAGCGAAGCGATTGTGACAGCTCATTCAGGTCTATAGATCTCAGAGAGCAAATTTTAGTTAGTGAAGCCGGGCCAATGTAGCAGCTGTCGTTGGAGGCATCTTAGAGGTCATAGATCTGAGGACCGGCACTGCCAACCATGACTGAGGGGTTCGGTTTCCGAACAGAGTACTCGATTATATGTTGATGTTAGGGAGTGACTGAGGTGAGGCAGTCATATCATCAAAGTCTGCCCACAGCGCATCCAGCTGTTCTGTAACAGAAGACTGCTCTGTTACTGAGGATGTGGTCCCGGCTCTAGATACTGGTCGCAGCACACACCGTGCAACATGACTCGAACTTATCATTTTGTCAGCATCCGTTGAGTGATTTAGTACCACCCAGACAACCTTTGTCGGCTTCGCATTTGTGATCCATGATTTCAACAAATCACTTATTAATTTCCACATATATTTTCGGTAGACAGAGGATGCCATGACATCAGATGACAGAGGGTGAGACAAAAGACGTCGGCACAAAATTCACGCAGACATAAGACAACAACGTGGAAGGAACAAGTCGCGTCCAGCCCCTGGAGCATCTTTGTCCGTCAATCTATTTCTTGTCGCACACGGTGGCAAAGTCTCCCTGGCAGAGGGCGTAGTTGATGACGTGGTGGATCACGTTCTCCTCCAGGCTGCCGCGCAGGAGGTGGGCTCCCGGACCGCGCGCGAAGATGCCCACATCCTCTCCTCCGTGGGTCTCCTTGGGCAGGTAGATGCCGGCGATCTGCTTGTAGTGCGGGTCGCGCCACTCGGCCGTCTCGCTCATGTCGGCCAGACGAGCGCGCTTGGCCTCGAACTCAGCCCAGTCCTCGGTGCCTCCCGGACCGTTGGCGTACTGCATGATGGGATAGGGCAGCTTGGGCGGCGGGCCTCCCTTCTGCATGCCGCCAGCCAGGAAGGAGGACGGGCCGAACATATCCAGGCCGCGCTCCGGGTAGCCGTTGATACCGAAGGTGTGTGAGTGGTCCGAAGAGACCACGATCAGCGTCTCTGACTCGTCAGTGTTGTCCATGACGTGCTGGACGACCTCCTCCAGCTCGATGGTCTCGTCGATGGCCGTGTACGCGTTGCCGTAATGGTGTCCGTGGTCGATCTTGGCACCCTCCACGAACAGCACGAAGCCGTTCGGTCCGCGCTTCAGGATCTCCACAGCCTTCTTCACCATCTCGGTCAGGTTGACGTCGTCGGGGGTCTGGAAAGCGCGGTACTGCATATGACTGCGACTGAACAGACCCAGCACGTAGTCGGCAGAAGTGGCGTCAAAGTTGTTCAGCTCGTCTTTGGTGGTGAGGTACGCGTAGCTGCGTCCCAGGGAGGCCTGCTTGTCCTTCCACTCCTGGATCAGGTCACGGCCATCCAGACGGGAGCCACCCTCGACCTCCTTCGGCGTGAACTTGCCCCAGCCGCCGCCGAAGGCGACGTTGATGTCGATGCCTTCACGCTCGACGAACTGGGTGGACAGGTCCTTCATGACGTTCTTGCATGAGTCCTTGACGGGTCCGGTCATCCATTCCATGGCGACGAAGTCGGCATCGGACTCCCAGGTACGGTAGGCGGTGTGGCCGAAGGTGGCAGCGGGAGAGGCGTGCGTGATACGGGCGGTGGACACCAGACCGACCCACTTACCGGCCTCCACTCCGTAGCGGAGGATCGACTTGGGTGAGGAGGCCTCGTTGACAGCATCACAGTTCCAGATGAGGACGGAGCAGTCGACACCGACCGTGAGGAAGTTGCCCTTGGCGCCGGTCAGGTACGCGGTGGCCGTGGAGGCGGAGTCGGCCGTCCAGCGGTCGCAGTTGTACGTCTTGGACAGTCCCAGGTAGGGGAAGGTCTCCCAGGAGAGCATGGTGTGCTCGGGCACATCAGCGCCGCTCAGGAGACCCTTGCGCTTCCTGGCGGCCGCCAGCGTGGCGATGGACATACCGTCTCCGATGAAAAGCACGGCGTTCTTGGCCTGATGATCGTACACGGGATCGGCCAGCTTGGTCCTCAGGATGTCCTGGGCGATCTCCTTCCAGAACACCGAGTCTAGAACCTTACCGGAGCGGGAGAGGGAGGCGCCGTCGCCGAGGCCCATCTTCTGCTGCACCTCCTGGTAGGTGGGCGCGTTCATCTCGTGCATCTCCAGCTCGTCCTGGTCCTCGACCCGGGAGTCGAGAGGCACGGCCACGGTCACGGCCGTCACGCAGGCGGCGACCACCAGCAGCTTCATGGTGTCTGTGTGTCTTCTAACTTCCGAGACCCACCAGTCAGGTGGAGTGTGGACTGACCCAGCGGTGGTCCGACTTTATACCCCGAGGGGTCACACTTGTGAGACCGCACAGGACACCTACACTCAATTATCGTCTGGTCACAGATGCTGACCACTCCGCTAACCACCAACATGTGTTCTTTGAGACCGAGAGGGCAGCAATCATCGAGTACTGACCAGACATCGGTCACCACCGCAAAGGTCTCCAGCAGTGGCACAGGCGTGCGGTGTAATAGGTCAAGACATGTTCCCTTCCCTATAATATATCGACGAGGCTATGGTGAAGTTTGTCGAAGGTTTTGTAGCTGTATTCCGAAGACATGAATCTTAATCCGTTTTGTAACCATAGCGTCTATGCGTCGAACAGGAGAATTCACCTAAAGTGAAATATGAGCTATATCACAGTCGTGATTTCCTACCCACTCTATGACTCACTATCAGCGGCCTGACCCTCCCTTGGTCCCCTCTCACCATTCAGCCCCACTCCAAACCCCTTCCTCACCGTCTGATTTTCTCCCTGAGCGTCTCAGCCTCGTCCTGCAGCACCTCCTCCCTCTCGAGCATCTTGTTCTGCAGCTGCCGCATGGTGGACTCCAGCTGGTGCTTGGTCCGGCGCAGGTTCGAGATCTCCTTGTCCTTCCTCGCCACCTCCTGCAGCAGGAACAGAAGCAGCGGTTTTCAGCGGCGAGGATAAGCTAAGGTTCAGAGGTACGGACTAAGTACTATGTAAATAAGATAAGGACACATTTAGTATATTCATGGGATAGTAAAACTGAAAAATCTGGGGCATAAAATCAATTATCATGTGCACATACCAATGATATGCAGGCATTTACATTAATGAGCTATAGTTATCATGAGAATATATGTGACTTGTGAGTGTTATATTCGTTCTTGGCAATCGAGACGTTAAACTTAGTGAAATAATTAACAGCCAGTATTAATTGACATTTTAAGTTGACATTTTTATATGGAGGCTGGCAAAGTAGCTATTTCAGGGTCTAGCAGCTCCTGACTGACCCCACTAATCGGGCACCCCAACCAGTCACCGCACCTGCATGTAGTGCAGCATCTGTCCCTCGTGCCGCTCCAGGCCCAGCTGGGAGAGTGAGGCCGACACCGCGGCCGTGTCCGGCTGCGCGCCAGAGGCCGCCTCGCGCAGCTGGCGCAGCTCGGCGTCGCGCTCCTCGAGCAGAGCCGAGGTGCGCAGCCGCTGGCCGGCCAGCTGCTGCTCCAGCTCGGCTAGCCGCAGCCGCTGCTGAGTCTCCAGAGACGCCAGCTGGGAGCGGTGAGCCATCCGCAGGTCGGCCTCGCTCTGAAAGAGGGGGAGGACGTCAGATGGACGACTCAGAAGAGACAAGGGAGAGGCCAGATCGCCGGAAGGCTAAACTTGCGACAGCGATGGAGGCACCCAAATGTAGAGTTGTAACTTTGAAAGAAGCCAAAAACTACAGAAGACTATCACCTGAAAGTAGCAAAGCACCTAAAGCTCTAACAACACACATACCAGCTAGATTGCACAGGACAAAACCAAATTGGGTCTTGAAAACGATCTAAATGCAAAGAGAGTCCAACTGACCAGCTCCCTCCCCCTGAGCCCGGCCTCTCACTGCGCTCCCCGTCCGTGCTATTTAACCCACCTGTTCCAGCCGGGCCTCTCGCTGCGCTCCCCGTCCGTCCTATCTAACCCACCTGCTCCAGCCGGCTGACTTGCGAGCGCAGCGTCCTCTCGAGGTCGTCCCGCTCCTCGCAGGTTTTTCTCAGACGCAGTCGCAGCTCCTCGCTCTGCTTCCGGAGCGTGTCCAGCTCGGTGGTCACCGACGGACACGTCGCCTGGCCGCTGAGAGGATAAGAGCACACGAATTATAGCGGAAACTTAGCCCGACAGGTCAGTGCCCACAAATTAGGCACTCCGGTCACTCAGCTGAAGTGTTTGTTGACCCTCTGCCACAAGGCTCACTTAAAACTAAAAAAGTTCACATCGTATTAATGTACTATCACATCATAGAACTACAATCTACATCTATCTACGAGTTTAATGGAGATGCTTTTGGTCTGTTTGAGCCTTCACGAATCTCTGACCTATGAAGTTCTCTTTTGTACTTACGGGTCCCTTTTCCTGGCGGCCATGACGCGAACTTTGTACTTTTCGAACTCCTCCTTGAGGTATCTGTACTCCTGGCGCCAGTCGGTGTCATCTCCATCCGACAGCAACTCTACCAGAGGTCAAACGGGGTCAAGGGTCATATATGGGTCATTTTGTGGTTATATGTCTCACGGAATCACATCGGGCTATAGATAACAAGCCAAACTCAGAAGTCATAAGCTGCTTAATAATGACATATTGGCAAGGCAATGTCGTAATTCGGGGCAGACGGGGTCTGATGACCCGTCGCGAGTCTGTTCCGTTTTGAAGGCAGACACAGCAAAGGATACTTCGACGTGTTTTTTCCCAAACCCCCATCAGTTCTCCCGTGAACATCCGCCAAATTAAAAAGAAACAGAAATGTAGTCACACGGTTTTTCCCAAGTTTGTCTGGCTTGGCAGATCAAGCAGCGTCAGAACATGCTCACAGAACAGATGTAGACCGAAGGGTTAGGAAAAAAACACATCGACATGAGATATGTGCTCAGATCTAGCGCAGTTATGCCACACGTTTCACCCTACTCATCCGCTTGACTCACCCTTTCTTAAAATCCCCAGCCAATTCCTTTACCACGTACCACCAATAGTCAACAATCACTAACCTTTGAGTGGCGCCAGCAGCAGTTCGGGCCGCTCCTGGGGCGTCTCCTTCAGCCAGGAGGCCAGCTGGTGCACCGTGGCGGCCACGTCTGGACCGCCCCGGTCGCCGGCCGATGGCTCGTTACTGATGAAGTCGGAGGGCGAGGAGCGGCTCCGCTGACGGGCCTCCTCCTCCAGGCGGGTCACCTGGTCCTGGAAATCGTCCATGCAAGGGAGGCTATAAGCAAATGAATTTGGAAACGAGCATGGAGTATGGACTCGTGGCTACGGTAGTGCGATATCGTTTTCTGATTTTACAGTTCCCTTTGAAACAAAAATATCAATTACTATTGGGAGTCTCCCAAACGGTTTAAATACATGGCGAGCGGTCAGCGTCGATAAGGGTGAGAGCAAGGCAACACGACAGGGAAAGACGACTTTATTGGCAAATAGTATTAATGTTTGCCAGTGCTCTGGCGAGGAACATGATAGATACAATTATATGAAAGAAAAACATTGACCTTTTTCCTCGAATCTATAGCAAAATTAATGAAAAATCACCTTTTTATTTACGTGATATTTCGGCCAACAGACCATTATCAAACGAAAGAAAGAACAATTTGTTCTTTCTTTAGTTTGATAATGGTCTGTTGGCCGAAATATCACGTAAATAAAAAGGTGATTTTTCATTAATTTTGCTATAGATTCGAGGAAAAAGGTCAATGTTTTTCTTTCATATAATTATTGGCAAATATATGCGACGGAGGCCAAAATGTAGCGACATGCAGTAAGGTAGAGCACCACAACGGTGCATGGGGCGGCTGCATTCATATTAGAGCGCAGGGGCACCTTCCCTGAAGATCGACATCCGCTTTCGGCAGTTATTTTTCCACGCTTCCACGCTTCCTCTCAGCGACATTGTAGATCACGTTGATGCGAAGTTGATCACGTTCACACGAAGTCTTCAACAGCCTGCACACTCGCACTGAAACCCCACACAAAGTCTCTGGACGATTTATGTTCTGTATCACCCTCGCACACACCGGCAGGATGTTGCAGCCACCATCGAGAGCTCTCCCCCAGTAGGTGGGACAGGACCCAGCTCTCCCCCAGTAGGTGGGACAGGACCCAGCTCTAGTCCCAGCTGAAGTCAATGACGAGAGCATCCAGAGGCTTGTCCCCTTCAGGACACAGTTCAGCGTCCTCTGGCTCGGCAGTCTCCACCTGGGAGAGCAGGGCCGCTGTCTGCCGCATCTGACTCCGGAGCACCGCTGTCGGTGATCGGAGGCAGGCGGTGCGGCGCTCCAGTACCGACCGGTCCACGTCCCAGCACCTCAGCAGGTCACCGCCGAGTTGACGGTCATCTATCGGGGGACAGCGGGGGGCGTCAGTCACGCCAGAGGAAAGATGAGTGCAATAAGGGCAACACAATGTTAGAAAATATTAAATACGTAGCACAACTTACAGTCTAACAGTGCATATAAATCCTACTTCAAATGAATTGTTATATTTCCAAAGGTTTTATGTGATTAATTATGGTCCGACTTGCCACTTACCCGACTTCCTGTTGAGCGGGGCGGGTGGCGACGTCTGGTATCGGTATGGTGGCCTTCGGCTTCCTGATACGCCGGGGAATAATGGGCGTCACAGCAGAGCCGAGCCGTGTCCTCTTCGCCGGGGCTGGGTCCAAGAATTGATCGGCATCGCTGGCCACGGCCAGGCTGCCGGTGCCGCTGCTGCTCGCAAGAGCGGCCGGCTCCGGCGGTACATCGGCCCTAGAAACAATCGTGCGCTTCCGCTCTCGTTTTCGTTCACGCCGTCGTATTGTCGGGGGTAACACCTTCTGGTTCTCGGACATGTAGCCTCTTCTTTCCGAACACTGATCTAAGTAAAACCTGATGTCAATGTCCCGCTCGTCTTGCGTCAGCCTTTGATTTCCTCGTATCTGTTCGATGGCATCGGTGGCACCGACATCCCAAAGCTGGTCAAGGCTGGCAATGAACTTGGCTCTGCGGCCGCCGGGGTCACTTTTTCTCTTCTCGTTCTTTGCTAGCGCCTGCCATTCTTCATACAACTTTTTCAGTTTCCGAACACAATTTCGCGGCAGCATCGTTGGGATACGTGTCATTGACCAAACGCAGAGCACGCTGTCTACTACAGAGCGAAAAGCCGTGCTGTTGTCCGGAGTTCGCCTCTTGACGTAGAAAAAGAGCTTCAATACGGAGCGCACCGTAGGCAACTTCGACTCGGGAATGGCTTGTTCTGGTTTACCTACCAGGAAGAAGTCCGTATCTTTTTTATGTTCCTCCTCACTCATTTTTCTGCACAGTCACCGCCCGCTCGGCGCGACCAAGTCGGTACCACACCACCAGACACCCACTTCAAGGTCACACTCCACAACACAGCTGTATGACTGAGACACCGATCAGACACTCGATCTCTCGCGAGGCAAACGGCGCCACCAGCGTCGTGGATAACGTGACCCAGCCCCAGCCAGCCCACCCGGCCGTGTAATATACGACCCCGCTTTTCATTCCCTCCGTCAGCCAGCTGGCCGCGGACAACCGACTGCCGCCCCGCCGCGGGTCTCCAGTAACACTCGCTGCCGATAAGGCGTTTCCGCGTGGGCACAGCGCTCAATTCTCGTCCTTATTGACAAAGCCGATAGCGACGTGGTTGACTGTAAGCCGCCACGGGACCAAAACGCAAAAGCAGTCGATAGGGTACGATAAAAAGAGTATTCTTGTTTTTAAAGCCTTGGAAATCCCTACCATGGATGAAGGAGAACCTGGATTGGAAACTAACAGCTGATTGCCTTCCCTTCGGAAGTGCCCGAGGGCACGCGCGGCGTGGGTAACGAGGGGATGGCGGCAGCGGGAGCCGCGTCCGCCGCGCATTCACTGGCGCCCCGTAAGCTTTCACTGGCGCCGCGTAAGAGAAAAACACTAGAAATGGCCCCTCCCTGGCTCATAGGTCGTGCACTATTCACGGCATTCGGTAACATTTACATTTTACAGCGATTTAGTGTTGGTAGATGCGTATCTGAATCAACGAGCCGATTCCAGATTTCATGAGGCCGTAAAATGCGACTGACGGAGTTCTCCACTGATTTGGTTGCACTTTACCCGTAAACGGTTTCAAAAAGCGATTGCAGATGTTACCATCTGACATTTATATGTGGTTTACGTAACGATTGTGGTAAGACATTGTAAAAACACACACACACACAAACAGTGGTGCATACCTGTGTTTACTGCATAATGTGCCCTCCAGATATGATTGGTAATATGCTAGGCAATATGATTAGTCAACGCGTAATCAGCTTCCACTGCAAACGCTAGCCTCTGCCAAAGACGTATAACAGATATTCTTCTTGTATGAACAAATTAATCCTTTTGTGTTATCTTCTGCTCTGAACATTATAGGGTAAACATCACATGACTAGTAAAACACTTATTTTTGGGAAGTGGCATATTCGCTTTAATTGATGTTTCCTCTATTCTTATGGTTAAATGAGCATTTATCATCGTTATAAAAAGATCACATTCATTATACGTGTAGGGCTGTAGGCCTACCGCCTAAGAAGCCGTTGATTTCTTTGCAGGTGTGCAAGTTATGTCGTATTTTCAAAATAATGTATACAACTGCATGTCAGCCCGCTGCGTTATCCATTTCACGGAATCTCGTCCTTTCACGGGTGATTATCTGTCGTCTCGCCCGGCGTTACCTACCTTGAGCCGGTCGATGGAGGCCTGATCAGCCACCGACTGCTGCTGGTACCGTCCCAGCGAGGCGGACACCTCCGCGATGTGACTCTCCAGACTAGAGGTGCGCTCCTCGCGATCACATAGAGTCTGAAACAGCGCCCGGGGGGGGGGGGGGGGGCAGTGTGACTCTCCAGCTGAAAGTGCGCTCCTCGCGGTCACATAGTCTGAAACAGCGCGGAAGACCAGTGCAACTCTCCAGACATGTCTCTTTGTGACCATGCGCTCCTCAGTCTTCCGTTCGTCACGACACAAAGAGCCTGAGACAGGAGCGAAACGATGATATCCTGGTCGCACTAGTCGCACTAGTGTTCTTTTTCAATTAAATACATGCAAACATGATGATTGCAAGTTGCAACAAATAAACTACTGACATCTCAACTTCAAGCCAAGAGCACGTAGCGTCCATTTTTCGTAACTACAACAGACAACCATGGATTAGGTATTCCTGGATGGAACACTCCACCGATTTTCCGACCACCCACGTCGGCGAAGGCGTAGGCGCCTTTCAGCATTGCGTGTTATGGGCGGAGCGTGTCTAATGGTTATGTATGTGATAGTGACTAAATCGAGCCATATCAATTATTAAAAATGACTAAAAATATGTTTCAAGTGTCTGAAATCATGTCTTACGAGCTAAAGCTCGCTAATTTCGCTCTCCATTAACGCGTTTTCAGCATGTATTGTATGTATGTATGTATGTATTGACACCAAAAGCCTTCCACATATGGCGTGGCGATTACGGCTTAGATCCGAGTATAATGGGTAACAGTCATGCGGGCAGGGGGAAGAACACTCAGCACTAGACGACAGTCATCCATCGATGGGGGTCGCGACAATAATCATCTACATATGTACTATTGAGCGCAGAATCCGCGCTCATACCGGGACCGAGGCTGGGCCACGGCGGGGCAGGCCTGGTGTGTCAGAGAGTGTACCGATTAGTGTGATGCGGCACAGTATCCTTTGAGGGTCACGGAATGACATGACCTGGCTGTTTCTGTTCCGAGTGGGGCGGAAAGCCGGGGAAGGAGAGCCGCAGTATGCGGCCGCAGCCCGCGTGGAGTGTGTGCGGCTAGACGTCAACGTGAGCGTGATGGCACACCTCAGTGATCTTGACAAGGGCAGGCTCATCTTCCTTTTCGATCAAGGTCACTCTGTCAAGCAGGCGGCAGAGATTCTCGGTGTAGCTCTAACTACTGCCAGACGGTGGAAACACCGTTATGAGCAGGAAGGGGAAAGGGGTTTGAAAGCGCGCTATGATAAGTGTGGAAGAAAACGGAAGACGACGGAGGAGGAAGACAGGCGCATGGTGGAGGTTCGTACTTTTCTTTTATTATTTGTTGCTGTTGTCTCTGCATTTCTAGGTCAAGACGAGCGTGTAGTATCAGATGACTTATCAGGCCAGCATAATGATAATATCGGGCCATAATGACTAATCGGGCAAGCATATAATTATAAAATGTCGATTAAACAGCATGTCTAATTGATTAAACGTGTCAAACTATTTAATGAGGTTAGTGCTTGTACGAGGAACATGTTTATAAATAGTAGTAAATGTAAAAGCATGGCCTTTTTTCCTCGATAATTACCAAAACTAATGCTGTACAAATATATACTTTACTTGACAGAATGTAATATTTATTTCGACCACAGGTCTTTTTCAAACATTTTCAAATTAGAAAAGTGTCAAACTATTTATTTCAAGATAGGATTGATAATAATAGCGAGTATTTTTTTCGCATCTCGCTTAATGTCGCAAGAGCCACAGCTCAAACGCTTTATGTTCATGTTGAATGCTTGTAAAGTTTGTGAGACAAAATCAGAGCACATAAAAAATCAAACCAACTGAACAATGGTTGGCGGTTTCCTGCCCTCTGGGTGTCTAAGAGACAAAACCTAAGATAAACGTTTTATGGTCTTTGTGTAACAGGTCAAATGCCAGTAAACGTTCGATTGCACAAGTCATATCCAGGTAGATA
Organism: Amphibalanus amphitrite; assembly: GCF_019059575.1. NCBI lineage: Eukaryota > Metazoa > Arthropoda > Thecostraca > Balanomorpha > Balanidae > Amphibalanus > Amphibalanus amphitrite. The sequence continues at coordinate 139,883 of NW_024882286.1, read as the reverse complement.
TCGTTTTTGCCCAGCACGCCGTCTTCCCCGCACTCTTGCAAACGGTTCCATGTCAATTCCACCAGTGACATTTCAAGCAGGTCAAACCAGTGACAACTACTCAACCAGAGACATTTCAATCAGTGACGACTCAACCAGTGACATCTGAACCAGTGACAACGGAACCAGTGACAACTCAACCATTGACAACTCAACCAGTAACAACTCAACCGGTGACAACTCAACCAGCGACATTTCAACCATTGACAACCAGTGACAACCAGTGACAACCAGTGACAACTCAACCAGTGTGCTAAATGCATTGGCTCTATTGTCACAAACCACGTTGGTTAAGTTGTCACTGGTTGAGTTGACTGTATACCCTTGTGAACATGTGCATTTTTTCATTGTTGTTAAATATGTCTTTACTACTCCGGCAGGTTGTTTTTTCCCTCCGTGGAGGAATTGCGCCCCGACGAGGAACGACCCTGGACTCTAATGAAAGACAACGCCCCTATCCACACAGCGAGGGCAGTCAAGCGGTGGTTCGAAGACCACGCAGACTCAGTAAGTGGCATCATAAACCTACCAGTAAAACGCCTTTTGGGCGAAGAACGAGCGAGCGAGATAGTGAGCCCTGCTCGTGCGGAAGGGCGAGAGGGTACTTCCGATTCTTTGGGCGAAGAACGAGCGAGCGAGATAGTGAGCCCTGCTCGTGCGGAAGGGCGAGAGGGTACTTCCGATTTTTGTCCGGAACCCGTACTTCCAACGGGCTTGTGCAAAGCACCCTTCTAACCGGTCACTAGCGGTGTACCAAATTTGAGCGCAATCGGCCCAGCCGTTCTCGAGATCTGGGAGCGCCTCCTGCACGTGCGCACGTGCAGTAGTGCACCTTAACCGCAACACATGGGAATGCATTGCCTGGTGGATGCCTACCTGTATGCCAAGTTTCAGCGAAATCGCCCCAGTAATTACCGAGTTAGTAAAATGGGAACAAATTTGACACCTCTTATTGTTGTATTTTGCACGTGCAATGGGGGTGACCCACATGCATCGAGAGTATCCTATTTTTGGTAGAAGGGATGCTGCTACCCTACAAAAATTACCACCAATCAATCGCCCAAGCGGCTGCTGAGATATGAGCCTCTCAAAATCACTACTTTTGCAAAACAGCTTGAACACCCTTGACTTTTCACGTGGCACGTGCCACGACGGTCACTGAGATGCATCAAAAGTAGTCAATTACGGGGTAGAAGGGATGGGGCTACCCAGCAAAAAAAGACCGCAGGCCAATCGATCCAGCGGTTGCTGAGATATAAGCCTCTCAAAAGCGTTACAGGCCGGGCCGGGCCGGGCCGCTCATACTGAGATTTTCCCGTTATATTGAAAAGACTCACTTCGCTCGCTGCGCTCGCTCGCTCGTAATTATATTATATATTGAAAAGACTTCGCTTCGCTCGCTGCGCTCGCTCGCTCGTAATTATGCCCGCAAACTCAAAACCCGCCTGCGAGGTCCAGTGTGGGGCGGCCTTAAGTTGTGGTATGGTTTAGCTAGGTGACCGGTGACCTGATGGCATTATTTAAAAAAAAATATTGAGATGCTGTGCATTTATTTATCTGTTTATTCATTTTCACCCCAACAGCAATGCATCCCAATTAGAGGAGGCGAGGCCTACGGCTATGTGCGGGAGGCCGCTTTGCCCCTGGTCGCCTCGTCCCCGCCTGTTATAAACTTGTTGAGATTAATTAAACAATTATTCAAAAAGTTCTTAAGATGCCTTTCAAAATTGCTCAGTAATGATCAAACACTTTCCAACAGGTGTTATTCGTTGCACCATACAGCTTCATAGTCATGACCGATGTGTCAACCTATATCACGTTACAGTGAGTAACAAACATGGTTTTGTTCGCAGGTTTGTGCCATCCCCTGGCCCTCAATGAGCCCAGACCTGAACCCTATCGAAAATGTGTGGTCTCTAATGGTTCATGAGCTGGAGGAGGAGCTGCGCCAGCCGGCCCGGCAGCTCAACCAGGACGAGCTCTGGGCCGCCGTCTTGGCGAAATGGGAGGAGCTCCGCCGCCGCCCCGGCTACTTCCGGAGCCTGGTGGCCTCGATGAGGCAGCGGCTGGAGCAGTGCTCCGAGGCAGCGGGCGGCCACACCTCCTACTAAACCGCTCTGTTTTTTGTCATCTTATGTTAAAGAACAGTGTTTGTTTATAAATTTTACTTATGTTACCTACATGTGATTAGTGTGCAAGATGTATATTAGTACAAATGTGACTCAGTGACAAGAGGCTGATGCCTGATTTTTTTTTTCGTGATGTGATATTCAGGGGGCTTGAACCGTCTGAACTATTAGTGCGAGCTAGGAGTGCTATGATCAGCAGCACTTGTATATAGCATCGCTGGATTATGTGCAGTGAGAATAGACTTGATTATTCAATCTTTTATCCGACAAACCCCAGGACTTCACTTGAAGAAATATATAGCTGACACTCTTGGCATGTCTTGTTTTATTATTTGAAAAACTGTTAAGCTTCGTTTTTAGACGTATGGTGCTACTAGCATGTAGTCATTCCTCTATTGCAGTCATTTCCTCTAACATGAATCAGCCAACTCTAATTCATTGACAGCGAGAGTTTTACCAGCACCCAGGGCTTCGACAAATTTTGAATGACTCCGACTACTAATAAAACTGTTCACTCCGACCGACTACGGTTCCGGCTTCGACATCTTTTGCATTGAGGATTCCTAAAACGGTTGTGCAAAAGATGAAAAGGAAGGTTGGTGTACTATGTGATACTTATTTTAATTGTCGCCCGTGGAAAGGGCCGCACCATCCTGAGGTTTTTTTTACGAATAGCGAAAAAAGGCGGCACGTAGTGCCGCCAGTTTTCCGGCTACCTTATAGACCATCCTTTGCGCAACTTTTGGCGAAAAAATGAGTGACCGGGTCAGGTCAGGTAACAGAGCTATGACGTCACAAAGGTAACAAGATCAGGCCGATTTTGCACGAAATCGTAGTTTGCGTGCTTTTAACGATGATATCGGTTACACTTTGGCATTGTTTGGGTCAAAAGTGACTGACATGGCACTGACACACCCTCCATTGACCTATGTAGGGTCAAGGTCAGGTCAGGTCTAGTTCAGGTCAGTGACCTGTGGTAACCTCTTGAAGTTTGACTTTCCGGCGGTAATTTTTGGCCCTGAATTCGAATCTGACGGCCAAATAAAGCTCGGGCACTTGGTTTATTGAGCGTCTCAGGGTCAAGGAGAAGTCGCCGACAGGTTAGATTACATTTTCGACCCCAACTGTCAGACGGCATTTTCGACCACCCGGGGCGCGAACGCGACCCCGCCGGCTTCCGGGCGCTCTGCCCCGGAAGTTATCGCGTAAAATGTGACAAACTATACACCAAAATGCACCAAATTCATCCAGAAATACGATAGTGAAAATTCCATGACGATATCTGCCATAGCGGCGACGCTACAGGCGCGCAAAGTTAAAAATGCCGATTTTCCCAAACTTTGATCTTTAACCTGCCAAACCTAGGTCAAATATTGACTATGGTCAAAAGTAATATGCGCAGCCGCAATCGCGAGCTCTCGTCGAGAGCAATACGCTGTTTTTCCGCTAAGCTCTACGACGACGCGTTTCAAAACGGCAGAAGGGGTCGTACCCCCCCCCCCCTCCACTGGAAAGGATGGCGAAATGCCGTCCACGGGCGAGGGTCAAATTTTTAAATTGCAAAGTTCTTAAGCGCCGATTCGGGCAACTTTCATAACGGTAAGACCGAGGGGCACGCATTCGTGACGCATGCCCAATAAATGTGAATTGTTATGTCACATTGACGTTATGTTACCATATAGTTTGAAGAAACAAAAAGTCTAGTTCAGACAGAATGGCGGTGGCCATAGGGAAGTTGTGCCATTTTCGCTTATAGTTCGGCTCAGACTTCCGGTGAGATTTGTGCTTCCGGTACTTATTTGATAGGAACGGATTTTTTTTTTAACCTTGAACATTTTTGAGAAACATGGCAAACTTCCATTTATAGTTAATAAAAAGTGTGCTCATGGTCTGGAAGAGCAAGGTTAAGAGCAAGGAGCAAGGCCAAAACCATCAGGAGTTTTTCTATAAAACGTTGCGGTGAGAGCAAAGAGGGCGAGGAATTTAAGGACGATCCGAAACTACGTAACGGCACACCTTAAAACACAGAATCCTCTTTAATCTTATTCCTACAGAAAGGGGTCTTTCCCCGGCTGGTCGGCCATATTACAGTAATACACCGTTTCAACATGTCTGTGGCCTGCCTGTGTAGGGGAACAGCTATCTGCTGACACCCCCCGGGCCCGCTCCCCGCTAACAGCCACCGTGATCAGTGGACTTCAAGCAAGCCCAAAACTTTGCTTGAGAAATCATCCCAATATACACAGTACACACTGCCGCACTAACTCCGCGCGGGCTGCGACTGCATGAATCGCTCCCCTTCCCCGGCTCCCTCCCCCACTCGCGGGGAGGGAGGCCGGGGCGGCTGCCTTCCGTGCGGCGGGTGACCCAAGTTCACCAGACAGCAGCCGCCTGGATGGGATACTGTTCCGCAGCGCACTATCGGTACACTCTCTGATACACCAGACCTGTCCCGCTTCGGTCCCGGTATGAGCGCGGATTCTGCGCTCAATAGTACATAAGACAAACAATATATATATATACATAAGCACAAACAGATCGTCCACCTATTGGCGGCATGCCTCGTCTACTACTAAACAGACTCGTCAGCGGCGTAGCGGGGATTTGTTAGTCAGCGCGGCCCTGGCAGACCGGGCGAAGCTGGCAGGTGGCAGCTGCACTACCTGGGGTGGGAGGCTATTTAACAGCGCCGCGGCGCGGTACTCAAAACGCCGTTTTCCGGTTTCAAGCCTCGGTCGGGGAAGATGAAGGAGATGATCCTGCCGTGTGTGCCTGTCTCGAAAATTTTGATTAGGGACGAACAGTGCAGCGAGGTTCTCGGGCTCTTCATGCTTAATGACCTTTTGCGCGATCGTGAGTGTCAGGTAATCTGACATGGATTTTGGTGATAGCCAGCCAAGTCTGTCGCGCAGGTCCGAGACGTGGTCAAACTTACGCCGTCCGAAGATCACTCTAGCGGCAAAGTTCAAAATTTTCTGGAGTCGGTCAAAATTTTCTGAGTCCCGTTACCGTACACAGTGAGGCAGTAGTTGATTCGTGATATGACCAGAGATGTCACGAGAACTTTAATGACACCGTCAGGGAGACAATTTCGTGCGTGAGACAGTCCGATCAACAAGCCAGTACACCGACGACTAAGCTCGGACACATGTGCTTCCCAGGACAGGGCGCTGTCAAAGACAACACCCAGATTCCCCACCTGCTCGCTTGGCTGCAACACAGAGTCACGAAGAGAGACGCTGAAGTCGGGTACCTTCCGTAAATTTGGTCTGCTGCCAAAAACCATGAGTTGTGTTTTGTTTGCGTTTAGCTTGAGGGCGTGAAGACAGAACCAGTCACTGATTGATGCGAGTGAAGCTTCCATGCGAGAGATAAGCGATCTGAGGTCGTCGGCACGGCCGCTCACTAGAACTTGGGTGTCGTCCGCATATTGGAAAACGGTGGCGTCACCTGCGTATAGCGAGAGGTTGTTCGAAAATATGGTGAAGAGTAACGGTCCCAGGGCAGATCCTTGGAAGACACCCATATTATTTGGAAGCGGCCGAGACAGTACTCTACCTCCGGCGCCATTAGATAGGGACACGCTCTGGGTGTGTCCCGTGAGAAAAGCAGAAAACCAAGAGGTCTCAATCCCGTGCATGGCCAGTTTTTGAAGTAAAAGTTCGTGGTCGATGACATCAAAGCATTTGCTTAAGTCGAGGAGACACAGCAGTGAAAGTTCTCCCCTATCAGAGGCTGCGAGGATTTGGTCTGTGACGGACAGCAGAGCGGTCTCTGTGGAGTGTCGGGGGCGAAAACCATGCTGCGAGGAGGCAAGGAGATAGTTATTTGAGAGGTAGTGGTAAAGCTGTTGATGTACGAGGCGTTCCACAACCTTCATAATCACGGGGACTAATGAGATTGGTCGAAAGTTGGTGGGATCCGAGGGGCTGCCTGATTTGAAGATGGGGTGGACTGTGGAATGTTTCCAGGAATCGGGGATATCGGAGTTGGTAATACACGTATTGATAATGTAAAGTATGACGCGACCGATAGCTGAGAAGCCGGACTTTAACATTCGGATGCAAATGCCATCAGTCCCACTGGCGCCTGAGTTGCGTATGCCAAAGATAGTGTGACCAAGTTCGCCGAGAGTGACCGCGCGGAGCTGAAAACGACATGCACCGACCCGGGGGAGGCGAACGTTCAGATCGGTAGCGGTGTTAAGAGACCGGACCTCCGCAGCGATGCGAGGTCCGACAGAGACGAAAAATGAGTTCAGTTCATCGGCGGGTAAATTTGGCTGCACACTAGGACCGTCCTTTTTCCCTGCTACAACTGTCCTGATAGACTGCCAGACCTTATTGGGGCCCCGCTCGCAGATATTTCTCTGTAGCTCCTCTCGCCGGTCGCGACGCAGCGCGGCCCGAACAGAGCGATTCAGCTCCTTGTAAGCTGTCGACTGACGACCGGACAGTCGTAGCGAGGCGCGGCGCTGGGCCATAAGGTTCCGTGTGGCAGCAGAGGCCGGGGGCGCTGTGGGGTTCCGAATGGTAATACGCTTGAGTGGGGCGTGGTCGTCGATTATAGGCAAAAAATTGGACACGAATGCATCCCACTGATCACTAACAGTCGCGGCGGTAAACACAGGCTCCCAGTCGACAAGCTCCAGATCAGAATTAAGGGCAGTGACATCAACGCGGTTGAGCGAACGAGCTGAGATGATTGTAGGCTTCGGACGCAGTTTGGGGACGTTGACATCTACGCTAATAAATTTATGCGGACTAAAATGACAAAACTCAACACGGGTGTTAGAGAAGAGGTCCACTTTGTTCACCATACACACGTCAAGGAGCGAACCGGAAGTGAAAGTCGAAGTTGTTACTAGCTGGTCTAGGGAGTAGTCCGATAGGAAGCTGCTGAGATGCTGTCGTGCACGAAAGTTGGGTTCTTTCTTCAGCAGGTCACAGTTTATATCACCGCAGATGACGAGCGGGGTCCTAGGGTGATCGATAAGTACTCTTTGTAACTGATTTTCAAGGTCGGCGAAATCGGCACATAAAGCGGTTTCGGAGTGGCGAGGGGGGCGATATAAAGAACATACGATGAGTTGACGACCTTTGTCGAGCTTGAGCAGCGCCCACTTTGACTCGAGCTGGCTGCAGCCGCGCTCAAAACTTGGGAACTTGATGGGCACTGATGTGATATCCGATTTTGTTACGATCGCGACGCCGCCGTACCCGCGGCCATCAGGTCGGTCTGTGCGGCTGAGGGAGTAGCCTGGGAGCACTAAGAGTCTGTTTGGCGTAGAAGGGCGTAGCCAGGTCTCCGACAGTAATACGACATCGTAATTGTTTTGGCGGAGTTCATAGGTCAGGTCCAATAGTTTAGGCTTAAGGCTTTGAATATTCAAGCTTCCGATACGAAGATTCCGATGGTGGTTTTCTGTCGTTTCCGGTCGGCTCCTGCCCCTGCCGCGGCCACCGCGGGCGCCGCGGCGTTGTGGACGGCGTCCGCCGCTGCGGGCCGGCTTGGGGCGCGGGAAGACGCTGGTGGGCGGGGCCTGGGCTGCCGGCGGCGCGCCGTGGGACGCGGGCAGCGCGAGCGGCCGCTCCCCACCCCCGCGGGCCGGCGGGGCTCTCAGCTGGAGGGGAGGGTGAGGTGACACGGCCGCCGGCTGGCGTCCGTGGGGCTCTGCGCGCGGCGCGGGGGCGCGGTCCGTCGTCCCTGGGGCTCGGGAAGATTTGAATGCCGGCAGCCGTTGGGTGGCTAGAGCTGGGGCCGAATCACTAGTAGAGCTCGATGAAATCCGAGAAAAGTTCCGTGGTAAAGCAGGTTTTCTTTTGGTGAGATGGTGCCTGAGCTGGTGATCCGCCACTCGAAGTGTAGACCTGGGTGGCGGCGCTGGTGCCGGGCAGGCCACAACGGTTAGTACCCGCACTACGGCGAGCAGAACCAGGAGACGGGCCACGTCGGTGCACTCGCCATCGATGTTTCGGCACTCCGCCACCCGGGCGGCCGCGGGCCGCTTGGTCGCCAGCGCTAGCATTGGGTAATAGGGAGTGTTCTATCCAGGAATACTTCATCCATGGGACAACCACGTTACCACGTACACGGACGAACCTGTTCTAGTTCGGCGACCCTAGCCTGCCATCTGTCGGCGTTTTCCGTCATCTCTAGAGTACGCGTGTCCGCTGCGTGACGCTGGTTGAGTTCGGCCTCCAGATCGGCAGCACGGAGCTCAGTCTGACGAGCTAGCTCGCGCTCCCGACAGAGCACCTCCTGGGACTCCCTGCAGAGGGAGAGAGGAGGCAGAGGGGTGATCAGGTCAACAGCAGCAAAGATAGCGCAGACATGAGTGAAAGTAGTTGAACGAGTGCGAGTCGTGACACAAGACAAAACTGCTATTACGAACTTGTCGTCATAATTATACAGCAGTCAGCATCTGAATAATCACCACAAAATCAGGTACCTATGCATTCATATCTAGCATCTACATTAATTTTCACAAAAATCAAACGTACATATCAGGCACGATCGATCGCACCGTCATTACGTGGATGCTGGAGTTTGTATGTCTGACATCTCACCGCAGCATTTCGGTGTAGTTTTTCGTTTCCTCTTCTCGCTCTCTTTGAGATCGCGCTAGACGATCTTTAACATCAGAGAGTGATCGAGTGGCCTCCCTCAACTCTGCCTGGGTCTGGGGGCGAGGGAAAGGGATGCAACGATCATCAAATGAAAGCGAGAGAGATCAGATGGTGATAAAGGTTGTTGTTGTTTATTGGGGCTTAAGGGCGCGCCGACTACAAGGTCATTTTGCGCCCATAACTATATACAAGTAAAGCAAGTGTGTCACGAGAAAACCGACGTAATAAAAGGCTTAAAAAAGCCTAAAAGCTGGTTAAAAAGAGCAAAGAAGGGTAAAATACTCCAAGCGTATCGTAAAAGACAGCTGACTAGGCGTAAGGACTAGATAAGAATAGACGTATGGACTAGTTGGTTTGGTATCAGATCGAGTAGATTACTTGGAATTTGATTGAACGGATAAAGGAAAAGATGTTGCCAGATAAAACCCAGGGTGACTCGTCACCCAGCAAGTGGCGGACGGTGATATCCGGAGCGATGCGGCCCAGGTAGCGAGTCCGGTCCGGTTCCAAGCGTCGACAAGATAAAAGCACGTGGGCGACGGTGAGAGGCACGGCGCACCCGCCGCAAACGGGCTGCTCATCTCCGCGGAGAAGGTGGCCATGCGTCGCATACGTATGACCGATGCGGAGCCTGCATAAAATCACTTCGTTTGACCTGTTGTCTTGCGAGCAAGACCTCCAATGCTCCAGAGTCGGCTTCACCTCTCGGAGCTTCCTGCCTCCACGCAGGCGCCACTCTGCCTGCCACTCCGTTAGAATAAAAGATCGTACAGCAGGGTAAAAATCACGCGCCGGCAATGGCAACCGACGAGTGCAGGGTGCTGCAGCAGCACGCCTTGCAGCCGCGTCTGCCAGCTCATTGCCATGAACGCCAACGTGACTGGGAATCCAGCAGAACTGAACAGATTTACCCGATTGTTCTACTGACTGAAGCCGAGCTAAAATGTCTTGAACGATCGGGTCGGCTGGATTAAAACTCCGCAGGGCCAACAGGCTGCTTAGGGAGTCCGATAAAATCAAGTAAAAAGGTCCGTCCGATACCTCAATAAAACACAAAGCCTTCTCGATGGCAACAAGTTCCGATGAAAACACCGAGGCGAAAGATGGCAACGAAAATGAACGGGTATCGTCGCCAGCGACGAAAGAACAGCCCGCTCCCTCAGGTGTTTTAGAGCTGTCTGTGAATACAGGAATAAAACCATCGTAAGAGGCAAGGTGTTCCAAGGCTCGGACTCGTGCCTCTGCAGGCAGCAACTTGCCCTTTGGAACTGCAGAAAGCGAAAGATCCACCTGTGGACTGACACTTTTCCACGGTGGAGGGGGCGCAGCCCAGGTACGACGAACGTTACGCAATGCTATGTCAGCTATTGAAAACAGTTCTTTCATGCGCACTCCGAACGAGGGTCGTAACCTTCCGTTACATCGGGTGGCATGCCGTGAAAAAACGTATGGGTACGTCGGGTGCATAGGAAATTGGCGCAGTTTCAGCGCGTACCGCATACCAAACATCTGACGGCGGAGTGAAAGTGGCGGTTCATGCGCCTCAGCAAGAATGCTGCTCCTGGGCGAGGTGCGGAATGCTCCGGTGGCTACTCGGAGTGCTGCATGATGGACTGTATCCAGGACCCTCTTGCTAGATTCACTCGCTGAATCGTAGACAAAAGAAGCGTAATCTAGCTTCGATCGTACAATAGATCGATATAGAAGAAGAAGGGTCCTGCGGTCCGCACCATAAGATGTGCGGGCGTCCCATGGGTGTAACTTTGTATACTTTCGAGGTCCCATGTGGGACCCCAGTGCGAACATTTGGGACCCCAATTGTCATTTTGGGACCCCAATAGTGGAGGCCCCCGAGACGCACCAGCTACTTTACAAACGGAGGTCCGATGTTCATATAGAAGGTTCTCTGTATAAATAGGAGGGCCCTTGGACAATTCGGAGGCCCTGTTGGACAAATGGGAGGCTCCCTGGACAAATAGGAGGCCCCCTGAGCAAGTAGGAGGCCCCCTAAACAAGTAGGAGGCCCCATGGACAAGTATTGGACATAGGAGGCCCCCTCTGTACGAATAGGAGGCCCCCTGGGCCTGGACAAATAGGAGGCCCTAGACCTAGACAAACAGGAGGCCCCTTTCACAAAAGGAGGCCCCCTGGCCAATTAGGAGCCCCCTGGACAAACAGGAGGCCCCTTTCACAAAAGGAGGCCCCTTTCACAAAAGGAGGCCCCCTGGACAATTAGGAGGCCCCCTGGACAAATAGGAGGCCCCCTGGACGAATAGAAGGCCCCTGGATAAATAGGAAGCCCTCTGAACAAGAAGGAGGCCCCCTGGATAAAGAGGAGGCCCCCTAAAAATAGGAGCCCTCTGGATAAATAGGAGGCTACTTTAACCAATAGGAAGCCCCCTGGACAAATAGGAGGCCCCCTGAACAAGTAGGAGGCCCGCTGGACAAATAGGAGGGCTCTTGGGCAAATAGGAGGCCCCCTAGGAAAATAACAGCCGCTTGGACAAATAGGAGGCCCCCTGGACAAATAGGAGGCCCCCTGTACAAATAAGGGGCCTCTTGAACAAATAGGAGCCCCATGGACAAGTAGGAGCTAGAGGCCCTCTGTACGAATAGGAGGCCCCTGAACAATTAGAAGGCTCTCTTAACAAAAAGGAGGCCCTTCAAAAAAGGAGGCCCAAGTAGGAGACCTCTGGACAAATAAGAGGCCCCTGCACAATTATGAGACCCCTGGTCGAATAGAAGACCCCTGGATAAATAGGAGGGCCCCTGGACAAATAGGAGGCCCCTGAACACGTAGGAGGCCCCCTGGATAAAGAGGGGCCCCCTGGAAAATAGAAGCCCCCTGGATAAATAGGGGATCTTCTGGACAAACAGGAGGCCTCCTGGACAAATATGAGGCCCCCTAGACGAATAGGAGGCCACTTGGACAAATAGGAGGCGCCATTAACCTATAGGAGGCCCCCTAGACAAATAGGAGGTCCTCTGTAACAGTAGGAGGCTCTCTGTACGTACAAATAGGGGGCCGGCGCTCGACCTGAAGAAGCTTAGCTGTATGTACAAAAAGGAGGCTCTCTGTGCAAGTAGTCGAAGTAGGAGGCTCTCTGTACTGTATGTACCTACAAATAAGAGGCCCCCTGGGCAACTTAGAGGCTAGGTACACAAATCGGAGGTCACCTATAAAAAAGCGGGACTCTGTTGGAATACCTGTTTGAATAAATTGTTTTCCTGATATTCAAATTATCTAATCCTCGTCCGCACATGGAGGGCAGTGGACAGTGGTTGCCACCCCCCCCCCCCAGGTTTTTTTCTGCTCTGCACTCAACATTTTGATTGCTAGAAGCCGGATGTTTCGTATAGCTATAGCTGCTTCTCTATCCTTTCTTAGCGTCCATTGAAAATTCCAAGTTTCTGTGGTTTTGGTTTCGGAGATATGACCTTATTCTTCAGGTGATGTCATAACCCAAGTGACAAATACCCAATATCTTGCGTTGGCTATGGGTCTTATGAGCTTTTGACACCTTGATTTCGGCCTTTTTTGCCAGTCTTACCTCCCACCTATCATGGAACATGTTGTTCGATGATGAAGAGACGCTAGGGTCAGGGCCAAGGTCAGCCTCGGTCATCTAAAAATTTTGCGTTTTAGGCGAGCTGAATTTACTTTCGTGAAGTTTCTTCGACTGTATATTTGGTAAAAGCTTCTCAGTTCATGATCTCATGCTATAGGGACACATTCATAATCGGTGCACACATCAGTATACACACAGACACACACAGACATACAAACACATATCATTGACCTTGACCTTACTTGACCTGAAATGACCACAGCCAGCAAAAACCTAGTCGGATAGTGTGACAAAGAGGTTCTAGCTGGCTTGGCACCACAATACGGCAGCGTCATCGGTATATGATGAGCAGCGCACGTGATATTCCAGGGCAACGGTGACCCCAAACAGCAACGTTCTTTAGTTTGACCTGACCTGGAAGGTCAATGACTGCCTGATGAGGTAAAATTTGGTATCATTGGATTCGTCTCTTCCCCAAAAAAAAATATGTTGCTCTTGACTGCGAAGCTTAAAATTTTGTTTGAATAAATTGTGATGATGTCAAATAAAATACCTACACAAGCAGCGGGCCAACCCATCATATACCGATGACGCTGCCGTATTGGTGCCAAGCCAGCTAGAACAGCTCTTTGTCACACTATCCGACTAATTTGCTGGCTGTGGTCATTTCACGTCAAGTTAGGTCAAGGTCAATGATATGTGTTTGTATGTCTGTGTATGTCTGTGTATGTACTGATGTACCCTGACCCTGACATCTGTACATCGCAGACGGCAGAACAACATGTTCAATGATAGGTTGGAGGTAAGATTGGCAAAAAAACGACATCAAGGTGTCAAAAGCTCACAAGGCCCATAGCAAACGCAGGATATTGGGTATCCGTCATTTAGGTCATGACATGACCTGAAGAACAAGATCATATCTCCAAACCCAAAAGCCACAGAAACTTGAAATTTTCAATGGACGCTGAGAAAAGATAGAAAAGCAGCTATCCAAAAATCAGATTTCTAGCTTAAAAAATGTTCAGTGTAGAGTAAAAAAAAAACTAACTTGGGGTGGCAACCCTCCCCCCAGGTGCGGGCGAGGGTTAGCCCTCACACTTTCTGGGGTCGGTTAGATTCCTTGCGCAATGCTGTGCCGTTAAATTCTTTTTTATAATAAAGGCTATTTGTTTTATTGTCGAAAGTGAAAAAGCCAGAAATTTTCGTCGATTTCGGTCGACGCGGGGGATATTTACATACAATGTCATCCTGCTGGCCTGGATCCATGAGTAAGGTCAGGTGACCTACCCTTTCTTTATTAATATTTAAAAAAAAAAATCATGGCATCCGGGCTGTGACGAAAAATAAGTGGCCTAAATCCAATGAGAAAACTGGATTTGGAGGTACCCTAGGCTTGGCTTCTGAGCCTCTGGTCCCCCAGTGAAAATTTCTTAGAGGAGGCCCTGGCGTGGTTCGTAAATTACCGCTTCCGCAATTGGAGGCCCCTAATTGCTTGGAGGCCCCCACTAAATGGAGGCCCCCTTGGACGTTTGGGACCCCAATGGTGATGTCAAAGTTTCACCCATGTGCCGGGCGACACATTTTAAAACGTTCAGGGATTTAAAACATCGTTCCCGAAGCGTTCTAAAATGTTCTTTATACGTTAAACGACTGTCAAAAAAGATCCCAAGAAACTTCGCCACCGGACGAGTAGGAATCACCTGTCCATAGAGCTGGATTCCCAAGGGAAGGTCGCCGCAGCGGCGGCGGCAAAAGTGCATAGCGACGGTCTTCGTTGTTGAAAAACGAAGACCGTTGTCACGACTCCATCTCTCCAACCGCGTCACTGCAAGCTGCAGCTGTCTGGCCATATGCCGAGCGCTTGAAGCGGCAAACCAAATGGCAAAATCATCCACGAAGAGCGATCTACCGATCGAGACCGGCAGATCATCAGCGATGTCATTAATCGCCACTGCAAAGAGAGCCACACTAAGCACCCCGCCCTGGGGAACTCCGTTCTCTTGAGTAAAACTGCTCGAAAGACTACTGCCAACTCGGACTTTGAACCGACGACCCGATAAAAAGTTCTTAATAAAGAGGCCCATCCGGCCGCGTATGCCGTACTTGTGTACTTTGGAAAGTATTCTGTGTCGTAACACTGTATCATAGGCCGCCTCAATATCAAAGAACAGTGCTCCAAGGTGCTTCTTTTCAGTAAAACAGGTGCGTATCTCGGTGTCGAGGGCTAAAATGTGGTCAACAGGGCTGCGGTGCTTTCTAAAACCGCACTGGGCGTTTGTAAAAACACCGTGATGTTCCAAAAACCAGCTAAGACGCACATTGACCATCTTCTCCATCAGCTTTGAAAGCGATGATGTGAGAGAGATGGGCCGATAGTGGAGAGGGTCATGTCCCGACTTGCCAGCCTTCAAAATAGGAATGATAGTGGCTTCCCGCCAGGTCTCAGGGAAAGTGCCAGTCTCCCAAAGCGAATTGAAAGTTGCTAGCAGCGCCTCGAGGGCAACTGCTGGGAGATGACGGAGCATGTCGTTGTGGACAGCATCCGGACCTTCTGAGACGCTGCGCAACGAGCTGATGGCAGACGTGAGCTCAGCCATAGAGAAAGGCTCATTGTACATCGAATTTTCAGCTGTGCTGAAGTCCACGGCGGCTGGTGCAGGTCGTGAGGACGGCTCTCCTCGGCAGCGCTGATAGAGTGCACGGCCTATCGTCTCTGCGACGTGTAAAGGGTGGGATATGTCCGTGTTGTTCACTCTTAAAACCGGAAGCGGAACAGAGCTGAACCGGCCTTCAATGCGCTTCATGCGTGCCCATATCTGGGTCGTAGGAGTAAAACGGTTTAAGGAACTCACGTACGTGCGCCATGAAACAGCCTTTGCCTCTTTTAAAACGCGACGGGCAAAAGCCCGCGCTTTCTTAAAAGCGATGAGGTTCTCAGTAGTACTACTCCGGTCAAACTTTCTAAAAGCGCGCTTCCTGGCACGAATCGCATCTCCGCATTCCTTGGTCCACCACGGGACCGGAGGACGACGAGGCTGACTCGACGTCTTGGGTATGCACCCGTTTGCGGAGTCAATGAGTAAACATGTAAAATCATCTGTAGACATCACAGAGGCGTCGGCTCTGGATAAAACCGTGGCCTCTACGGCGGCCTGGAATTCGCCCCAGTCGGCCTTCCGAACATTCCACCTAGGTGGACGGTTGCCTGACACTGGGGACTCCTGGTGCTCCAGCCACACTGGGAAGTGGTCGCTCCCGAGTGGGTCGTCATGGACGGACCAGGTAAGAAGCTGAGCTAGCCGCGGACTGACTAAGCTCAGGTCCAGAGCCGATGTTTGACCGGAGGGTGTTGTAAAATGGGTGCGCTGTCCTGTATTTAAAATACACAGCGCCTCATCGCGGATAAAAGATTCTTAAAGTCGACCACGAGTGCCAGTCGTGTCGCATCCCCACGCCAGGCTATGGGCATTAAAATCGCCGACTACCAGGACCGGAGGTGGAAGCTCATCGACAAGCCGATGCAGCTCAACCACCGGGAGCGCTATACCTGGTGGTAGGTATAAAGAGCACACTGTCAGTTCCCGGTGGTTGAAATCAACTCTGGCGGCCACCGCCTGCAGGGGAGTCTGCAGCGGCACCTGGCGAGCAGGTACGCTGTGGTGAACCGCCAGAAGCACACCTCCATGGGCAATGGTAGGGGTGTCCAGGTCTCTTCTAAAAACAGAGTAGCCCTTGATGGCAAAGGTAACGTTTGGCGCTAGCTTGGTCTCCTGGAGACCTAAAACAAGGGGTGTGCGCCAACGGATAAGAGACTGTAGGTCCTGGTAGTTGGCCCGGAGGCCTCTACAGTTCCACTGTAGAATAAAAGGCGTGGTTAAAAAGGCGCAAAAAGGGCGCGTATAACATGAGGCAAAGGCGCACACAGATACCTGACTGACCACAAAAAAGGTAAAAAGCACCGAGAGAAATGCACCTGGTAAAAAAGCGCAATAGCGCGAAAAAGATAAAAGGATAAAAGAGGAAATGACTAGACTGAAAGACTAGACTAGGTCCTCTAACTCCGAGGAGGCGCTCCCCCCGTAGCGGATACGGGGGTGCCCTGAGCCCTCTCGGTGAAGCCTCCCTTCAGCAGAGGCAGATCGGGCATGGCTCGGGCCCGGCTGGGGCCTTTTCGACCGGGGGGCGTCGCCCTCCGAAGGTGACCAACTCGGGGGCGTCTGCCGCTTGGCGAGGCGCCCTGGAGCCGCGGAGGGCTGTTGCCGCCCCGACGGGGATGTCGAGGCGGCGGCCTGTGTCCTCGACACAGGCGTCTCTGGCAGCGGCGGTGGTGGCCGCCGCTGCGGAGGTGGAGGAGGCGGCGGGGGACCCATGATGGGCCGAGTCCCCGCCTCAGGTGTCTCCGGGGTGTCAGCGGCGACAGCCGCATTGGCACTCCCGGAGGCGGAGTCGGCAGACGAGGCTTCCTTAGCCTCGAGGGCCTTCTGGACGAGGCGAGCCCTCCTCGCCTCACGTGCCCTTCTCTCCTCCTCCCCCCGCCGCAGAGCCTCCTGCACCGCCGTAGACGGTCGGGGGCGGGGCGGGGTGGGTGGCGCCTTACCCTGCGCCGGGGGGCGCCGACCACCCTGTCGGCGCTGGACGACGGTCCAATCGTCTCCATTACCGTTCGCGGCTGGAGCGGGACTGGGTGGACCCCACACTGACTCTTGAGCAGCCTGCTCTGTGTTGCTCGGCGGCGCACGAGGCGCCGTGTTGTCCGCTGAGTCACCAGTGGCTACGACGGTGAGGCCGAATCGTTTGAGAAGCTGCACGAGCTGTGCTACGCTCATCTGGGAGGCATCGGTAGAGTTTGTGACTCTCACCTTCTGGGCATACGAGGTCTTCGGGTGACTCTGGTTGTACACCTCCCGGGCCTCTTTGAAAGACAGATTTCTGGTAGCCTTGATGGTCATGATCTCTTTCTCCTTGACGTATGCAGGGCAAGACCTATCATACGCGGAGTGCGGCGTCTGCCCCTCTCCGCAGTTGACGCATCGGGGGGTCTCCGAGTCACAGGTTTCGTCAGTGTGGTCCTGCGAAGCACACTTGGAGCACGTGGGTCTTCCTCGGCAGTTGTCCTTTGTGTGGCCGAAACGTTGGCAGCGGAAGCAGCGCATGGGCGCTGGGACGAAAGGCCGCACGCGAACCTTCACGTAGCCCACGCGAATCTCACTCGGCAAGTCGGTAGAGTCAAATGTCAGAATGATGTTGTTGGTCGAGACCGTGCCTCTCTTCGTCATGATGCGGCGAGCCGCTGTCACGCCGAAATCGGCGAGCCCGTCCGCAATATCCTCGTCGCTCACTCCCCTCAAATCGAAACAGTTAATGACCCCTCGTGAGGAGTTCTTAGAACGGTGGGGCTCCACTGTAAGCGGGATGGAAACGAGCCTCCGGCCGGATGCCCGTCCCTCGGAGAACACGAAGCGAGTAGCGTCCAATGCTTTCGCCGCCTCCTCGCTTTTCCTGAACTCGACCTCCAGCGCGCCATCACGCATCCGGTCACAACGAACTATCGAACCAAACCGGTCGCAGCCATCCTTCCGCTGGAAGGGCGACAGAGAGCTCAGCTCCCTGTCTGCGCTCCGGAAGATGAGGATCTTAGGAGATCGTGGACCTTTTTCAAGCACCGTTCGCCTGTCGGCCGAGGCCAACGGGCGAGGATCGGCCGAGGCCGAAGGATTGGTAAGAGTGGGGGAAGGGGGGTTGGTCGAGTTATCCATGGAGTGTGCTTGGTCTCCGCCAGCTCGGCCGCCGACGCTCCGCAACGGCGCCGCTACAAGGCCTGGGACGGCCGAGCTGACTGTACGGGACTTGGCGGCACCTTCCGCGGGGGAGAGAGAGACTCACCACCCCCCACGGTCGGATACCGCCTCCTCCCTTGACGCCTAGCCGAGTCACCGCCAGGGGCAGCGACAGATCAGTCCCACCGACGGAGGACGAGCACAAGTGCCCGAACCCCGCCGGCGACACCTCTCAGACACCACCCCCGGCGGCGTCACGACTGGGAATGGCTCCTCAAGTGCGGCGCCCCACTGAGTGTCCCGCCCTTACAGAACTCAGGGCCAAAGAGGCGTGTTGCCCAGCCACCGCGACTGGCTCCGCACGGTGGGGGGCTCAACCTCCAGGATCCCGTTGTCCTGGGGTACGGGTCGGCTCGCCTAGCCTAGTAAAACCGGCTGGTACCCGAGGGGACGCCACTCCCCTTACACTAGCCCAACTCGGCTGTGTTCCTGCGGGTGCAAAAACAACGAAAAAGGTAGGAAAAGAATCAGAAAGCTGTGATCGAAAGAAACGCGGACATCCGGTGAAAAGCAAAGCAAAAGCAAACAGAGACCGCTCAAGAGAAACAAAACCACGAAAACCAAGAAAAGTCGGGCCGTACCATCTGTCCAACCAGCGATCAAAGCAAGTCGCAAGCAAGCATGGGTCAAGCTGGGGCCGAGGGGGCGCTACTCCCCTTGCTGGCCGAGGCCAAGGCCGCCGCGGGGCAAAGGCCCAAGGAACCCAGTCCGACAGCGACCCCGGCCACTGCCAACCCCCTGCGGGGCCAATCCTGCAGACAATCCATCCAGTAAGCAAGGCAAGTCCAGGTCAAAACGCGCGTCAAGCTGGGGCCGAGGGGGCGCTACTCCCCTTACTGGCCGAAGTCACAGCCGCCGCACAGCCGGAGCCAGATGACCCCGGCTAAGCAGCAGCTCTGACCACGGTCAGCCCCCTGCGGGGTGGTGATAAAGGGGATATTGGTGATAAAGGGGATATACTGCCTATAGAGCACAAATGAAAACACTATACCAAGCCAAATGGCATGCCCAGAGTGATCCTTTTCAGGAACTATCTGCAGCCTGCTGATTAACTTTGTACAAGAACTTCACTCACAGCTGACTGCTGAGCTTGTATCGCATACTTTTGGCTTGTAACTGAATAGCAAATGAGAAAGAAGATGTAGGTTTTCAGGTTTTACCTTATCGAGATCAGCCTTCATGGCCTTTCGATCTGCCATGTAGTTGTTCTCCATTTTGGATTTTTCTTCCAGGAGAGTTTGCATGGAAGCAGTAATTGTGGCCAGCTGAGACTGAGCATCTTCACTGGTTTTCTCCTGCATGGAAAGTGTGAGAAAAGTCATGTTAACTTGTAGTTGTTACAATGTAAAGACAATTTAATGCAACTAGGTCTGCAATTGTTAGGGTTATCAATTTGAGAGAATATCCATTGTCTTTTTTTCAATAAGGTTATCACTGAGCTGATCAGTCTATACTCCACCATCATCTTTCACTCACCTTTTCCTTTTCAGCTCCATCTTTGGTGTCTGTTGACTTCTTTGATGACTTTGATGACTGTCCTGATTTGCTTGTAGATAATGCTTTCAAACTAGCTTCCAGGGCCTCCTTCTCTTTATTGAGGCTTTTGTATGCCCGAACAAGATCTAAAAAAATAATAATGCAATAAATAACTATAACACAGAAAAGAGAACAGCATGCCTTTGGGCCACAGAACAAGGAATATAGCCTATATATGTAATGAAATTATCTATGCAATGTCTGGATACTAATCCAAGAAACTGTCCAACAAACAAGCTTTGACATACGTAAATGAAAAAAATATCCACTTTCCATCACGTCTTATGCATATGGTAGGTGTCAAGCAAAAATATGAGGAATACAGTACGTCATCGTCAGTCAATCAGCATGCGCCAATGCAGCGTGCATAGGTTTGAACTACCTACACAATATGATTGGCCAATGCGCAATAAGCTTCCGCATCAAACATGATTTTTTAAAATTCATTTTGTCTGATATTAAAAATAGAAAATAATCCTTTATAAAACAAGGAATCATTTCATTTCTGATTATATTGAGCATACAAAATCATAAATCAATTGCAAACAATAATTTCAGGAAAGTGAACTATTCCTTATTCCCATTTCCCTTTAATAGTAACTATGTAGTCAATTAATTGTAATGAAATAAAATAAAATGCATCAATTGGCTTCAACGTCCATCAGAAAGGAACTTGTGGAACAAAAATAATTAAAGCAACAAAAATTGAAGTACCTTTCAGTCTGGATTCATAACGGGACAGCTGTTCCTTCTGCACATCTATAGTCTTCAACAGGCTCTCTTGTTTTTCTTGTTTTAGCTTTGAAGACATGATCAATGATCATTTGGTATGTAGGATTCACATGCAATTGATAAAATCTGTTCGCATTTAGCCCTACATAAATGGAAATATCCTTAGAAATGCTACTATTTACAGACAAGATAAAATGTGGGGTTGCAAGAAACTTGTGTTCATTTCGTAGGCAAATATTTGTAGGAGCAGAAAATGCGGTCAGTGATTAATACCTAGCAAGTGAGTTTTAAGACCGTGAGCAGCAAAACTTCCTTTTAAGAACATTAGAAAAATAAGTTTGTTTGAAACATATGCGCCAAAATTATAGCAATTGTAGGCTTCCATATATGATTTATCCGCCTGCCAAATTTGAAGCTAATGAAGGGATCTCGATGTCCGCCAATCCTCTTTGAATCCCTTTGAATCCTCTTTCAATCCTCTTTGAGTAGTAAAGGATTCTTGTTTGAATCCACCCAATCTAGCAGTAGGTTGATATTCACAAACCTTCTCACTAGATTGACGGAAATGGGAACTCACGGGTGAAGCCAAGCTCTGCAGCGAGCACCGCCTTTGCAACCCCACCCCAAGGCCCAAGCTTTCAGTTTTGGATCATCGATAACCTCTGTTTCGCGGCAAAACCAATGCTGTGCCATCAGCAAATCATTGGCATATCGTTGGCGATAAGTCAAGCGCCTGGCCTGCAACGCCCGAACGAAATGCGATGTTCCGTCCATTATAAAACGTTCCCTAAAAAGCCATATGTTTTGCCAAGAGCCTCATATACCTCCTTTAGTCCTTTGGCAAATTTAGGTCACCGAAAACCACTCCGGCAGTCCCAGGAGCGAGAGCGAGGGGATTATCAGCTAGGTATACATATCCTTGTCTTCAGTTAAAACACTCGGTTTACCGAGCGGACAATCTTCGCCAACTACTTTGATTAGATATCATTCATTCTGCGGTTTGACCGACTAATCCTTCCATGTCTTTCCGGCACGATCAGGTAAAAATACGAAAGATTAGACTATTTGCAAAAACAATCCCCGATAACAGAAACAAATGTTACATTATTAGCACAACCAATGCGAGTACACATACATGTCATGACAAATCAATCACGGAATGCATTATGAGCAGCAGCATTACTACATCTTAGGTCCCTCAGTAGCTTAGCGAAGTTAGAGGATGACCTCATGCTATCAGCACTACTTAAAACACTGTAGCAAGGGTTCACGTACCGGCTTCACAGAAAAGAGCGAAACATCTCACACCAGCCGTGGTACGGACAACAAGCGCCACTGCTCTGAGCTCTCCGCCAAGGAAGCGCTTCTGGCGATACGCAACTGCACGCCATTTTCGGCCACTGCTTATCACATTATCACGAACCACTGACAACACCAAAACGTGACGTAGGATCCAGAGAGGTCACATCCAGTGACACTAGATGCCGCGACTGACGAACTGGTTGAAGTCTATCCTCAGCAGGAGACGGGAGAGATGGCTGCCCGCCCGCTGATCCTTGAGGCTGCTCAGGATTCTGAAACAAGGCAAATACAGACCGTGGTCAATGGACGGACAAGGGTTTCCCTAACCGGCACATTGGTGGCTCCTCAAGTGCTCTAGGATATGAAACAAATTACAAACACCACTTTGAGCATACGCAGACACAAACTGAAACAACATGGTACGTCACAAAAGACCATTTAAGACATATACGCACTATCGGCATTATTCGTATCATTGACTTCTGAAATAATTGAGCCCATAAGAAAAAAAAACTCATTATCACAAATCAACAGAAAAACGGCCCTATAGCGTGTGCTTTGCATTGCTCTTTGCCGCTGATGTAGCACATCAGACAAAAACAATAAAGGTATCGATAGAAGCCGACAATGAAGGCAGAAAAAAACACACTGGAAAAAACACATAAACACGCCCGTCGTCAAGGATATAAAAAGCGCCCACCAGCTGTTAGCTGTACAGTAGGTCTATTAAAAAAGTCCCCAGCACCAGTGGGCGCTGCCTTCGCTGAGCCGAACCCCCGTCTGCCCGTCCCATATCGCGCCGGGCTCAGGTCAGGTAGGGTCAGCGGGACCGCTCGGTCCGGCCCGCGGGCGGTGGACGGGCGGCCGGTAACGCTTTCCGCCAGCCAGCTGTAGAATCCAACAAACGAGACGGCCACCGCTCAGCGCAGCGAAACCGGTGTTAAAGAATGACAGTAGATGTTCATGGCCACAATGATTATGAGATAGTCATTGTTAGCCCGTGCCCCACAGAAATGCCTAGACTCTCACGCCCTGTTGGAGGGGAAATGGGGATTGAGCATCATTCTTATAACTCAGCTTTGGGCATTTAGTTTTTCTCACAGACAATGACAATACAAAAACAATGTAATAAGACCAGACGTTTCGACAACAAATGCCTTCATCAGTGGAAAACAAGATATAGGCCTTACATCGATAAAAACTATAGAAGATAAAAAATATATAAAAAAACCAAATTTTTTATCGATGAAAAGCCTATATCTTGTTTTCCACTGACGAAGGCACTTTGTTGTCGAAACGTCTGGTCATATTACATTATTTTTGTATTGTCATTGTCTGTGAGAAAAACAAAATGTCTGACTCTTCTAATTGGGGCATTTAAGTGGTATTCGAAGTAGCGTCGAAAGTAGCAAAAAGAAGAAAAAAATACTTCAGCCAATTTTAGATCGGTTCGGAGCAAAAGGTCATGTCACCAGAGGTCATCGATGGTAAAATTTTGCTTGGACAGGGTGCGTTGTGCGCACCGGTGCATTGGGTTTCCAATTTCCATGGAAACATCAACAGACTCGGAAGCTCGTAACGCTAGTGTGGAGCCGAATTCATATCAACCGCCGCTACAATGCATGGCAGCGCAGCGCAGCGTGCTGCAGCGCGGGGCCGTGAAACACCGCCCAGGGCTATCCATGTGTCAGGGCAATCCAACCCACGTGATGGGCTCGGCCCCAGCGGAGCATGAGGCTCAGGACTCCCGCCCAGGCCCCCTGTCTCCCCCTAATTCCTGTCATCCTTCCCACTCTGAAATCGACCGAAAGAGTCTAACCTAACACAAGAAGCAACTCGTTTACCGCTATGTCTGAATAATACTATGTCAGATTTAAGGTCAACGGCTTAGCACGTAAATAACAGCAACTGCCACCATCGGTATTATGAGAAAACCAATTGCTTTTCCACAAGTACTAGAAGTTTTAAGCTAAACTTGCATGAAATTAATTTTACCAGCCTCGTGTTCCTCTTATCAAAACGCTTCGAATGAATCAAAAGTGATCTTTAACCCTCGCCGGCACAGGCTATTTTGCATCCTTCGACGGCACAAGGGGATGCACGACCCCCCTCGCGCTTGGCCCCTGATTGGGCTAGAGCTTCGCGGAAAAAACGAGCGTGTTGCCCGTCACGAGAGGAAGCCGATGATACCCAATGTTAAGGTCCTAGGTCATCGGATGACCTTCCAGGTCAGGTCAATGACCCGAAAATCGGGAAAATGGGGACCTGTTAGAAAGTCGTAAAGTGTGGCTGCTATGGGGGTTTCCGGGGTGCTGATCACGAATATCGTGTAGTTTTGATCAGGGATGATGTCTTAAAGCATTTAGACCAGGTCGGGTCAGGTCAGGTCAGGTCAACCGGTAGGGGTCACGACGGGTATTCGCAATACCTGTCATCCGCCTCTGACAGCTTCGTAACATGTTACGAAGGCACCAAAACTACTTCGTAAATGTTCAAATGGTTGCTAAATTCGAATTCAGCTAAAAAAACTAGCGTAGAAACATGTAAAACTCGAAAAACTGAACCGAGGTCACCAAAGGTCAATGACCTGACCTGACCTTCAGGTGATTCAGATGGTCAAAGGTCATTTGGGTCAGGGTCATGAAATTTTCAGGGTAGATGTAAAATTTATCAATGCGAGGGTACTGAAAGTTTCGTCGCGATCGGCCGCTTTTTACGCGAGTTATTCGCGAAAAACCTTAGGGAGGGGGGTTGCATCAACCCTCCCTCCCTTTGCCGGCGAGGGAGGTCATTTGAAGAATTTGGCCTATGCTCAAAGACATGACCTGACCAGAAATGGTCATGATGGATAGCAGGATATTAGATCCGTATCGTGAAACTTTACAAACACTTTAGATGATTTCATAACTTAGCATGTCTATCAAAAATATTTATTACATGGCTCATGTGTAAGCTGGGTGTGTGATCATGCTTACGAGTATGTTGAACGCAACTGATAATGTTCTGTTGGTCACAATTTCTATATTTAATTTATCCTCCCGGATTTCATATTTTTATTAATGACACCTTGACGATGTCGAGAAAAAAAAAACGCTTAGGAGATTTAACAGCCTGAGATACATTCAGTATAAGGAAGGGTCAAGGGTGCTAGATTCCTTCCGTCCTCGCTATCCTCAGGAAAAACCAATCCGCATCGCCCCTAGTCTTCATGCTTCCCTCTCTGGACTGGAGGTCACCCCACCAGCCAACCTGTAGTTGATATCGGTTCCATTCCAAGACACATAACCCTCTTCGGGTGACCGTTGGGGAGACGGCTGGACCGCCCGACAGGGCAATCGTCCCACGGGAACAGTCACGCTCCCGGAGTCCGCAGATTACTGTCGCTGGCTCGCACAACCAAATTACTACACCAGAGCATAGTTATGCATAGTTATGCATAGAGTGTTTATTATGCGTTCCGTCAAAAAAAGCGCAGTTCAACTTTCTCCCATTGACTTTAGCGATCTCAAAATTGACCCGACCTTTCTGTCAGCAATGTCAAACTTGCAAAGTAAACGTTTCAAATACATATACTGTTGCCCATTGAAATCGCTGAAGGTTCTAAAGCGATCGGTTAGTCGATGTATTTAGATATGATGAACACAGGAACTTTCCTTGAGGTAAGGTCACTTGACGTGACCTGGTGTTATGACCTTGAATTGAAAGACTTGGGCGGGAAAAATGGATCATTTGAAATCTTAAAATGTTAGATTTTAACAATAATTGCAAACACTATGCCGGCCAAATAGTGAGTGAGAAGGGAGCGATTCCCCAACCCCATGTTTAGCTCCTATAATTGAGCTAATTGCTAGAGCCTCGCGGAAAAAAAACAGCGCTTGCGTCGTTACGTGACGCAGCGACTGTCACCCCATTTTAAAATATCAGTGACCTCTTAGGGCAGGTCAAGGGCCCCAAGGCATTGGATCGGTTTTTGGTGAATAACTTCGCAAAAAAAGGTCGCATTATCGTCATTTCGATACAGTCGTGTTTTCTGTTCTCAGACGCGTCGATTTATATGCTTTTTTTGCTTAGGTGAAGCAATTTAGGATGTTTAGGTCAATGTCATGTTAGGGCAACACAGGTAACGAAGCTGTTGAAAGGAGGACATGCTGCATAACATTTGATTCGACCAGTCTTGCAGAGTCCATTGATGGCTGTCCCGACTGGCTAGCTCATTTTGATCGGGAGTTATTGACGAGCACTCCTATTGACGAGCACTCCGTCACGCAAGGTGAACAATGCAAAAGCGAAGCATTAAACCTTGCCAAGAATGTATGAAGTCACGATTTCATGTGCGTGAGGTATAGTTTTAGCTCATTTCCGACGTCAAATTAGCAGATTCCATATTTTCCCATTATGCTTATATGACACTAAGTGCATTACGGATTTGCATCATTTTATAACCGACAACCGTGCAGTCTGCAGAGGTTTACTTAAGACGTCATAGTTAAGTGACCTGACATGAAAACGTGGTTGATTTCAAATGATCCGGCTTGAATCAAATGTAAGGCATATGAAATGTCAGCCTTCTATCATCAGTGTGCTTTGAGCTACCGCAAAAGAAAAAATACATGGTGGCGGCACCCACCCCTTCTTCTCGGCCGGCGAGGGTTAAACCTCGCTTCGAATTATTGCAGATAATGATGCGACCGAAAACAAAGCATTTATCTGTGTCTAGAACGGCCGCTGACTTGTTGGACAAGATCCCCAATCTTAATTCGCTAGATGGGAATAAAATACTCGGCATATGATACATATATACCCCTCGATTTGCCCTCGCGCAAAGTCAATTATAATCATCACTGTCGCTTTTTTATCTGAGATGATGCCGCCACTAAACGGGTTGTTTTGTTTGCTTGCTTGCGTTGAATGGTCATTATGGATTATTGAAGGATTAGGATATAATAGGAATGGGGCAAGGGAGGATATGCACTGCAGTGCAGGTGTTTAATTTAGATCACAAAGGCATCGTTTCCGGCATCGTTTCCGGCATCGTGCAGAGTCACTCTCATCCCCGACCCCGGCTCTGCACTGCGGCATCTCTGCACCCCACACACGGCGTCCTCACTCCACGGCCGGCCGCCGCCAACTGACCCACTCGCCGGGCGCCGCGACCTGACCCGTGTCACTGCCGCGGCCTGCGCAATAGAGTCGGGGCTGGAATCCGGGGGTTCGGCCGGCCGGCCGCCTCTGGAGCGGGGGACTTTTTTAGTAGACCTACTGTACACCCCACGGCAATAATTGGCCACACCCCTGCCGCGGCGGCTAAAGCGGTAGTTGCACAGGTGGTCTGTGCCAATATCGCTATACTGATGGTCTACGCCGACCTAAATTCTGCATGAGGTGACAATACTGGCAAACATTAGCGACTAATGACGTCATGGTAGCTATGAAACTAGTGTGAGGCAAAGACGCAAGTCCGTGCAGTTTATAACTTACCAAAAGAGAAGTCAATATATGTCTGTTTCTTCGACAAGCGCCGTGCAATCGGATTTGAGAGTCGCAAAATATTAACAACGTTGTGTTGAAGTGTGAAGCATCCAATCACTATGGACTATCGTAACTGTCTACGGGCTAACGTATGTGAATTGACACATGGCAGAGTTCGTCACCGAAGGGAGAGGGAGGGCGGGGGAGGGAGCCCGGTGTTTTTGGTTGACACCTGTGCCGGTGTAGCGCACAAAGCCGCGGCTTCCGCGCATTTCGTTTTTCGATCTGGGTCGATATATTGACCGGCTAAAATCCACCCATGTGCACCGCACGCCGCAGACGGCACGGCAACAGGTGTGTACGACCGCGGACCTGCCTCCGCTCGCCCGCCTACCGTCCCACCGAGCCGCTGCCAACCGGCAACAGGAGATCGCCCAAATAACGCGATTCAGGTAGGTCGGATAAATCCTTCGTAGGCCAAGGGGCCAGCAAATTCAGGGCTGAGAATGAGCGATGCTTGTATAGTTAGAGGATGCGAAAAACTGATCAGGAACTTGTGCAAAGGCATCTTTCCTAGAAAAAGTCCCAAATTTCCCTTTCTATTTTAGTCTCAAACTCCCTGCTCTAACACCAAAACTGTCAGAAAAATTCCAGTCACCAAAAGACTCCTGTTCCTCGAACTCTGCTCACCTGAAGAGCAGCTGCGACTTGAGCTGCAGCCGCTGTTGGAGCGGCGCCAACTCGCGGCCCTCGGGGATGGCCAGACAGAGCTCCTGGCAGGCAGTCAGCAGGTCACGCAGACACTCGCTGACCGGCGCCGACTGCAGGAAACACTGGCTACTGACGGCCGTCAGGAAACAGTCGTGCGCGTGCCGCAGCTGCTCGTAGTCCTCCGCAGCGGCGACGGCTGCCTGAAGTCGGCTGTGCTCTGACTCCAGCACGTCCACGTGTAGGTAGTACTGCAGGTTGTTGACCAAAAAAGACATGTGCGCACGCAGCTGGTGGGTGGCCATCCGGCCGGCACCACCGCCGCTCTTCTGGTCCATCTGGTCGGCCCACAGTCGCTCCAGCATCAGCTGGGTCCGTTTGACCAGCAGCAGGAAGCTGAAGATGTCGTTGTAGCCGGCCAACACTGTCGGCGTGTACAGCAGGTGCAACGGCCACCGGACGGCGTAGTTGATCCTCAGCCGGTCCCAGCCCGATGCGCCCTCGGGGCCCGGAGCCAGCGTCAGGTACAGGCTCTCCAGCACAGAGTCGTCCTCCAGGCCGACCCGTCCGCACGCCACCGCGAACGCCTCGTTAATGTCTGTCTCAATGTGCGCCTTGGGCGGCGCACGCAGCAGCGGGTCGCACTCGATGAACAGCTCTTGGTAGAGCGTTCCGCGCCCCATGAGGAAGAAGTCCTTCATCACACTCAGGTGCTGGCTGAGGCCGGCTTCCACTACAATCACCTTCCACAGATGCTTGGCGACCAGCGTCTTGATGCGATTGACGAGTCTCTCCAGGCGCAGCGGCGACAGAGTCGGCTCGGCGGAGAGTGCCTCGAACTCGGCAGCGAACTGGCTCTCGTGTCCACTAACGATACCCGAGAGGGGCACGCCGGCCGCCCCCTCGACTCGCTGCTCCACCCTCTGGCGGCACATCTGGATCGAGTTGCCGACAAACAGCACGCTCTGACACAGCCTCAGTGGGAGATAGGAGGGCAGCAGCTCCGGGTCGAGTTCAAACTCCACCAGCGGCGTCTGCTGGCGCTCGGCGGCGGCCGCGGCGCGCGCCAGTCGGCCCAGCGCCGCGCCGTCCGTCTCGCTAACACTCCGCTCTCGCAGAAAGAACTCGCCGCCGGCGTCCGAGAGCAGCCCGTAGAGCAGCCAGGCGGACAGCTGTGCCAGCAGCACGCGGTGACAGCGCTGCAGCACGCGCTGCAGGTGGCGGCGCTCGTCGCCCACCGCCGCCGCCGTGTGCCGCTGCAGCACGTCCAGCACCCGGCAGCCAGTGGCGCCGAGACGGGTCAGCTCGGCCAGCAGCTGCGACAGCGCGCGCAGCAGGCCGGCGTGCGGCTGCACGGCGTGGTACACGTAGGCGAGTCCCAGGTCCGGGTCGGCCAGCAGATCCTCCTCGAGCCGCTGCAGGCAGGCCTCGTAGTCGGCGGTGGCCTGGTCGAGCGCGCCGCACAGCGCGCGCACATACTGGCCAGGACTCTCATCGGCCGCCTGCTGACGCTCGATGAAGGTCCGCACGTGTCGGTACCAGGTGCCCAGAGAGCAGAGCTCATTGAGCAGGCTGCGCTCGCTCGGGTTGAAGAATGGCAGGGAGCCATCGACCAGGATAGAGTCGTCCTCCTTCAGCGTAAACAGGCTTCCTGGGCAGCCCTCCAGGGCCAGCAGAAGCTCATGAAGCATTCCTGCAGCTTGATCTAGTGCTCTTCCTGGATCACTTGCTGTTTGTGATTTGACTCAATTCACTTCTTGGTAGAAAATCCAGATCACTGGTACCCAGCAAGTTCAAATTTACTGTAAAACATGAATGGCACAGGTTTTTAATTGTGTACTACCAAAAGTAAAACAATAAAAAAACACAATGGTAGCAGCATTCTCATAAACAGGTAATACAAGCAAGTTCATAGGCAGCTTATTCATTAAAAGATCATCCTAATGAAATCCAAGCTTCAAATTTACATTTTCTGCTTGTGAATTCTTCAATAATCTTTACAAAATTTGATTTCACTAAAATTAGGTGTCTTACAATTTGCAGTGAACATATCACATCACTCATGGAGATCAAAGCTAAGGGCATGCAAAGTGCAGCAGCTTGATCTGCAGTGCACAGAGTACTTTCAAGCTTGTCATCTCATCCTGAGCCCTCAATTTCTACAGGTTAACCCGCGCATGACTGGGGTATTTTCCATAACGCGAGTGACTGGGGGGGGGGGGGGGGGGCTCTACAGAGCCGCCCTCCTATCTCCGAAACTACTGGGCCGATAGTGAAAATTCAAACGGCGTCTGATAGCCCTGGAAAAACTGCCGAGCGAAACCTATTTCCATTGACCTCGAGGTCACCGATAACGTCACAGGTCAGGTCAAACTAAAAATTATCGACATTTTTGCTAGTTCACAATTTAGGCTCTGACCGCCGGACCGCCGGTCCGACCAGGCTCATTTTTGGTTTACGCACTCCTTGACGGATGACTTAGATACCCTGAGGGTACCGAACTTTTACTTCGAATTTTTAAGGTCAAGGCCAGGTCATCCTAGGTCACGAAAATTTTATATCATGTATCGGTCACGTGACGCATGTTTTATGGCCCATTTTACTCGTAGATTTCGAAAATAGTGTCGTCTGTGTCATTTGAGGTCATTGTCAGCTGAATTTACCGGAGGTCAGGTCACTTTTAGGTCAGAAAAGGTCAAATTTTGAAAATGAAATTTTTCAACAAAAAGGTGCCTACCAGATGCAGTTTGAGCTCAGGAACACGATGGTGCCATTTATATTGCTGCACGACGTCAAAAACGTACTGAAAAATGGATTTGAAAAAAACATAAATTTGTAAAATTTTGACAATAATGCGAATAACTTGGCTATTTTTGAAGACATTGGGCTAAAACTTGCAAAGGTAGTTCATCAGTCTGTGTTCTATCACATATATTCCGGTTTTTGCGAAAAGTCAATTTTTTTTAAATCAAAAAATATATTTTTTTGGAATTGTAAATACATGTTTTTCCAAATTTTCAAAATTTCGAAAATTCGAGATAGCAGTTTGATAGCTACGTGTATTTGTAGTCCACTCATGCAAAGAAAATGGATCTAGCTTTAAAACTGAGCTCTTGAGAGCGTTTGCCGTAATTCAGTATTTTGCATGAAAATCGGCCGACATGACGTCACTCTGACGTCATTTCCGGCCAAACTATGGTAGCAAGAAAGTTGAAATTTTGACACAACGTGTCAAATTGATGCCTCTGAGGGTACCACAAGTTTCGTGTTGATCCGTCAAACAGTTTAGAAAATATTGCTGAAAAACGGGAGGGGGGCTCTGTAGAGCCCCCCCAGTCCTGCGTGGGTTAGCAAGGCACAACTGATATGATCCACCACAAACTATACAAACTATATAAGCAATGGTCAAGAATTTGCTACCGGGCTGGTGCATCTCATCTGGCTCATCCTCAGATCTGGCATTCAGTGTTCCTTTCGCAGAGGCGGATCCAGCTCAGAGGTTTGGGGGGGGGGCAAACCATAACAATTTATCTATTCTTTCCATGCATCGTCCATAGGCGTAATGTTAAAATTATGCCGCTTGGGGGGCAAATGCCCATTTTGCCCCCCCTGGATCCGCCACTGTCCTTCCGATTTCTTTCAGTCCTTCCTACCCAGCCTTTTTCTTTACGACATAAGTGGGAACCCAACCATGTAAGAGAACTAAAATTACCTGAATAGGCTAGGTGGATGAAAAAAGATGATAATGAATCTGAATAATTAAATACTGATTTGATTAGCCA
Organism: Amphibalanus amphitrite; assembly: GCF_019059575.1. Lineage (NCBI taxonomy): Eukaryota > Metazoa > Arthropoda > Thecostraca > Balanomorpha > Balanidae > Amphibalanus > Amphibalanus amphitrite. The sequence continues at coordinate 108,151 of NW_024882286.1, read as the reverse complement.
GATCATGAGATCATACAGGAAGATTATAAAATGCAGAATAAATGACGCAGACAAGGTGAGATCGCCCAGGCCCAAGCCCCAAGACTCAGACTTCAACTTGACTCAGACCACCGAAAGCCTTCAATTTAGCCAGGGAATCTAGCAACCCTCGAGCTCAACCTCCTCAAGATCACAAAGTCGACCTAATTTTACAATAATTTCATCTCATTCTTGATCTACAAACCAAACAAACCTTTTATATAACCAACCACGGCCGCCTATACGAGCACAAGTACCTAGGTAATCTGCGGTAATTTGCTGTTCTATCCGTGAAGCATCTGTTCAAGGTTTAACATAAAAAACGAGTTAATTTTCGAATGACGTAGTAGTTTCTACTTCTCTAGCAAGTTGAATGTTTTTTGCAAAGTTATTTTTGGTAAATTTAATTGAAGTAAAACATATTTGATCAAAATAGAATATTGTATTATAAATTGAAGTAAACACTATTTCTGGTCGAAATAAACGGCGATCAATAGTTTTTGATAACCGTTTACTAATGATGTCATCAAAAACTAAATAGATGATGGGGTATTTATAAACGTCTCGTAAGCGTTGTTTATGTATCATCAAACTAGTGAGCAGTATATTGACCAATCAGCTCCCGCGCTCCTTTTTGGTCAGTCAAGTTACTTCGCTTTTCGAACAGCGAATTTTTATTTGCGGTTTGCAACTAGTGCATGCAACAGTAGCGTCTCAGTCTGTGCGTTTCTATTTCGGGAGGCTAGTTGGCATAAGGTAGGTAGGTCATTTCACTGTTTCCCCCTAGTCAGTTGGTTACCTTAAGTGGGATGATTTTTAGTTAACTAAATTTACATGTTGCACTTTGCAGATTGCCGTGTATTGGAATGAAAAAGGTGAAAATCTGACCTTTATCAAAGGGCTCTGTGCATTGCCTATTTTTTACTGTTATGTCAAGTCTAAACCTTTTGAATGGAAGGATTCTCAAGGACAGAGCCCCTGCTAAGCCAAGCTTGCTGCATTGGCCCTGCCCTCTACCCTCTGATCATGCAATTCCTGATCTATGGCAGAAATTGGAGTCTGAAGTTAAATGTGTGCACATAGCCATGTACAGCCAGTCCCTTGCTGGCTGACTGCCTAGCCACAGCCTGCCACCAACCGCAGCCATACCTGTCGGGAGTCTCATAAACCTCTAACACTCGTCACACTTTGAAAATGAAAACCCATTTACCCGGGTGCTGTTCGGTTACAGTTTTTATCAGCAGGCTGCGAGCATGCTGCTACTTCTTGGCTCCATTGGTCGAATTCAGGTGGTTTGTTCATTAGATTAATGCCTACCTATCTATTAATCTAATGATTCAAGCAAATACCCATAAAAGATGAGCTTTGTACAATTTTTTATTGTTATTAATTTTACCTACAGTGCTGCTAAAGTGCTGCAGTGCTGCTAAGGATTAGTAGCCCACATGTCATTTGTTTTGTTTGAATTTTATTTTATTTGTGTATTTTTAGAAAGTGTATCAGTAAGAGCTGTTATTATTTTACCATTTCATATGCATGTTCAACTTTCAAGGTGGTAATTTTTCAAGGCATTTCATCTCATTGTCCAAAAGGAAGGGTGCCTTTTGTTTTGGCTGCTTTCCATTAATAAGTGTTAATATTGAACTCCATGGAAAACTGTGGATGCCTCAGCATATTTCATTGTGCATTTTTTTAAAAGATATCTGTAATGGATTACTTTTTGCAGTGTTTCTTTGGATTGGTATCCTTTGGTGCCATTCTCTTTCAGTCCAAGTCACTTATGTGGTGGAATGTGCCTTATTCTCACACAAATTAAAAGCTCTTTGAGATTGACTTAAAGTGACATTTATTGTAGTGCTTTCTGATTGCTGAATCTGATCACTTGTTAACAACACTTCATAAAGAATAGATACCTACTTTTGATAAGCTGAGTATGCTAGGTAGTTGTTTGTGTGTTTTTGCTTTGTTGTACATAGTTTGTTTTATTTTTTTCTGTCATGGGAGGTGAAGTTTGTACATATATAATATATTTTTTGTTGTTACTTATTGTGGTTACATCAGTGGCTTAAGGATGAACAATTAATGCTGAAGCCTGAAACCATCATAATTCATGTTTGATTAACATTTTGCAGTCAGCTAAGTGGCAACAGAAATGCAAGTCTTCCATTAGGTAGTCGAAGACTGCTCAGCAATAGTTGTTACCTAATACCTACCTATGCATTTCGAAAGTTTTTTTTTATAAAAATGAAGGGCAATGTCATTGGAGATTTATTCTGAGAGCTGATACCTACTATTTACACTTGGCATGACAGGATAGTGATATGTGCTATTAATGCATCATTATTATTAAGAATAGACTCTTTTCTAAAGCTCACAGACATCATGCAAATAGGAAGAAAATGAGTCCACCCAACCTGCAACCACATTCCAGAGCAAACTGCTGCTCAGTTTACTCTCGATGTCACTGCAACTTGGTTTACTCCAGAGCTACCGCATCTGATGATCAGTGCGCATTGCGACATCCCATTACCCCGTGCCGTGCCGACCCCTATTGCACGGTTCGGGCATCTACCATCACCCCCTGCCTCCCCCGCCTTTGACGTCATTCGGTCACGATCGGCGGGTAGGAACGATGACGGATGAAGCGAGAAGGGGCAAGGGGAGGGGATGGGGCAGATTGTACTTTGTGACCTTGTTAGGAAACTAGTGACGTATTCATTAGCCGAGGATGGAAAACTTGTACAGTTTGATGTCTGGTAGCTGTTCGTTGCAAGCATATTGACAGGATTTTGAAGAATCATCGGGACTTTATATTGATATTTGTGTCCTGTTGATCACGGACTGACAGTTATTCAAGCCAGTTTGGGTTAGCAGAGCGGTGCACCCGCTCCGGTATTTCACGCTGCATCTTCGACCTTCACCGTGCCATGCTAGTCAAACCGGTTCTCGGGGCTGTGTACGATACGCCTTTCGTTACCGTCCCCTCACCAGCTGATATCGAGCTCCGCCCGACGGTCCACCTCGGCTCTGTGACCGTCGGCCGGCTATCTATAGCCAAGTGGCGGGCCGCGCCGCTCGAAATACAGCGCCGCGCGAGACGACAGAACGCGGCGGGACCGGACGGCCGCCTCTGCCGGCGCGGAGCGCAGTGCCGGGCGGCGCGTCTCGCAGACTTGTTCTATAGTGGTCGCCGGTCGGAGAAAGTGGGCGGCGGTTGTGGCGGTCCGGCCGGCCGGCGGGCGAGCAGTGGTCGTGCAGTGGATGCTAGGAGAGGTGCCGAGAGGAGTGCGGACGATTGTGGCGACCGAGGCCAGAAGTGGAGCTAAGTGAGCGTCTGGCGGGGCTGAGTGCCCGGGTGCAGAGTGTCGGAGTGAAACGTTCTGTAGTGGTTACTGAAACTTGCAACTCGGAAGTGTCAGTGACTCCAAGCGTGAACATCTGGTGAGATTCAACGTCATTCTGCCATTTTCTGGTGAGTTAACTAATAACTATGGGGAGTTACCTCACCAACCATGAGTTACCTGGCATGGCACCGTGCGACGGTGGCCATACCATTCCGATCATACCAGTAGCTGAGCGGCCTCTCCTCCCTTCCCGGTCGGATCGTCACGGTCAGCAGTTGGCACGTGGTCCGCGCCGCCTCCAGTGTCGGCCGGCCCTCACTCCGCCGCGGCTCCCGCAGGGCGAATTCCGACACGTTCCCCGCCAGCCTCGTTACTCGTCGTGACCCGGCCGGTGATACCGTCTGCCGGTGGCTTTGTGGCTCCACGGTTCGAGGCAGGGGAGACGACCCGACCCTGGCGGTTGGGAATGAGGCGGCAGCGGTGCCACAGGGCGCGTCTCCCACTCCCACATTTAGAGGTGCGGTGAAGCTCGGTTCACACCGTTTTATGATGCCGGGGCGTGCCGTCAGGCTGACCTCGTTTGGCAAACAGAGTGACGGCTCACAGCTGGTGGAAGTCGCAGCGTTTGTTGGTGAACGGACGGAACCAGACGTGGCGTGTGCTTGTAAATTTTCGGAACAATCTGCACCGGTCTAATAGGGCTCTGTGTGTGGTGGAGTGGCATTCACTACGTGCTTTGGAATGCGTACACCGAGTGGAGCGTTTCTGGTTCATGCCCGTCCATTGGTTGTAATTCCACACTATTTTGGTGGAACTAGGCGATCGACATCGCTACTTACAAACCTCGCAAGTTCACCTGTGCGGGAACGGTAACCGTATTTACTGGCGCGGCGGTTTCAAGGGCTTGGTCAATGGTCATTTGTTTATACTCTTACCGCGTTTTATTAGCGAGTGTCGGCGCTCCCACCCCAAATATCCCGTGTGTAGGCTGCAGGCCGGCCGGCCGGCCGGTGACGGCGGACCCGTGTTGGCAGCGCCGTCACTGTCAGCCGGTCCAAGTTGGCAGCCCTCAGTCGCTCTGCCGGTCGGTGACGGTCGGCGGCGTGGTCGGTCGGGGCGGAGATCATTCTGTGTCCGGTCCTCTGTCCTTGATCGCCGCTCTGAAATAATCCATCCTATCTGCTCTTCCCTCTCTCTTCTCTTTCTATCATTTCAACTCTCTCTCTCTCTCTCTCTCTCTCTCTCTCTCTCTCTCTCTCTCTCTCTCTCTCTCTCCCTCTCTCTCTCTCTCTCCCTCTCTCTACCTCCCTATCTCTCTTCTACATTAGTGTATGGCTCTGCCCCGGTAATGTCATTTCCTCTGCCGCCTATCCTGTGCCCGACTCGGCTGCGTGTGACGTGCGCCCCCCCCCCCCCCCCCCTGTGGGTAGCGTGCGTTATCCAAGTAATGTGATGCCTCCCCCCTCTGTCGCTTGCTGCGTACATGTGTTCGTGTGTGCCCGTCATTATTAGTCCCTCCGACGCAGTTGCGTGTGCCGCAGGGGCTACGCGTAAATGATCCAACTACCAACCAACTACCAACTACCTCCCACCCATCACTGCAGTTGGTGATGTGGGCCTTTGCTCAGCTCCTGTCGCCCGTGCGTTCAACCTTGGTTTAACCCGCCCGGGGGTGACCCTGTGTGCGTGTTGATTAGCTGTTACCTTACCTGTCCTCGCTACTGGAAATTGATTGTGTGCGTGGGTAGAGATGTTTTAGGGCATGCCTCTATCACGCCCACGCCTTTACCCCACACACACCCCTTCCGTTCCCGTTTCCAACTCGACCGCTCACTACAGTGCCTCGATCTCCACCCCGACCCCTCCCATGATCACCGGTCCGTGTCAGTGGCGCGCGGTGGTACGGCTCGGTCCATAGTCCGCGCTATAGTGGGATGGACGGAGACCCCTCCCCGCACGGCGCCAATACTCGCTGACACGGCATCGCCAGCCCCTCGCCCTTTCCATCCCGTCGCATCCTGATAGAGGTCGTCAGTCCCGGTTGGGTATGCTCCTCCTCCATAGATACGACTCGGAGTAGAGTTGTGCAGTCACACCGGTGGAACTAGTGGCTGTAATGTGTAGGTATATTGCGTATTCAGCTCAATGTTTGAATTTGGTGGGTGGTAGGTACTCGCCGAGGTCCGAGCTCCTCAACTCAGTCTGTCTGACGAGCAGATTAGATAATGGACCATTGTTTGACAATTATAGTTACTCACGATGAGCGCGCTGGTATCGGTGGACGTAGTGACTGAACGGCGCACTGCGCGATTTGTGCTGACTTTTCAAACATCGGCACCTATGGCCATATCTTACCCTCCAGTAGCCGACAACGGGGGGAGGGCGGCAACAGTGGCAACGACAGGGGCCTGGCATCCGGGCCGGTTTTATTGAATTTGATTTCACCAGTGATGTTCAGGCTCTGATGAACTCGGTGGAAGGTCGATGTGGCCATAGTCCACTCGTTTATGCTTCATATCGCTGCCGTTTTTATGTGAATGTGGATCAGTTTTCCGGGAATCGGACCTTCAGTGGCCTACTCTACTGTCTGCTCATCTTGATCTGCAAACAGCTATCGCTTCCGATTGAATAACCAACTCACAGACCAGTCTTCCGATAGGTCGCGTCCTGTATCGACCGTCGAATCTCGTCTTCCGCCTAACTTCAGGCTTGCTTTGATCTTTGAACTGATACATTTGGCCGATTCAATGGCAACTCTTTCATACTCTTTCAGTAAGCTCTGTTCACTGCCGCCTCCTCCACCCACCCCGCGCCTCAGCTCCGAGTCGTGACCTCTCAGTCGTTGCCATGCGGGCGCGGCGTTTGAGCCTCCCGTTGTCTGTTCTCTGTACGTCGGCCGCCGGCCGGCCGGGCTCTCTGATTCACCGCCAATGGCGGGGGCGGGGGCGGCTGCCGCCCGCTGCCAGAAACCACAGAAGGCCGGTCCCTCTGAAACTAGGAGACTCGGCGACTGTTGCGGCTGTTGGGCTAAGCTCGCATGGTTCGGGGCTACGGGCGCTTGATCGGCTATACTTCTGAAGTGTCCACTCAAAATCCTCACGACACGATCCGCGGCTGTTACATGTGACCTCCATGTTAACACATGATGGTAGCCAATAGGTCACGGTGGCTTCGGCGCTAACCCATCACTTTCCTCGGCACGTCTCAGCTGCAGATACCGGGCGTATTGGTCCCTTGTCCTGAAATCGTAAAACCATGCGCCTGCCGGTTTCAGCGTGACTTATTCAGCGTGACTGTCTCCTGGTTATACTGCACCAACTCCAACCCGCTCAACACCGCCACCTGACCTTGCCAGCTGTTGGCTACCACCCCGCCCATCCGTCGACGCTGACCCCGCCTACCATCTGCCTATTCATGTGGAAACCAGACTCGCTGCCAACACGGCCAAACGACCGATAGAGGTCATCCTCAGCTCCGATCATCATTTGTCTCGGGCTCTTGTCTCTCTTTTTTCAAAGATGCGTATGCCTCGTTGCCACTGGGCCGGTCGTTCCGTCCACTGCTCTCGCCCACCGCTCCCTGCCGCCTAGGCAACTTTCACAGGTGCGGTGCGGCTGCTCGCGGAAAGGGCTGGGTCTTCGGGCACCGTCTCTGTGATTTCATCGCTGTAAGGTGACTCATACAGGTGTGTGCGATGTCTGTGTTCTGTATATGTGGTTTGGCATCCCTCTGACGTGCAGTGATGTCCGCAGTATGGAATGTTGCGGTCTGCTTGTACCCACTGACGTACTGTGCTGATTGCATGGTGGAATGCTGCACTGTGGTTCATAATGGTGGGGATAGTCACTGGTCATCATGAGTTGAACCGCTCTATGAATTTCCGATGGTTTTGTTGTGAATGTCGCAGAGACAGGCTAGGGGACGGCGAGACTTGTGTATGCTGAGAGAGCATCATAGAGCTGAGAAAGCTCCAACTAGCTGTACTGTCGGTTTGATCCTGGCCACGCCGGATGAGCCGGTTCGTGGTCTGGTATCGCTGATCTAAAGCCTGGCACGGCGCTGGGTTCAGCATTGGTCTTCTACGGTGAAGGGGAGCCTCCAGCTTTCGATTGACTCAATGCAGCATATTTTGTCCGATCATGTGCTGGGCTTGCTGCTCGAAGAAATTTAGACAAACCTGGTGCCGTGCTCTCGACACGGGACGTTCGTATGATTGTTTTGAGTCGGCTGCAATGTTTGTTCCTCTGGTCATTTTCGCAGTACAGAACTGGCGGCCCGTGGCTGTCGTGATATCGGACCGAAAGCATACAGCAGTATCATCGAGTCCTTTTTGTTTGCCGATTGCCAGTCCTTATATCGGGTGTCTGTATGTTAGAACTTGTGTTTAGTCCGTGCCTCTACCCTCTCCTGCCCCGGCGTTGAGGGTGGAGGTGTGTGAAATGTAGCCGTCCACAGACCGACGGCACGGTAGTTACGACAGCCACTCACTCCCCGAGGTCAATGTGAGGCGGGCCGTCCCACCACCATGCCACTGTCTCCTGATAAGGGGTGGCGGTTACCGAGTGGGTAATCAGCACACTTACGATAAGGGCCGAGCGATCGTCCTCAGATACATTGTTACATTGTTGACATATTGATATCTTGGCACAAGGGTTAGATCGTTTGTATTCGCCGTTCAACTTGCAGGGGTGAGGATATTGGAAATATAAGCAGCGGTATTCGCCAATGGCACAATTATGCCATGTGTTATGGAAATTAAATTTGGCGTCCTTGGAACTTGGAACGGAATACGGAATGCCTACTGCTCTTTGGCCGGACATTTTGCTGGTTTGCTGTTTGTTGCTGTGTAGAGGAGCGGCCGCGTATTGAACCGGCCAGTTTTTGTGCGACATCGGACTCAGCTTTGTTCGTTTGACGCATGGCCGCGCGGCCAATCAGAGTGTAAACTTTTTGTGTGCTCGTCACTCGAGGAAAACTGTAGTGACGAGCTGTGCCCGATCGCGTAGTGTACATATGTTATGTTTGTTTGTTTATGTTTGTTGTCATATGTTTGTATCGTGTATATATTCTCTGTACCTAATGTGTCCGCCACTGCGCGTGTGGACCTCCAGGAACTGTGCGCCGTTCTACATGATAGCGCATGCGCACTATTCGTTACCACTTGGTACTGTTAGTACAATGGTCGCCCAATTGTGTGCAAATACATTCGACTTCTAACTGGAGCAGGACTTTGAAGAAGAGAGGCGAAGGAAGACGGAGGAGGCTGAAGGCTGACGACGGAGAGACACACGCACAACCGACCTTCAAGGTCGCACCGAGCTACGGTCGAGCGAGGTGGGCAACACGCCCTTAAAGACGCCTCTGATTGTAGCCACGCCGGTACCCCTGGTCGGACCCGGTATACTGACACGGACCTTGCCACTGGCTCTGGCTCAGGCTGTCTTAGCGGACACGCCTGCCAGTCCAGACGCTCTCCTAAGAGCGAGTGCTCGGCTACCGCCAGTCTGCCGGGCCCAACAGCGTTCTGCTGACACCCACCGATACCGCTCGCCGCACCGCAAGTGCCGCAGCGATTCGGGCGCTCCAGGCGAGCGTAACGGGAGTCACACCAGTCCGCGCCGCCAGGCTCTGCCCGCTGTTGTATTCACGGACGGCCCTTCTTTAGATTGCTGACACAGATTCCATAGATTGCACAGATCAGCAGGCCGTCCGTAGAATTACACTGGTGACCCCGACGTGATACTCCAACCCAGTCATGCCGGACGCCACGGAGTTGGACAACGCAGCACCGCGTGGCGCCCCTCCCGCGACGGTGTCCAACGGGCCTCCAGCTGAGACCGCTCAACGGCCGCTAGCTTCGTTCCGCCTGCCGCCATACACGCCAGAAGAGCCCGATCTATGGCTCCTACAGGTCGAATGCGCGTTCGACATCAGCGGCGTAAGCTCCGACGAGCTCCGGTACAAACTTCTAGTCGCCAACCTGCCAGCGACTATCGCCGTCCAGGTCAAGGACGTGATAAGGACATCAAGGTCATTCACCGCCCTGTGCGACGCGCTGAAGTCTCGCCTTGCGCAATCCCGGGCCGACAGGCTGCAGTCGCTACTCAGCCGACAGCAGCTCGGCGACCAAAAGCCGACGGCGCTCCTCCGTTCCATGAGGAACGAGCTGGCCGCCGCCGGGGACGCTCCCGTGGACACGGAGCTGTTCCGGACACTCTTCAAACAACGTCTGCCGCAGCCCGTCCGCGCTGCCCTGGCCCTACTGCCGGCCGACAGCGCACTGGACGCGCTGGCAGAAGCGGCAGACCGCTACCTGGACGCCAGTGGACCGGACCCGAGGGTAGCGGTCGTCACCGCCCCGCCGCCGCAGCCTGCGACACCGGCACCGGCTCAACCTTCAGCCGGACTAGAGGCCGTCGTAGCGACCTTAGTCGCCAAGATGGACAGCCTCCAGGCCAGCCACCGAGGCCTCGAGGCCAGCAACCGGCGCCTACAAGACGCGCTCCGACGGGATTGTGGCCGGAGCCAATCCCGCCGACGACGGGCGCCTAGCTCATCACGGCCGCCGACACCAGCGCGCTCTCCGACGCCGACGAACGAAGACGACCTCTGCTGGTACCATCAGCGGTTCGGCAACAGGGCACGCCGCTGCGAATCGCCATGCAGTTGGGCGGAAAACTAGGCGGCCCCGCGCTCTTGGCGCAATGCGCGGGCGCACTTCCCACCGCCGCGCCGCTCCTCTTCGTGCGTGACACGAAGACCAATCATCAATTTCTGATTGACACCGGAGCGCAGGTCAGCGTGCTGCCACGCCGCTGCCTACCCAAGAAGTCCACGCTGACCCCTGCTCCTGCCGGCCAGCAGCTCGTCGCGGCAAACGGCTCGCCAATCGCCGTCTACGGCACCTGTCTGCTGGACGTCACGTTAAGCCGCCATCACAGCCTGAAGCACCGATTTTTTATCACCGATGTCACCACACCGATCCTGGGCACCGACTTCTTGGCCGCACACCAGCTCGTCGTCGACGTCGCCAGCCAACGCCTCCTGCGAGACGGCACCGTGTGCGCCAGCGCCCAGCGGTCACGACTGTGCTCCATCGGCGTGCGCCTCATCCACGAGCAGGCTGCTGCTCGCTATGCCGCCGTCCTCGCCCGCTACCCGGACGTAACATCGCCAGCGCCCGGCCCGGCACCAGTCAAGCACAGTGTGACACACCATATCGTCACCACCGGGCCGCCAGTGCACCAGCGGCCACGGCGACTGCGACCAGACCGGACACACATCGCCAAAACAGAATTCGACAAGATGCTACGGCAGGGCACCATCCGCCCGTCCAGCAGCAGCTGGGCCTCGCCTCTCCACATGGCGCCCAAGAAGTCTCCCGGCGAGTGGCGCCCCTGTGGGGACTACAGGGCGCTGAACGCCCGCACTCTGCCGGACCGGTACCCGCTTCCCTACCTGCGAGACTTCTCGGCCGACCTGCACGGGTGTGCCGTCTTCAGCACGATCGACTTGGTGAAGGCGTTTCACCAGATACCCGTGGAACCTGCCGACGTCGCCAAGACCGCCATAACTACACCGTTCGGCCTCTACGAATGCGTCCGGATGCCATTCGGCCTCAGGAACGCTGGACAGACCTTCCAGCGTTTCATGGATGAGGTCCTCCGCGGCATACCGGGCTGCTTCGTTTACCTCGACGACATCCTGCTTGCCAGCCCGACTGCCGAACACCACCTGCAGCTCCTGGACCACGTACTTCAGCGCCTCAACACCTACGGCGTCGTCGTCAACAGGCACAAGTGCGTCCTGGGTCAGCAGCAGGTGGTGTTCCTCGGCCACTCGGTGGACGCCGACGGCGTCCGCCCGCTGCCTGGACGAGTCGAAGCCATCAGGAACTTTCCAGAGCCGACCACGCAGTCCCAGCTGCGGAGGTTCCTGGGGATGGTGGCGTACTATCACCGCTTCGTCCACCGGGCCGCCGAACTCTTGCAGCCCCTGCACGCCCTGCTCACTAACAAGGGCAAGAACTCCAAAGCGCCCGTCGCGTGGACGGACGCGACACGCCAGCGCTTCCGACACATCAAGGACGCCCTGGCCGCGGCGACGCACCTCGCGCACCAGGTCCCGGACGCGCCGCTCGCCCTCTTCGTCGACGCCTCAGACTGCGGAGTGGGCGCCGTCCTCCAACAGCACGTAGCTGGCGAGTGGCAGCCGCTAAGCTTCTTCTCCAAGACGCTTCAACCTGCAGAGAAGAAGTACAGTACGTTCGGGCGCGAGCTGCTCGCCATCTACCTGGCCGTCCGACATTTCAAGCACTCGATCGAAGGCCGGTCGGCAATTGTCTTTACGGACCACCGCCCGCTGGTAACGGCCGTCGGCTCCTCGTCCGACCGCTACTCACCACGAGAGGTCCGCCACCTTGACTATATCGGCCAGTTCGTGTCGGACATCCGCCATGTGCCTGGCAAAGACAACGTGGTCGCCGACACGCTGTCGCGCACGGTCTCGATGGTGGCCCAGCCGCGCCCCCCGCTCGCCGACTTCACTGCCATCGCCAAGGCCCAGTCCGAAGACGGCTCGCTGGAAGAACTCGAGGCCTCAGACACCTCACTGCGCCTGCGCCACATCCCGGTCGGCGATGGACTCCGTCTGCTCTGCGACGAGTCCACCGGATCGCCTCGGCCGGTCCTCCCAGAGGCGCTGCGCCGGCCCTTCGCCAAGGCTCTGCACGACCTGTCGCACCCTGGCGTCGAGGCCACCGTCAAGATCGTCTCCAAGCGGTTCGTCTGGCCCGGTATGGATCGTGACGTGCGCCGCTGGACCCGAACCTGCCTCGCCTGCCAGCGCTGCAAGATCGGCCGGCACACCAAGTCCGACGTCGGCACCTTCCAGCCGCCTCAGCAACGCTTCGACCACGTCCATGTAGACCTCGTCGGTCCGATGCCTCCATCAAGAGGCCACTCGTACCTTCTGACGTGCGTCGACCGGTTCACTCGGTGGCCAGAAGCCATCCCGCTGCCAGACATTCGCACCACCACGGTGGCTCGAGCCTTCCTCGAGCACTGGATCGCCAGGTTCGGTGTTCCATCCATCATCACCACCGACCGCGGCGCTCAGTTCGAGTCTGCCCTCTGGTCGGAGCTTCAGCGGTTCCTCGGCTGCCAGCGGACTCGGACAACCAGCTACCACCCGGCCTGCAACGGCATGGTCGAGCGGTTCCACCGTCAGCTGAAGGCCAGCCTCCGTGCCCACCAAGCTGCCTCGTGGACAGACGTGCTGCCGCTGGTCATGCTGGGCATCCGCGCCACCATCAAGACCGACCTGCAGGCGTCCCCAGCTGAACTGGTATACGGCTCTCCACTGCGACTCCCAGCCGAGTTCTTCGACAGCAGCCGCACAGCAGACGCATCACCAGCCTCCTTCGTCAAGGACCTGCGACGCGCCATGGCTCAGCTTCGACCCACTCTGCCACGGACAACCAAGCGCGCCACGTACGTCCCGGAGGCGCTGAAGACGGCAAAGTACGTTTTCGTTCGGCGGGACGACCACCGTTACCCTCTGGACGCACCGTACGACGGCCCGTTCCCAGTCATCAACAGGACAGACAAGACCATCACCATCCAACGGCGACAGCGACGCGACGTCATCACCATCGACCGTTGCAAGCCCGCCTTCATGGACGAGGTGCCGGATCAACCTCAGGAGCAGCCACAGCGCGCACCTGACGTGCAGTCATCGGCCGCCCAGACAGGCGGCCCGGAGCTCCTGCTCTATGACGACACTCCGGCGGCCGCACGTCCTGCATCGCCAGCAGCGCCAACACCACGCCCGGCGCCAACGGAAGCACCAACAATACGACCGACAACACCGCGACCAGCAGCGCCATCGCGGCCAGCATCGACCACGGACATCACCACGGCAGCACAGCCCAGATCGATTCTCCGCACTCGCTCTGGACGCGAGTCACGACCACCGGATCGATTTCGACACGTCACCTTCATCGGCGACGCGTCTAGGGAGGGGGCAGTGTAGTGACGAGCTGTGCCCGATCGCGTAGTGTACATATGTTATGTTTGTTTGTTTATGTTTGTTGTCATATGTTTGTATCGTGTATATATTCTCTGTACCTAATGTGTCCGCCACTGCGCGTGTGGACCTCCAGGAACTGTGCGCCGTTCTACATGATAGCGCATGCGCACTATTCGTTACCACTTGGTACTGTTAGTACAATGGTCGCCCAATTGTGTGCAAATACATTCGACTTCTAACTGGAGCAGGACTTTGAAGAAGAGAGGCGAAGGAAGACGGAGGAGGCTGAAGGCTGACGACGGAGAGACACACGCACAACCGACCTTCAAGGTCGCACCGAGCTACGGTCGAGCGAGGTGGGCAACACGCCCTTAAAGACGCCTCTGATTGTAGCCACGCCGGTACCCCTGGTCGGACCCGGTATACTGACACGGACCTTGCCACTGGCTCTGGCTCAGGCTGTCTTAGCGGACACGCCTGCCAGTCCAGACGCTCTCCTAAGAGCGAGTGCTCGGCTACCGCCAGTCTGCCGGGCCCAACAGCGTTCTGCTGACACCCACCGATACCGCTCGCCGCACCGCAAGTGCCGCAGCGATTCGGGCGCTCCAGGCGAGCGTAACGGGAGTCACACCAGTCCGCGCCGCCAGGCTCTGCCCGCTGTTGTATTCACGGACGGCCCTTCTTTAGATTGCTGACACAGATTCCATAGATTGCACAGATCAGCAGGCCGTCCGTAGAATTACAAAACTGCCGAGCTACTGTCTACGACTTGAGGTCGTTCGAGTTGATAAACAAAAAGCTATCTATCGCTAGAATCAAACTAACCTTCACAGGTTTCAGCTATGCATGATGCATAGTCGAACTGCTCGCATTATTTATGCTTCGGGTTGCTACTGCGCTCTGCTAAGTGTAGGTTGAGCATTGTAGCTTGCAAACAACCCAGGCTGCCACCGAAATGGGCCCGTCGTTGTGGCCACTGGACTCAGTTGCAGCGAGCCCCGCTGCTTCACGGTACGGCTCACGGAGGGATGCCATATTTGGGCACGAGTGTCGATGCATTCATGGCTTCACCCCATCCCCACTCCACCCACATTCACCCTGGCCCTCCCCTTGCTGACTGATGGTGGCAGCCGGCAGGTGGTTCACTATTGCCGTCAACCTCAGCAGATCTCTTTTCCCACCCACACCCTATCCGCCCCTCTGCCCTGAGCCCTGTTATCCACGCTGTCGCTCTGCCCCAACCCCCGTCCACCGCCCCCGTCCCTTTGTTGTAGCTCCCGCCCCCAACTCTCCCCGCCCTCTCCCTCTACACTGCCTCTCGTTTTGCCGTCCGCCCACTCCTTGCCCGCCGCCGTCGCCATCGGCCGGCCGACCGCGTGCCGTTGCCGAGCCAGAATCACACAGACATTATTACAGCAGGCTTCCGACAGCCCACAATCACTAATCAGCCACCTCTGCCCCGTCACAACCGGCCGCCGTGCTGCCAACTGGTTACTGACGGCGGAACCTCTGTTTGCGTTTTCAGCCGGTAGGTGGCAGCAGCGATGCAGGGCCGGCCGATTCCAATAGTAGTGCCCTCCGATGAGGAGGGGGACCACACGTTCCACTTGGACAAGGAGGCGCTCGAGAGCGTCCTCTCCAAGGATAAGACCAAGGACAAGCATATCGTGGTGGTGTCGATCGCCGGCGCCTTCAGGAAGGGCAAGTCGTTCCTGTTGGACTTCCTACTCCGCTACCTCTGCGCCCAGGTAAGGCCGGCGGCCGGACTACAGCTTAGAGTTTACGATGACTGGATGTTATTTGCGTGTTTGGGTGTTGCACCTAGTTGAATTATGCCACTTGCTTGCTTTGCAATTTGTGGTGGGATTTAAATCGTTCTATACATCTGAATGTTACTTTATGCTATACATTTTTTATCGGCGTATATTTGTATGCCACATTCTGCACATCTCTTCCTGCATCTTCGTTTGTTTACCTTTGCTCTTCGCCTCTGGCATGCATATACTTTATTTTCCTTTTCTTTCTTCATCTACACCTCCCACCTAACCCAGATGACCCCACGCCCCTCTTCCATTCTCAGGGCTCGACGGACTGGCTGGGTGCTCGCGACGAGCCGCTGCGGGGCTTCCCATGGCGCGGCGGCTCGGAGAGGGACACCACCGGCATCCTGGTGTGGTCCGAGGTGTTCCCCGTCACACTCACTAATGGAGAGGAGGTGGGTGAGGTGACGACGGTGCTTGCCGTACGTTAAAGTGGATATGGGAAACTTCTCCGTGAAATGCCCGGCGTTGACGGGCTGATCGACGTTGGTGATATGTCACCATGAGCGTGACGACGACAACCACTGCGTGCAGTTTATTTGGTCATTTGTCATCATTTGTCAGCGAATTTACATTTTATATGTAAGAGCCAGCTTTTTTTATTCGTAAGAGCTCCTTCTCCATGTCGCCGCCAGGTGGTGGTGTTGTAAGCTGTAGTTTCGCATGTCACCGCCAGGCAGCGCGAGTGTATAACTCTAGTTCCCCATGTCGCCGCCAGGTGGTTATTCTTCTGATGGACACCCAGGGCGCGTTCGACAGCCAGTCGACCGTCAAGGACTGCGCCACCGTGTTCGCCCTCAGCACCATGATCAGCTCGGTCCAGGTGTACAACCTGTCGCAGAACATTCAGGAGGACGACCTGCAGCACCTCCAGGTAGGGAGCGGGTGTGACGTCATAGTGTGACGCCACAGGCTAGGGAGTGTGACGTCGGAGAGGGTTGGTGTTGTATCCGGTGGCCATGGCTCGTAGCGGAGAGCGGGCGGAGGTTCCGGTCGTATCCTGTGACTTTTAGGGGATAATGGGTGTTTAATTACGTGCAGTGACCGTTCACCTTTCTGGGTTGTCCTACTTTGTGCGTGAATCATGTTACAAATAGAGTCCCTGCTGCATTATTTCGCTGTGCTTCATTTACTGACTTTTACCGAGTACGGTAGTTATTAGTTATGTTTCGGCCGCTTACCAATTACGGCCGTTGTGTTTCATAACCGAGTATTGCCGTTGTGTTTCAGCTACTGGCTGAATACTCTTGTTGTGTTTCAGCTGTTAACATATTCCGCCCTGCCACCTGAAATCAGCTTTTTACCCGTAACGAGTAAACCGCCGCCTCTGCATTTCAGCTGTAGACCGAGTGCTGTCACTGTGTTTCAGCTGTTTACCGAGCAATGCGGCCGTGTTTCAGCTGTTTACCCCTCTCCTTGCCGCTGTGTTTCAGCTATTTACCGAGTACGGTCGGCTGGCGATGGAGGACAGCTGTATAACCGTGCTCTGCCGTTGTGTTTCAGCTGTTTACCGAGTACGGCCGGCTGGCGATGGAGGACAGCGCGCACACGCCGTTCCAGAAGCTCCAGTTCCTGGTGCGCGACTGGAGTTTCCCGTACGACGCTCCGTACGGCACGGAGGGCGGTAAACAGATCCTGGACCGACGTCTGCAGGTGGGGGTGAGGCGCGCCGGGCGGAGGAGGGCAGACGGACCGCAGCAGCGGCAGACACGCACGCACGCGCGCGCGCCCACCCACCGGCCGGGAGGAGTTTAAACTGGGTTGTACTGAGCAGCGAGTCTGGCCGGGAACCGGGTGCTGGAAATGGGCATGAGATGATGAGGGAGGAGTTATCTTACATGTGCTTCAATAGAACTTGTGAGCGAGGTAGCTGCTTGATTGCTGGGAGAAAGGCCGAGAAGGGTCATTCGAAACGGGTCCCAGCTCCAATTAGGTCAGTGTGCCTTATCGATTGATGCTGGTATTATATTTTTTTTTGTAATGACTAGTTCGTCAGATGCTCAGCACTCGGCTGTTATATGGGATGATCGCGATGCAGATATACATGACTTGCCTATGCTAGACCATAACGCACCAATCTAACCTAACCTAAATGCACAAAGTATAGTTGAGCGCAGGGTATTCGCTCTAATTCGCGAATTCGCTCTAATTCGCTAAAGAACCGGGAATTAAGTATCGGACCGGTCCGGGTCAGCTGTGGGGTGGGCGCGCGTGCGTACCAAAAACATCGGCATCTGCATGGTTATCAGTGCAGAGTTTCCATATGATTTCACTCATTTCTCGTTTGTGCTTTGTTGTGCTTCTGCAGCCTGCGCTCTTTCTCCTCCTTTGGCCTGAACGCGTTCCGTTTGTTTTCGTATTTGTTTTGAATGTTTGAATCTGTATTGTTGGAGACCTTGTAAGTGGTATCCAATTACATCAGTTTAAGCACGAATGCTCTCTCTTATTCAGTGTGAATATCATCGGACTGTCGGTTAAATCAGTATGTTATGAATGATTGTTTCACCGTACTATGTAAATTTCATGCTCTCGCTTTTGGGCACGCTTCGCTTCTAATTCGTTAAACGTAGTTCATGCATCCTTTTAAATAATTTACCTACTATGATAAACCGTGCGTAGTCTTACTGCATCAGATGGCTTAGTTAGTGTTCAAATTATTTTCGTGTCATCTGTGAATAGACAGTTTCGTGAATCTCAGGCGCTAATTTCGGCGCGGACGGACTTAACCAGCGTCGGACGTAGTTGGCCTAGGGCCGCCGGTCTATGTTAGTAGTTACAGGCAGGTCGACAGGTTGAAAGGCATAACACGGTGGTGGAAGTATGCTCGCCGGTGATGGAAGTATTTTTGACTAATTTTGACGTGCATGGCCGACCACTGTACAAGTTACAGCCATGCACGTCATGCTGGGTTTTTGTGGAGCCTGGAATAATTGGCTCTACACAACGCGGATACCATGGTCGCACTCATTTCTAGACCTCCATCTCCCCACCAGTCCCAACCCAGACTCATCTCTGACCTCCGCTCGTCACGCATGTGTGTGTGTTTGTCTGAACATGTCGCCAGGTATCGGACAAGCAGCACCCGGAGCTGCAGAGTCTGAGGAAACACATCCGCAGCTGTTTCCAGGAGATCGGCTGCTTCCTGATGCCACACCCGGGCCTGAAGGTGGCCACCAACCAGCACTTTGACGGCCGACTCTCTGGTGAGGGAGAGAGGGTGGAGAGGAAGGGAGAGGGTGGTGGACAGAGGTGGGAGTGTTTCTGTGTTTCTCTGAAGTGAGAAGAATAGGGATGGGAGGAGAGGAAGTGAATGGAGAGTTGGCGGTGGATAGGAGAGGGGCATCCTGGATGGAAGGGGATGACGTGTACAGGGACTGGGAGGGCGCCTGTTGAGTGACGAGGCTGGCAGGAGAGGCAGTGGAGGGGCGGGCGTCTGACAGCGGACAGGAGAGAGGACCGATGGGAGGGTAGAGGGTGTGGTTGTGCTCATACCGAAGGAAGCCACGTAGTCTGTGGTACAGGGCTTCGAGCCGTGCGTATAAATAGCGCGTTTTTCTATTGTTGTGTCACGTCGTGGAGTTACGAATCCCTTCCAATGCCGTCTAGTAGTGCGTTCGGTTGTAGGTCATCTCACGTATGGGTTAAAAAAAAGAAAGGAAAAATAGCGACACGATAAATCGAGTCGTACTTCGTCACGCTCTTATGATATTTATCATGCTAGTCTACCGTTTTTTTTTTTTTTGTTATTGATCCTGTGAATACTCTTTCGTCACCCCATTTGATCTCAGTTTGTACCGTCCGTTTCCTATCATCACCATTAATTGACCTCCTCCTAGCTCTCCGTCCACACCCTAACCGGATATGCCCAATCAAACACATCATAGACGACCTCCTCGTCGGCTCCCTTAGTGGCGGAACTCACCCCGGCCGACCTTATTTCCAACATGTCAGAGAGATGTGTGCTTCTCATCCATAATCCGGCAGTGTGCGCAATCGCCAAATGTCTATACCCAGTACGCCCGATCGTTGGTTTCTAACTTCAGTCCGTCTCCCTAACCGTCAGACATCGAGCCCGACTTCATCGAGCACCTGGAGCAGCTGGTGCCGATGCTGCTGGCGCCGGAGAACCTCATCATCAAGGAGATCTCGGGCACCAAAGTCAAGGCCAAGGAGCTCGTCACCTACTTCGAGTCCTACATGAACATCTACAAGGGCAGCGAACTGCCGGAGCCCAAGAGCATGCTGGAGGTAAGGGAGGAGACGGAGAAGGTGGTGTAGGTGGATATTGTGACGCTGATTTGGGGCCGAATGGCTTGTGGGAGTCTGGTCTAGGCTAGGTTTAGTAAAGGTGGACATTGGACAGCACTGAAAAAGTAATTGTGCACATTGAGGATATCATGCCGACATCATTGTATTTGTAGTTTGTACACTGACGCATGCTGACCATATTTTGTACTCTGACATCGATCCTGTAACGGTGCTTAGAGGTGATACACAATGTAAAAACGAACCCTTACTCCTCCAGGCGACGGCCGAGGCCAACAACCTCTCTGCGGTGGCGGCCGCAAAGGAGACGTACACACACATGATGGAGGCGGTATGTGGCGGCGACAAGCCGTTCCTCTCCTCCGAACACCTGGAGGCGGAGCACCTCCGAGCCAAGGACCGCGCCACGGACGTGTTCCAAGCGAGGAGGAAGATGGGAGGCGAGGAGTTCTCGGAACGCTACCAGGAGAGCCTCATGAAGGTGAGAGAGATGGGAGGGAGAGAGGGACGGTAGGGGAATGGGAGGAAGGCGGGCAAATGAGGTGATAGGTTGGGCTGGGGTATTCATGAAGAACCGGGGAGAAGGGTCAGTGTGAGGGAGCAGGGTTGGTTGGGTTGATAAGGTTTGAAATAAATCTGTTTGCGCATTTCCGTCGCGTGTTGAGCTTAGAGGTCCGCTTGGGCCTGACTTTTCATGCAAATTTGCTAACTTTGTCGCGTCTGCCCGTTCAATAGCTAAAGTTTGCATGGGCATTATAAGCTAACTTCTGGCTCTGATAATTATATTTTACACTGTGC
The DNA here is from genome assembly GCF_019059575.1 of Amphibalanus amphitrite. Lineage (NCBI taxonomy): Eukaryota > Metazoa > Arthropoda > Thecostraca > Balanomorpha > Balanidae > Amphibalanus > Amphibalanus amphitrite. The sequence continues at coordinate 87,876 of NW_024882286.1, read as the reverse complement.
TGCCGTCTTTGGAGCGAAGTTGGCAAAGAACACGTGGCAATCTTGATCTTATATTACAACTGCGTAGTTTCAGACACATTCAGGCGCTTATCAGAGAAAATACATCCATAAGTGCCATATGCTTTTTGTACTCGGCATATATGTGTTCAGCACAAAATCAGCCGTAGGTACTCAAATTACCCAACAACTATCTTATCCAGGACGTGTTGCTCGACATCATTGCTATGATTAGCTGGAGGATGCACCCTCATTCCTTCTCCATCTCCGATTTAAAAAGTCCAGCTCCCTGTCACCGTTACGTCTTTCCCCTCCGTTCCTCGCAGCTACGTCATTGCCCTCCTTCCCCTCATCACGTCCATTTCCGCTGTCCCTCATTATGTTCTTCTTCTCTGTTCCTCCCCTTCGCCACTCCTCGCTTTCATTCTCTGTTCTTCGTCACATTTATCACCTCTGTCCCCTCCGTCTCGTCAGGACGTGGAGGAGCAGTACATCCAGTACCAGGGCCACAACGACTCGAAGAACGTGTTCAAGGCGGCACGCACACCCTCTGTGCTGCTCTCAGTCTCACTGGTGTTCTACATCCTGTCGGGGGTGAGTGATGTGGATGGTGGAGTGACCTGATTGGGTCGGTGATATGGCTGGGTGAGTAACTTATTCAGAGCTCTAGGCGACTTCCCTGGCTGGTTGACCCTGATGGCTGGCTTAGTGATGTGAGTGACGTGATTTCTGTTAATATTATACTGGTCTAAATGACCTCAAAATCGGCTACAAGGGCTGGGGTAGGTATGGATTGACGAATCTAGTGATTATTCAGACTGCTGAGCCTCCGTGACTATTCCCTGTCACTCAGTCTGCATGTGCTCAGTCCCTAGTTTTCTCCCCTTGCCTTGTCTTCGGTTGATTGTTGACCCATCCTTCTCGTGTGATTTTTCGTCTTTATCGACATATTTTATCTCGTGTTTACTGCAAAGCCGCTCATTCCTGCCCCATTTTTGTGACCGTCCCCTCCGTGCTCACCCCCAGATATTCAGTCTGGTGGGGCTGTACGTCCTGGTGGGGCTGTACCCGTGTATTACCGTTCCCTCCGTGCTCACCCACAGATATTCAGCCTGGTGGGGCTGTACCCGGTGGCCAACCTGTGTAACCTTGCCATGATGCTGCTGGTGGCCACCGTCGGAGTCTGGGCCTACAGCCGATACAGCGGCGAGTATACGGAGCTAGCCGCCACCATAGACGAGCTCACCGAACAGGCCTGGCAGAACGTGAGTGACATCTAGCGGCGAGATAGGGGGCTGAGGTGACGGCAGTGGCCGCCAGGCTGCGTCACGGCCACCGGGAGTTGTCGGTGAAATGGCTTCTGTATCTTATAATTGCTCGCATTGTGCGCTTGAAAAAGAAACTATAGAAATCGAATGATATACTTTCCCCTTTCCGTGGATGATCAATCGGTACACCTTTGTTTAACCACCTCTGACTAACGCCGGTTTGAAATTGCCAGCTTCGGCGCCTCTAAACACGACGTGGTAAACGCTGCTCCACTCCAAACCTGCGTGGCATGCCTCTGCGGACTCCACCTGTCTCCTTTCGTGCTCTATCCTCTCTTCCGCGCCTGTTCCTCCGTCGGCCTACGTCTCTCACTAGAAATGGTTGGTCAGATAATGTGATCGCGGTGGGGGCGCTGCATGAATGCACAAAACACCAATTCGCCATTAATTTTGCTCCCTGTCTTCGTCTGTATGATGGCATGAAATCTGAAACCGTTTGCATGTTGTTCTGGTAAATCCTATCTTGAACGAATGACACTGTATGCAGCAGCTGAGGAGGAAGTCTTATTTATGTTTTTTTCAATAGTTTGCCCAGTCCAACTGCTTCAGCCCCGATCTCTAGTAAGTCTAATGCCGTCGTTTTAGCAGTTTGGCCCGTCTGTTTAGTTCAACAGTGTCTGAACCTGTTTCGTCTGATCAGTCACATAGCCTGACCCGTCTGTATCCATCCCACAGTGTCTGAAGCCAGTCTATGAGACGGTGATGCAGAAATCCTTGGACGCGGCCGCCCGCCAGGCGCTCCAACGCCAGGCCTCCGTCAAGGCGGCCAAAAGCAAGGCGTCGTGATGGCCGCCGGTGCTCAAACGATACGTACCGCGCTCAGTCCCGCCCCGCTGCCCGCCCCGCCCCGCCCCCGCTCCCGCCGCGCGCGCGCGACCACGTGCCATGGCGGAGCAGCGGCCGACGCCAGCGCTCGGACTGCCCCGCGCGCCAGCCAGCGAGAGTGAGGAGTACAAAGACAGTGCCTACCCGTTCAGTGACAGCGCCGTTCCGACGGACCTCCAAGCGTGAGTGAGTGAGTGTGAGAGTGGGTGAGGTGAGTTTGAGTGTTAGTTGATTCGGTCGGAGATGCGATGGCTCAGAATACCGACCTGCGTCGCTCGCGTTGTCCGGTACCGTCAGTTGTTATTAGTGCAGAGAGATAACCCTATACGGCGCGGAGCGGCGGTCGCGGGCCCTATTTATTACAGCGCATGTGTTGGCGGGCGGAGGAGCACGGCCGTGGGGTGTGGGGTCGGCGCTCCCGGGCAGAGTATAGAGGGTGGAGAGAGGGGCGCTGACCGCGGCGGGAGTCACCGTCCGCGGGAGAGATGTCGCTCCTGACCATGTGTTAGACTGCTGGGTAGCGGTGTGTCGAATATCGACGGGCAGGACAGCGACGCGACGTGTATGAGTAACGGTGGACGTAGCCGGATTTGTTGGAAACTTCCCAGTGTCGAATGTGCGGGGTACGGATTTTGTTGTTGGCATGATCTGCATAAGTCTAACCAGGTCCGTTACGTACAGAGTAATATCCGATCTTTCCGAATAACCCCTGGCGCCAGTCCCGTGTCCTGTTTGATGGAAACTGGGAGACTCTGGTCCCCGATTGGTCCCGGTTCCGGTTTGGTCCCAGCCTGGTTTGCTTCTGGTCCCGGTCCCGGTGTGATCCTGGTTTGGTCCCGGTCTCCAGTTTGGTCTCGGCTTCCATTCGGTCCCGGTTGGGCCCTGACCGCGTGTCCCAGGTTGCCATAGTGTTGCGGAGAGCGCGGACGGTCGGTGTTGTGAGTGGCGCGGCCGGTCGGACAGGCCGACGGACCGGCGATAGGGGGTAGCTGTGTGGTATGATAGCGGTGTCAGTCTCCATGGGGAGGGGACCTGCTGCCAGCGGGAGATACGGCCAATATAATTACTAATTGGTTAATGAAGTTCGTGTGGTGGCGTCTGCGGAGCGGCTGGCGTGGGCTTTCAGTGATGGCTCATCTTTGAAAAAAAAAAATATACTTTATTATATTTCATTATATTGTCGCGTACATAAAATGCATGATTCAGAAAATGTACAGGCGAATAGGTAAGATGAGAAACTCGTAACATGATGAAAGTATTTCAGTCGCCATCCATATGAATATATGGTGACTGAAATATTTTAATCCGATCACGCTTTTTCTTTTTATTTGCCGCCAAGAAAGGCTTGTATTACACGCTACCATAAGTCCTTACAAAAGCAGGGTGATAATTTGGAGCATCAGTTGATGTGGAGTTATCAATTGATGCCGCTTGCATACCCCGTTACAAAGTATGCAACATACCTACTCGTAGGAAAGTTACATGAAAATGCGCACTAAGATGCGTGAGCCAGCAGAGACAGCAGGCCTCGCGACAAACCTTCCAACATGCGTGAATGAACAGCACAATACAAGGCATCCAGTATCGTGAAGCTCTGCCGGTGTATAAAGAGGGTTGCGCTGCTCGCATGTTTCACACATTCAGTGATACTATTTTTCGCAACGCTGTATCTCACATGCTCCAACACAGTGGAGAATCGGAAAAATAAATAAATAAACTAATAACCTCCCAACTTCGTCCTATCCAACTTCTAAGGCTCATGGGGCGCGGCGATTGAATTGAAAAACTAACTCGGCCACAGCAATGCTTATATCTCAAACGTGTGGCGGGCGCAACCGTCACCACTTCTGCAAAATCACAGCGACGACACACTCGATCCTAGGAGTACACATCACGTTAGACGTGAGTTCAGTGTAAAGTGCGAACAACTGATGTCCTACAGTGCCCTCCACTGGTCGGTCATGGTGTTACACTGCGTGGAAGGATATCCAACGATCGCAGCCACACTGTTCATACTGTCCCATAGATCCACGCTGAATCACCGACTGGTTCCCTAAAGTATCCTTCGTATAAACCACCCGACAGTGTCTGGGTGGTAGTGTTCACTCATCGCTGTCTGTCTGTCCAGTGTATGTGCACAGTCAGTCGCCGGACCATTCAGAGAAGACTCCGGCCCTTTCTGCACTCAGCCTCTGGCCGCTATCTGCCTCCCTCAGTCTCCTGCTATCTGGCTCAGTCACTGCTCGCTGTCAGCGTTCAGTCGTCGCAGCCGAGCAGACAGCCGAGCCACTCACACGGGTTGCAGCAGGACAGGCAGGCGTAGATACCACAGCAGATGGCCATCTGTTTGAGACAGCCGTCGCCGCCGCTGTCCCGGCGCTCCTGCTGCTGGGAAAAAGAGAGACAGTTGTATTATGGTCCAACCCCCCCACGGCTGCTGGCCGCGCCTGCGCGCGCCCCTGCCGCCGCCACCGCTGGCCGCCCCGGCTCCGTGCCTGTGAGCGCCTCTGCCGCCGCCAGCTGACGGTGCGCGCCGAGCGGCATGACTGGCGCGGGCGACGAGGCGCGGCGCTCGCCATACTTGTTATCTTTTTGGACACTCTTTCGGCCTGAACGTATCGCAGTAAATAAATCGCGTTTTTCATTGATCGTGTGCTCTTTCACTCGAAACGAACCAAAACATAACATGGCGCGGACGGTTTTGTAATTAATTACGTGACTGAGCAGCTTACAGCGCGATGAAGAAATTTTTGATTCAAGAACTGACGGCGCTGCTGGAGAGGCAGACGGAGAGAGCCGCCGAGGCCGACAAGCGCCTGGAGCGTTTGGAGAGGCTGCTGTACAGAGAGCCCTCCGCGGGGACCGGGACGGGCACGACGGCCGGAGTGTCAGAGTCGGGGGCTGAGCGAGGCGCTGATGGATCCGTTGGACCAGCTGCCGCCGCCCGCCGGACTGTCTGCCTGCCGGTGTCGGCGACTCCGGCCCCGCACGTGAAGTCGGCTTCGACGTGCAAAGCCCGTGTCGAGTGCAGTGTGCGCGACAGTGAGACAGGAGCGGTGAGCAGGCTGGAGGACTCTGAGCCGACGCTCAGACACGCCGTGACAGTGGGGGAAACGTGGAGTGCCCATGTCACGTGCCAAGACCTCTGCGGCACCAAGGGACATTTCGTGGCCCACCTGTCGGCCTACAAGAGGGACCGCAGTCCAGTCGGCCGAGTGTCGCCCATGCCGCCGCCGCCACCAATCGTCAGTTTCTTGAGCGTTGCCCTACCTGTGGTCGTCGCCAGCACGCCGGCGGAGACACGTGTCGCGCCGCTGGCGCCATCTGTCGTGCGTGTGGCGAACCAGGACATTTTGAGGTGGTGTGCCACCAGAGGGCCAGCACCACAGCGGTGGTGCCATCTGCAGTGACAACAGTACGCGACTCTCCGGGGGTGGCGCTAGTAGCGGTAGCCGCCGGCACCGCCGTGTCACCGCCGCCGGCGGACACGGGCCCAGCCGGGCACACTGCGCTGCAGCCCACGGAGCTGAGTGACGCTGCTGACGTCCACGGAGCCTCGCCGCCGCCGGCGGGGGGCTGGCCAACGCAGACAACGGACAGCAATGAAGCCCCGGACAACGCCGTGTCACCGCCGCCGGCGGACACGGGCCGAATCGGATGTGCTGCGGAGCAGCCCACAGAGCCGGACGGAGCTACGGGCGCCTACGGAGCCTCGCCGCCGCCGGCGGGAGGCATTCCAACGTGCAGCACGGACGGAGTGTACGGAGCCTCGCCGCCGCCGGCGGGAGGCCAATCGGTTGCCACCGGCGCCGCCGTGTCGGTGCCGCCGGCAGACACGGGCCGAGGAGCCGGCCGTACCGCGGCGCAGCCCACCGAGCCGGCTGGCGCGCGCGGAGCCTGCCCGCCGCCGGCGGGAGGCTGGCCAGCACAGACCATGGAGGCAGCCCCCGGCGTGTCACCGCCGCAGGCGGACACGGACCGAGCTGGATGTACCGCGGCGCAGCCTACAGAGCCGGCTGACGCCCACGGAGCTTCGCCGTCGCTGACGGGAAGTCTTCCCACGCGGACCAGCCATGGAAACGAAGCCGCTGGTGACGCCGTGTTGCCGCCGCCGGCGGACACGGGCCAACCCGGGGCCACTGCGGTGCAGCCTGCAGGCCCGGATGCAGCGGCTGTAGCTTACGGAGCCTCGCCGCCGCCGGCGGGAGGCCTACAAACGCTGAGCACGGGCCGAGGTGCAGCTGCCGGCCCCGCCGTGTCACCGCCGACGGCGGACACTGGCCAGATTGGGTGCACCGCAGCGCAGTCTACCAGACCGGCTGCCGCCTCTGTTCCGTGACACAGCCCACCGTACCCGGTGAGACTGATGACGCCTACGGAGCCTCGCCGCCGCTGGTGGGAAGCCCGCCGACGCAAAGCAGGGACAGAGAAGAGGTCGTCAGTGACGCCGTGTCGCCGCCGCAGGCGGACATGGGACAGACCGACTGTGCTGAGGATGACGCGTGTCTGGCGCCGCTCGTGGGCCCGGTTCAGGGGATGGCCGGAGACGCCCCTGGCTGTGATCCGTGGCCGCCACCCGACACCGGAGCGCCGCCTACCGGTGACCTCTCGGGCGACAACGGGCGCGCCCGCTGCGGACGCCGGAACAAGCACCCGCCGCCATGGGTCGCAGCAGTCGTGTGTGCCAGCCCCGATCGTCTGTTCGTTCGTTGGGGTGCGACCTCGTATGAGGAGTGAGACAACGTCGTGCAGTGTTGTGTTTTTGGCGGTTTCACGACTGTTGTCTCGAGGGGGAGATGTTGTGTTTGCATATAGGCCCCCCGAGGCCCCCTACTTGGACCGCCTCTGCGACCCCACTGGGCCAGGTGCCTGTGAGCGCCCCTGCCGGCGCCAGCTGACCGTGCGCGCCAAGCGGCGTGACTGGCGCACGGGACGTGGGCTGGCGCTCGCCATACTTGTTTACGTTTCGATCTCTCTCTCGGCCCATTCGCACCTGTCTAAAATAAATCGCGTTGATATTCATAAGCTCTTTCACTTCGAACCGATAAACGACAACTAAACAACAGTCAGACTAGTTCAGAGTGAAAAATCTCACTCTACAGAGAGGCAGTGAAGATGCAAGAAACACAGCAGGTAATGAAAATTGGAGACGCTTCTATAATATTACTAATGACTCGTCCATGATCGAAACTTTTCCTACCGCTACATAACGATTGGCGACAACTGAATGGAGGCAGAATGCGAGATTTTATAAGACGGGCAGTGGGCACTGGGCAGGTGTCAATTTTATTTATCGTGTTGCATCACTCATCCTTACTTTATATACTCTAGTAGGTGTAAGTTGATTGATTGCAATAATGACAAAGAAAACAAATAATAACACACCAATAGTGTTAATAGGTCACAAACGTAAATAGCGATCATCATTTCACGCTGATTAGACTAATCACATTTCCAGCCTCACCTGCACTATGACTGGCTGCCCGGGGTAGGGCTGGCCCGGGTACGGCTGGCCCTGCGGGTACCCCTGGCCGGGGTACGGTCCCTGGGGGTACCCCTGACCCTGCGGGTACTGCCCCTGAGGGTACGGCCCCTGTGGGTAGCCGGGCGGTGGGTAGCCCTGGCCAGGGTACTGAGGCGGGCCTCCCATCCCGCTCGGCTGGGAGACATATGGGCCGCCCGGACCCGGCGGGTAGCCGGACTGAGGGTAGCCGCTCATCGTGGCTACGTTCTTAGAGATGTCACCTGGAAAAGAAGAGAAGTGTCAGCGTGCAACGTAAAACACACAAATAGTTGGTTGTCACACATAAGCATTTGCAAGAAATTCATTGCCACAAATCGGAACCTAATCTACGAGTTGCTGATCTGGCCTCATAAGTACATGAAGAGTTCGACTGGTTGACATCAGACCTATAAGCTGGATATCATTCCCCGCATGTAAGACGGTCAGTGCGCTTATTTCATATTTGTTCCGAAGGTCTAGTTCAATTAGGAACGAAGGCCGTTATATTACCGTCCACACTCAGTATGTAAAAACCGATAGGTCCGGCGAGAATCAAACACAAACAAGGTAAGGTATATGTAGGTCCGGTATAATCACAAAAACACGAACAAGCTGATACACCTCACATTACAATCAAACAGACGTCACTGAAGGGCGCAGAGTGCGTCACATTCGACCTTTCAATAATGAAACTGTATAATTACTACACGTTGGACGGTCCCGCATTAGCCTGTTTATCGCAATATGACCTTCACATAAAGCCCACACCGCGTGTCCGCTGTGGTTTGTAATAGTCGTCCCGGTCAGACCTCTAACAAACACACCCTGTTTGTCGCACAGTTGGTGTCTGTCGCACGCCGGCCGGTCGGCTATCGGGCTCGGCTGGTGGTGGACCAGAGGTGATAGCGATCGATCGATGTCCACCGCCGGCCGGCTATCGCTATCAACTGATGTGCCTATATGAAAACGATAGGTCCCGTGCACCTGGGCCTGTGTCGGCTGTAGGTGGCAAAGCAGCGTAAATGAAGGGCGAAAATTAACTTTGAAATATGTGATATAGCAGCATAAAATGGTTCATGTGGCTTCCACTTTGGCGTATTATTCACATGGCTTTTGGTTTCAATATGAAACTTATTTTTATCACTACTTCTATTTAAAAAGTGCACACGAATAGAACAATGGACATCTAATGTCCTCTCGTTACAATCTGTAAAACGTTTATATGTTGAAAGTCGATAACTAAAAAGCCCCAGATTACAACGCAAGATTATATTGTCGAGATACCGTGGCCTTCCTAAATTCAGCAAAGTCATTTTCGATTACGTATTGCATAGATAACATGAATCATGTTCAGGGCTGCGGAGTCAGAGTCGGAGTAGGAGTCGGAGTCGGAGTCGGTCGGAGGCGAGTCGACAGTTGTGACCGAAGTCGGAGTCGAAGTCGATTTTAGAAACCCGAGCCGGAGTCGGAGTCGGAGTCACCGAAAATCTGTCGACTCCGCAGCCCTGCTAGGTCTGCGGAGTCGGAGTCGGGAGTTGGAGTCGGTCGGAGTCGACAATTCTGCCCGGAGTCGGAGTCGGAGTTGGAGCTGGTTTTTGAAAGCCGTAGTCGGAGTCGGAGTCGGAGTCGCCGAAAATCCATCGACTCCGCAGCCCTGATCATGTAATATATGCGTATTGATAAACGATGCATTATGGCATAGTGCAGATATGCTGCATAACATCAACCGTTTCCGATTTCCGAGTAGAGTTCGCGGTAATACATTTAAATGCATTCCGATTGTAGAGTGCCAAGGTAAAATATGTTAGCTGAACGTACAGAAGCACTGGATCACTGTGGCAGGAATTGTTTCCCGAGAGTTGCTAGTATTCGAGGAATAGTTTTCCAAACAGTATCGAGTGCATGACTCATATCCTTACCTTGGCCCTGACCATGAACTCACGTCTAGGACGTTCACGAGGTTCGTACTATTCATGAGGTACCAGGTGCGCAATCCAGGGCCCTCAAGATAAAAGGCGTAAAAACGATTGAATCACTGACTACATAGGAGTTAAGGACTTGAAGCTGGTGATGTGGTCAATATATTTGGTTAAAAACGCACTAAACGGATTTAATCGGAACCAATCAACCCGATATCGGAACAAGAGTTTGTTAGAAGGGTTAGGCTCTAGGTTTTAGTTTTAGGTTTTAGACTTTTATGTTTTAGGGCTTTGGTTTTAGGTTTTAGAACCTTGGGTCTTGGCAGTCTTGGGAATCTTGGTAAGATTTGCCAAGGAGATTTACTCCATTGCTCTTGCATTTGCTCAAGGCGATTTGCTTATTAGGGCATTAGGGCCTTGGTTTAATTCAGGAGGAGAGGAGCCACGAATCACGTGTCATGTGGTCCACGATATTTCTCATTACGGAAGAAACCGTGATGGTCACAACTGACCGTCGCATAGAACCGAGTCACAGTTTTTTTTTCTCGTACATATGGCATACCGTTTCAGCGGTAGCCTGTAGCTATGTAAAGTCTAGATACTGTACTTAACTTAAGATTCAAAGCGATCGGTCACTCGGTGTAGCTATGACAGGCATTGAAACTTTTTATGAGGTGAGGTCACTTCAAGTGACCTGGTGACCTGACCTTGATTGACCTTGGTCTGAAATTTTCACAACATGTGTAGAATTGATGTAGGGGAGAGTGGGGCAAAGCGGCCACCCGGGGCAAAGCGGCCATCCATCGTTTTAGCCCTCTACAGCTGGCGTCAGTTCCAATTTATGATTTCCAATTATACTTCTCTTTGCGGTCGTTCGAATGAGCCAGACCGGGGTTTCAGGCCCATCGCCATTGTTCTGTGAAACACGGAAAAGCATTTCTTGCCAGGTTACCAATTATGTTTACATTTTTTAAATGTTATTTTATTCCATAACCGTTTGGAATTTTTATAAGCGTTTTTGTCCATGCATTGCGTGGTTATCGTACATGCCTTCTACCAATTTTAATGCTTTTTACCACACTAATAGCTGAGCTGGAATATTTTTGTCTCGGACGGTATGCGCGGGGCAAAGCGGCCGGGGCAAAGTGGCCAGCCCCCAATTGGCCATAAGTTGATTCCATCTGGATAAAAATATTATTTATATTCAAATGTGTCGTCATGCATTCATCTCGGCCACTTTTCGGTTACATGAGTTACCAAATTATGCAATTAAATGTTTTTCCAAGAAAATTCTTTCTTTGTTTAGCAATAGGTGGGAAGATAACAAAGTAAACATCCATCTTCCCTTAAACCTTGTCACCATCAAATACCCTAGTCGTGCATGAGGCAACTATTCTGTTTCTCATATCGGGACTTGAGAAGTCGCCAGTGGCCGCTTTGCCTCAGGGATGGGGCAAAGTGGCCAATATGCTATAGGTTTAAAGTTTTGTCAATATCTCCCATATGTGAACGCCTTTGGAAATGAAACGCAGTTGGAATAAAAGACAATTTAATAGGGATCACATTGATATAGAAAGAATCTTTCCAAGTTTAAAAATCAAGCGTCGGCATCGTTCGAAACGTTAGGGTGGCCGCTTTGCCCCACTTTCCCCTATGATAAGGTGTACCAAAAACGGCGGCGCTCCGCGCCGCCGTTTTTGAGATATTCGCGCAAAACCACAAGGGGGGGGGGGGTGTTCAAACACCCCCCCAGCAGGGCGCGGGTTAAGTCTAGATACTGAGAGCACCGGTTTGGGAATCGAATGCGCAAGGTCTTAGCATTTTAAAGACATATTGATGTCTTTCTTTGACCGACAAAGACCGAGCCCGAATATCTGTTTTCGTATAATTCACGCAATTCAAGAAATGGTAGTGTCTGTGAGATATGTTATATGTACCGACTACCGAGCAAAAACGGGTTCAATTGTTTTCGATTTGACAGCGTGCACGCCACTAAATTGCTGAGTTCACAAGCAAAGATTCGCATTAACTCTATGCGCTCGTACTAAAACGCGAGACATAATATATAGCAATACCTATTATTGTGAATTGCATAACAAAGCACACTGAATTTCATCCGATGAATACCCGTTTAATTGACCGCAGCTCGAGACGGATAAAACGCAACGAAGTACCTTTCTAGATTCTATATGTTAAATCGACCACGACCAGCGTAACTCACATATAGGTACTGCGGGTACAACGCAAGAATCTCCCCTGCGAGAGAATGGATCCCTCGTGTGGGTCTGTGTCATCCGTGAACAGCCCACCACGGACTATCTGGCTGTTGTCTTCCAAGCAAACAGCATGTCAGAGCGACCAAACATCCGCCAAGGGGCTCTGGGGTGGACGGTGAGACAACACGTGACGCAAAGACCTGGATGGACATTGGACAATTGGACATGCCTCAAGACAGATGCCTAAAGACGAAACCACTCGGATGGAGTCAAAGGTACCAATATCGTAGTACCAACACGGATATCGACGATAAAGGGGGTGAGGAAGAGGGCTGTTTCATGCTCACAGACTCCTGTGAGGCTGTGGCCACGGCACAGACCACAGCAACAAGTCACAATGCATGTCATTCGTAACGACTCATTGATTCCGGTGCATTTTAACACGGCAGCAAAGTAAAATAGTCATTGTAGCTAAGTTTGTAGTTTCCGGTCATTGTACACTCGCAAAGAAGACGGGTATCTAGGAGTGTGTCACAGTCCAGACTGCATGTAAACAACTTGGCACGCCGACCCCGAGTCCCTACCCGGGCCCAGCTGCGCGCACCTGCGCACATTTCCCCTCAGTGACGCAACACTGCCCTCACCAACACCCAATGATCCCAGAGGCGCACTTACCGCTCTGTTTCGCTCCCTGCTACCCCAACACAACTCTCACGGCTCACTGTAACACACCAGCCTCACTGTCACGGGCGGGCGAGTCACGAGCACGCCCTTTCACTCCCGCGGTACCCTCCCTCTGCCACGGCCCGGCGCACCGCCCGAGCCGACTCGCTGGCTGCGCTACAGGGCGCAATGGCGTCTCCAGGGACCAGTTTTAGGACGGCGTGACGCTTATTTTACGGGCCTGCCGTCAGGCCCACCGCTGCACCCGCCCCTGGGATCGATGCGCTGGCACGGCCGGCTCGCTGGCTCCGCGCCCGCCGCAGCTGTGACGTAAGAATGACGTCATACCCACTCATCGGCTGATAGCGACGGTGAAGGACGGACGATTGTGGAAGGTTCGAGGTGCGGAATGGGCTCAGCCTCAGTCGTCTAACTTCGAGGGGTAAATTTTATGGTAAATGTGTAGGTACAGCTAAGTCTTTCAGCTTAGATGATGAATGGATGACTGGACAGGCCTAGTTCCGCGTGAGATGGATGGATGACTAATGATTGTAAGTGTTGAAGCATTTCAATTTAAAAAGACTGGAGGCTGCTAAAGCGGTGCTTATAAAATTATTTTTAGTTAACCTGACTTTCGAAAGCACACTGAACATGCATGTTTTAGCTTGGAAGTAATTAGGTACATCATTACGGCTTCGTGTTTGTTTGGTTGGTATTCGTGCACGAGTATGGTGATTATTGTACGAGCATAACGATTAATTAGTGATTTTAGACGAGTGCAATTATGTATGTATCCGAGTGCAAATCATCCGACATGTGCATAAAGTCATTTAAACCGGGAAAACTTAAGCATTGCTAATTCAAACACGCTGTCCGGTAGGGGAGAGTGGGGTAAGATGCCCAGGGTGGGAAAGACGCCCCACCCCCTCTAGCGGCGAAACAAAGAATTGAACCCGGAAATTAATGTTCTTAGCGTAAAGCGGAAGCCTGCCTTGTTAACTGCACAAAAATTTGCAAAGCTCAGTTGGGCAACGGCTGGCTGGTGAATGCATGTTTTTGATTTGCTGCTTTCGAAAAATATTTTGGTGTCAAACCATTGTAAATATCAAAGAAGGTAGATAATTTTTGCGTCCCTTGCTATAGTCGTGATACATTAACATGCGTGTACTGTGTCCCAAACAGTTTATTTCAGGGCGTAGTTTTATGGCTAACAAATTGTACTGATTTAATGTTACTACGGTACCTTGGGGTAAGATGCCCCCTGTCCTGATGGGGAAAGACGCCCCCCTAAATCCGTAGGCTGTCCTTCAAGCAGCCCGTCAAATCATTTATTACATGCTTGTGATGAGAGACAAAAGCCGGTCTGGGACTATTGAGAGTCCAGTACGGTCGGGTGCTCACCATGCCGGTCTCTCGGCCCACACAGAGACTTTTTGGGCGGCATCTGACTCTGAGAGCCCTCACGACGGCCTCGGTAGGCCCCATTTTTGGCTCCAGGGCCCCTCACGACATTCTTTGAGGGCTCCCACGTTGGCTCCACGGGCCGCGCTGGCATCTGAGGTCCCCACGATGGGCTCGAGGGCCCTCAAGCATCATGAAGACCTATAAGGGCCCCACAGTGGTCTCCGAACGCCACCACGGAAGCTTGTTTGGCCGCGCTGGACTATGATGACCCTAACGATGACCTCTGAAGCCCCTTACGACCACTTTTGAGGGCCCTTACGATGACGTTTGGTGTCTACTGCAGGCTCGAAGGGACTACTGATTCGTTCAGGCGATTCACGTGCCCATTTATGTCACTGATAGTGCAGGGGGCATCTTCCCCAACGCCAGGGGGCGTCTTTCCCACCCTGTGGGGTAAGATGCCCCCTTTGACTTCTTCAGGAAAATGCCTAATAGCAAAAACAGTTATCATATTTCAGGCACGAAAGTGTGATATTTTTGGAGAAAAATGATGTCGGTTTCCGTTGAAACTCCAAGTTTTTGCTTTCCGATCGTCATTTTCGAATAATATATGACATAGTAAAACCCTGGGCATCTTTCCCCACTCTCCCCTACTTGTGGGTAAGTTTGCGCACACTCTGCACCACCTACCTAGTAAACGAGTGAGAACTCATTCGAGATTTCAATTCTGGAACAAAATAAAGGGACTCTTCAAGATGCCGCCTGCAATAGATGAATCTTTCGTATGCTGGTACTTTTGTCTACGTTTATCACTGCATCTCCAGATTCCACGGTCTCCCTCCCTCGTTGCCATCTCAAGCGCCGCCTGGCGTCGCGAGATCAGTGGCACGTCTTGCGGTACAGTCTACCTTCAGGCGCTTATCACTAGTGCCATCTAGTGTAAGAATTGTGCAAACTCAGCGTTCGGCGGTACAGCATATCGACAGGCGTCGACTGGTGCTGCCATCTAGGAATAGGAATAAACAGCAATAACGTTGTATGGCAGATCACTTATCTCGTTCGAAGCAAGGAACATTGTTATAAATAAATGGTATTCCCTCCTGACGAGAAATACATCTATGTATATTACTTACAAGTAGGTATATTTCTTGAAAACGATAATGAATGGGCTATAGGTATGGTTGGATGTAGGTATTGCAGTTTTAGGACGTTACCTATTTGGATAGATAATAAAATATTTAAAATTTACGTAGGCCTATTGACTTTCAAAAATCATTTTCCAATGCTTACAAAGTGAAGGAAACGATTACCTATAGTTGGCGTATGTGCTTCAGTAATCTTGCGCTTCCGCATTAGACGGTGTAAATTCGCAAGTGACTATTTTCTGATAGTCTTCCTGCCTGGCAAACTCCAGTAAATAACGCCAACAAAGCACAAAATCCAGGATCAGGGATAATATCAGTTTCAGCAAATGACACTTATACGTTCGCCTGATATTCATATATGCATGCTTGCATTTTCACCGAACGGAACAGACCCGCAGTTGTTCATCATTTCCGCCTTGTCCCTCCCTCCCTCCATGCGTCGCACGCTCGGCTGTCACCTTGAAACGACACGCTATGTCCGCACTGCGGAACAAAGACAGTGTCTCGGTCCATGCGGGTCTCCGCTCAGTGCGACACCTGCCCTCAGCTCTAGCAGTTACCTGCGGAGGTCCGCCCCAGAGGCCCGCGGGCTACCGGACACACTGCGTCAGCTGCGGACGTCACTGCCGAGCCGATCCTGCGTAGTGCCACATCCGGAAGGGCCTCAGTTCTGTCCAGTGACTCAGCGACTGTCAGGTGAAGCCTCCATCCGGACAGTCGGCCCCTGACGCAGGACAGCCGTACCCGGGCTGGTCAGTGGTCACGACACAGGAAAACGGCCGCTCCGAACGGGTCGGGGGCCGGACGGCGCGGCGGTGGCGGGCGTCCTTCTAGGGCCAGTGGAGCGTCAGACTGACCGCAGGAACAGGCAGTGACGGAGGTACCGCGGCGCGGGCACCCATTCAGTGACTGGAAAGGTACCGGACTGAGCGCAGTCAGAGCGGACGGTGTGTGTGTTGTGTAGTTCTGTTGATAGGGAGATCTTACGGACGGACTGCTGCAAAAGTCAGGTGAGAGCCCTTTTGTAATATTTTCTTTGTTGAATAGACAAGCGGTATCTTTTGACCAGCTTGATCTCGATCTGCGCATTTTTCATTGATCACTTCTATAGTGCGGTGGTAGAGTGTTATACACACAGATCCTCATCTACATTCCACTCCGAACTCGAGCTGCTTCAGCGCGGGGGTGGCTTTTGAGATCACCTTTGCTTCACCGATCATTTGGCGCTGACCTCTTCTGAAATAAACGACTGTTTGTCCTCGTTTTGTAACGTATATTTGCCGTATTAATCATTTAAATGTGTATCGCTTAAGTACCTATCACATATGAGTGTAACCCAATTGCCAAAAGACACATAAAACATTTCCACAGCTCTACATTCCAAAGCGAATATACACAGGTCAGTGTTAAGAGAGTTAAGGCACATTATTGAGAATACATAACCCTATTACATGGATGATATAACACTGGATTGGTGTCTCGTGGAAATTAACATTGGGATCCGCGACATTGGGATCAGGCCTGCCATCTAGCGAGAGAATTATCGTAAGTTAGGAGCAAGCCAGGTGAACGCCATCTCTCAGCATTATGACACACGTGGGTGTAGTGTGTTAGTTGGCTTGAAGTGCATATTCCCACGAGTTGGAGGTAATCTTACTGGACCTGAGACGACAAAAATGTCTTAAATGCTTGAAAGCCAAAAAACGTCAAGCAGCTTTAGGTAATAACGAAAATAAAATGCGTAAGACGGTGTGTATTGAAACGCCCAGTCCCATCGGCTTGTACGACCTTTTATATGGTCATTTACTCACAATGGTACAGCAGTTTGACAATATGTCATACATATTTGGTAGGTTTATTCCTTCTTCTCCGAATTTCCAGCCCGATTTTCTTCATCTTAGTTAATGTTACGGCACGTGCCACGTGCCAGCTTAGGGTTGTCGAAATTGTTCCACATAAAGTAACTCCGCAATGGCTGGGCCCATTACAGTATAACTTCGTCAATAGTTAGGCACCCAGTGGCCAATGCATTTCCATGTGCACTATGGGGGTGCTACTGCACGTGCGCACGTGCGGGGTGCCGCTTCCATATCTCAAGAACGGCTGGGCGGATAACACTCAAACTTGGTACACAAATGTCACATCGATGCTCGCACTGCATTGATCAGTGCTTACATTGGTGCAGAATCGTTAGGAAAACGATGAAATGAGATGCGTGGTGTTTATGCCTTTCTGTTCCAGCAGCTGATTGATCCGCAACAGGAGATCCTTGCTTGTGAAGGCTTCGTCTCCCTTTTCCACTCCTTTTTTAACATTAACATAACATTAACATTTAACAATGTACGAAGAAGATCACACACCAAAGTTGTTTTAGGCGGCTATCTTGGGCCAGGGCTGCGGAGTTGTAGTCAGAGCCAGCGGTTCTGTTCCGACTCGAAGTCGGTTGATTTTTAAGCTGTAATCGGAGTATGAGTCGAACGTCACCGAAAAGTCATCGACTCCACAGTCCACAGACTTACCAGGGCTGCAGAGTCGAGTCAGAGTCGGAGTCTGTGTGAATCGACAGTTCTGCCCGGAGGAGTCGGAGTCGATATTTGGATACCGGAATCGGAGTTGGAGCCAAAGTCACTGAAATTTCATCGACTACGCAGCACTGGTTGGGTCCTTTTCATAGAGCGTCTTGAATGACATAAGAGCGGCAATGACGTTAGCAATTCCGTTTAACTTTTTCTTAGACTTATAGATAGTACTTACGTTCGTTTTGCTCAGTTTTGCTCTTTGATCGGACAATTTGTTTGATTTAGGCCAAGTAAAGACTCATGTGAAAAATAGCGAAAACGACACGTGCTGGCGAAGTCTCCAATAACTCCCTGTTTCACGATTTAATGAAGAAATAACATGGAACTGCTTATGTTATTACTGACCCTGCACATAAATCTATTAATTTCTTCGCTTTTACTGACATATAAAGACCTAACCTTTTGAAAAATTGCACAACAAGCCTGCTACTACACCACACTCCCGTGTGTCACAATGCTAATCATCGGCGTTCACTCGGCTTGCTCCTAACTTACGATAATTCTCCCGCTAGGTGGCAGGCCTGAGCTCAATGTCGCCAAAAACTGCGAAGACACCAATCCATTATTATCTCATCCATGCCTATTATATGTGATTGGTAAATACGCGATATTAGGTACCTTTGATGGTGCGGAAATATGCGCATGTATTATTATACTCGTATTATCATGATATTATTCCTGTGGCACAACTTACACCTATGACCTATATCACATTGGATGTCAATCTCAACCTACGAAATAGTACCTAAGGGTAAATGGAAAAATGTTAGGTTAAAGAGTTCTGGAATAGGCTCCAGGCCGGCCTTCGGCCGGCCCTACACAATGCCAATGCCCTACACAATGTGGGAAAATTAGACTTTCGATTAGAGGAGGCAATTGTTATCTCGTTTTACAAAATACTGGTCAATGACTGATGTCAAATTATGCAGTAACTTCTCCAACGCACGCTCACAACCATAATCGCTGAACCCTATGAGCCGTCGAAAAACCCTATGAGCGTCGCAACTACCAAATGAGGAGAGTTGACTATTGAGACGCTTGCTCTACGTATGACATAGGAAATGGGGAAATCCTCTGCAGCCTGATTAATGAGTAGTTACATTCACAGAAAATTTGCTTTAATGCACCAAATTTAACCCGCGCACCGACGGGGGTCTGCGCCAACTTAGTACCGACGGGGGGGGGCGGATGACCGCCCCCCCCTGAGATCTCGAGAACGAAGCAAGATAGCGACAAGCGGTAAACGGCATCGGATACGCACGGACAAGGTCTACAATTTTTACTAAGGTCATTTTCAGGTCAGGTCAAAGATGACGTCACAGGGGTCGAAAAAGTCAAAATGGCGGCGCTAGATATGGAGAGGGTTTTTCTCGAATAACTTTCGAAGTAGTCAAGATAGGAACAAACTAAGGGCATCATCGTGATCCTCTCGTCGATCCGCATCGAATGATATATATGTTGACCTCGAAAGGTCAAGGTCAAAGGTTGACCTCAGGTCACGTGACCTCGAGGTCATCATGTATATCATTTGATGCGTCTTGACGAGCTGAACACAATGAGACTATCCGCGCGGCTGTATCTTGTTCCTGTAAGGAGTTATTGGCAAAAAACCTTTGGTGACCTTTGATGACGTCACATGACCTTACAGCTGCCCAACAGCAAAACAGACCTCAAGGTAGTGAAGGTTGATCGTATGTGAAGTCATGTATGGTATATGGGGCCATTCCGACCCGTTTTAGTGGTAAAAACAGGGAGTTGATTTTTCCCCCATTGACTTATAATGGGGAGGTCGCGAAATTGACCTGACCTTAGGTCACCGACATCAAAATTCCGAGATATACAAATTGTAGCTACTAATGACCTAATAACATCCTGCGACTTTCAAAGGCCTCCGACATCTACTGTAGCTCTGGCACGGTGACAAAGTTGCAAAAAAGTGACTTGAGGTTGGGTCATTCAAAGTGACCTGGTGACTTGACCTTAAAAGTTAGGAGGTTCAAACTTGCACACCATGTGTAAAATTGATGAGAGAATAGTCATACCAAATTTCGCGGCGCTACGCGCCGCGGTTTTCCCGCTATCCGCGAAAAACCTCAGGGGGGGGCGGATATCCGCCCCCCCCCGTCGGTGCGCGGGTTAAACGACCACTAACGTGCATGTACGATGCCTATTGCCACAATTATGATACACAATAGAGCAGAAACCTTCTAACACACTCCCAGGTTGCACTAATCACTGGTTTCGTTCCATTGCGAATTAGGCAGGCACTCGCTGCTGCCTCACTTGACCCCGAGCTGCACACGGCGCAGTATAGGCCGAAGGTCAGGTCAGCAAGAGCATGACTAATTGGCACGCCTGAAATATGTATTTGTCTATGGATGCAAGTTTCGGCCGTCGCCCGTCAGCATGCTGAAACGTCTATAACCAAAGACCTCTTAATATCAATGACGTCATGAATTTGAAGCGTTGCTATTTACATATAAGTGAGATAAGAAGTCAATTTTTTTTTATAGAATTCTGGGATGAGGGTCAGGGAGGGGGGGGGGGTAAGGTATGGATAGCGGAAGTTAGTCCAGGGTCTGAAATGACAATCGTAGGCTCGGCGAACGAACAGTCGGACTCCGGAACAATTGAATCAATCAGGAACAGTCTACTGTCTAATTATGGAACAATCTCAAAATTACGGAGACAGCTCTCGCGACGAGTTGAATGTCTGCTCTCGCAGTAAATGGGTCTTGATGGTAAACAGGATAGTGCTGCGCTGGAGGAAATAAGGATTCTCGGCGACAGTCGAGCAACAGGAACTCTGGTACAGTGGAACTCTGGCTGACAATCCCGGGCCCGGCTCGGGGTCTTGTCGGTCCCAAGGACAGACCCTTCAGCTGGACCGTACCAGGTAGCTGCGGATCTCGCCAGATCTCAGGGCAGTGCTGATTCGGGACCGTGCCAGCTGTCTCAGGAGCAGCCCTAGTCCCAGGACCATGCCAGGTCTCGGGGCAGTGCCGACTCAGAACCGTGCCCGGTCTCAGGGCGGTGAGGCCGGTGCCACCGCAGCCCGTCGACGCTCGTGTCCACCGCGGATGTCGCTGAGGTGACGTGCCACGGGTGGCACCAGTAGCGGCAGCTTCAGCAGCACCGTCAGCATCGGTAGATAGAGGCTGACCTGGAGCGGCGGCGGCGCCATACAGCGCACCTCCAGCGTCTGCGGGGTGAGCGCCAGCACCAGGGCGTGAGCGGTAGCGGCCACCAGGGCGGCCCAGCCCAGACCCGACTGCACGAACATGAACTCGCGCCAGCTGAGCGAGGCGCCCACGCTCGGCAGAGAGGTGATCCCGATGACCGAGAGCAGTGAGAGCGCCACAGCGCCGGCCGACAGGAACGTCTCCCCGCGCCAGTGCATGCCGCGGTTGAAGACGGCCACTTGCTGGGTCTCGGTCTCGTTCTCTGCGACCACCACCTCTGCCTCGATTAGTGTCGGTGGTTGATAGGCGAGCGGCAAGTATCGCGGCGACCACACTGCCGCCGACATACACGCGTGCATCGCTGCCATGGCCAGCATCAGGAGGCCGAGCTGCTTCCTCATACGGAGCCAGTTGTCCAGCCAGCCAGGGAAGCGGCGGTACTTTGTGCCTCGCAGCAGCTGTAGATAGGCGGCCACCACGCCCGCCAGGTAGGTGGCCGCCAGCGTCGTGCCGGCCGTCATCGCCAGGGCCTTGTTGATGTTCACCATGAGCAATGGCTGGAACACCTCCGGCGTCCACGGTCCTCCGGCCTCGGCCGTCAGACACACCTGGTCACTCAGCAGCAGGTAGATGTAGCTGAGCATGAACATCAGCAGACAGAGAAGGCCAGGAACTCGCCAGGCGGGGAACAGCTGTAGCGGGAGTGTCTCGATCCGCCGCGCGGCGCGCAGACCTCCCGAGTCCACCGGGAAGAAGCCTAGGTCGGACACGAGACCGGCCACGCGCCGACGGGCTGATGCTGACTCTCCGGCCACCATCACCTGTTTGCCGGCCTGAAGACCGCGCTCCAGCGCGTACGCTGACACCACGTTGAACGCTTTGACGACTTTGGCGGTGGGCGCCAGCGCCTGGAGCCTCTCGGCGTTGGCTAGTTGGCTCACCTCCTCAGCTGAGACGCCGTTGCTGACGTCCACCACCACCTTGTTGGCTAACAGATCGAGCGGTAGTGAGTGGTAGAAATGCGCTGGTACGCAGACGACCAAGAGGTCGGCCGCCGCCGCTGCCTTCTCAGTAGAGACCACCGTCACATCAGCATCCTCCGCGAGAGCTGGCACCCGGGTGGGTCTTCGGCTGCCCAGAGTCACCCTCCAGCCACAGAGAGCTGCCCGGCCAGCCAGCGCGCGACCGTAGTCTCCCGCTCCCAGAACAGAGAGATGCCGCTCCTCCGACTCCACCAGCTCCGGTGGCTCCTTGACCGACTCTGGTGGCTCCTTCGCTGGCAGCGGAGCTTCTGACTCCTCAGAATCCTCCTCCTTGGTGTCTGAAGTCAAAGTCACCGGCGCCGGCAGGGCGGACGTAGTCAGAGCCTGAGGTAGCACCTGAGGTGGGGGCTGGCCGTACATGATGTTAACACTCACAGAGTACGGCTTGTCGTCTGACAACTTCAGTAGCTCATCTAGACTCATGTTGGCGAATCTTCGGTCCGGAGAAGGCCCCAAACTAACCATGTCTTTGGGTGTATCCTTGGGCGGGTCGCTGACTTGCTGTCTCGGGGTATCTGTAGGTGGCTGTTTGGGCGGGTCTCTTGGTGGGTCTCTCGGTGAATCTCTGGGAGAATCCTTGGCCTTCTCTATCGGTGGGTCTCGGACCAGCCCGCGGTAGCGGTTTGTGGCACCTTCCGATGCTCGTCTGGTGCGGCCAGCCGGGGCCGCCCGGGCCACCTGCTGACGTCCGGCCTCCGCCCTGAGTGCGTTAGCTCGGTTGTTGGAGTACATCTAGAAGTGGGACGGGAGATGGTCACTCAGGACTTGAAGCAACCCCGATTTCGAGCTGATATCTGTGCCTGTTAGTTCCTCTCCGTCTTTCAGGCATTATTGCAAGAAGTTTCATCATTCCTCCGTTTCGCTATCTCCAATTTACTGTGCACTTTCGATTCTTCACTTGGTCGTGATGGCATACCTACCTCCAAAAGTCCGACTTCCCTGTCCTTTTCGCTCGGCGTCACTCAATGCACTGGACGTCACATACTTTCCGTGTCGACTACACTGAAGGACACTCCACCCAGCACGTGCAAGCCCCAAGGCCGCTCGCACTCAACTGACCCACCCGGCTGCTGGCGGCGACTCGGCCATAATTATCGACAAGTCTGCCCCCTCCCCGCCAGCACAACAGCCAAGTGGTACCCAGTTTCTTCGTTCATTGACCTTACGTTCCGTGTAGGTCGATGGTGTTTGGCTGTGCGATTTCTTTGGAATAAGGTGCATGGACCCTTGCCATCATTCACGAAACCTGACGCACGCTCATCGGTCGATTGGCACTTCCTGCCGGGGCAGTAAACACTAAACACCCAACTTCGGGCCAATGGTGATGCCGTTGCCATGGCAACCATAGAGCGTGGGCTGTGTGAGTGCATTGTGCGTTCGTCCTTTTTTGCCCGAGTCGGACAGCTTATTGTCATCATGACAAAGTAGCGTGCACAATATCGTCCCATTCGCCTCTACGGCTTTGCGATGCTGCTAATAAAAGGAGGCGAAAAAAGATGTTTTGTTACGGAGCGAGCGAAGCGAGCGTAGTCTTTCCTTAGATTAACGGAAATTTCTGAGTATGAGCGGCCGGCCGGCCGGCCGGCCGGCCGGCCGGCCGTGGTCACGCTTTTGCGACGCTTATATCTCAGCAACAACTTGACCGATTTACATGCGGTAATTTTTGTAGGGTAGCTTCATTCCTTCTACCAAGTATTGGACTATTCCCGATGCATGTGGGTGACCCCTTATGCACGTGCCACGTGCAAAACGAAGAGGTGTCACTTTTGTAATTGTTGCAATATCTCGGTAACTACTTGGCCGATTACGCTGAAAGTTGGCATGTAGGTAGGCACCCACTAGGCACTGCATATACATGTGCCAGAGTTGGGGTGCTGCTGCACGTGCGCACGTGCAGGGGTCGTTTCCAGATCTCGGGAACGGCTGGACCGATTGCGCTCAAATTTGGTACACGGTTAGGGACCGGTTAGTAGGGTGCCGTGCACAAGTCAGTTGGGACCCATTTTGCACGTGCGCACGTGCAGGGTGCCGCTTCCAGATCTCGAGAACGGCTGGGCCGATTGTGCCCAAATTCGGCACATCGCTAGAGACCAGTTAGTAGGGTGCCGTGCACAAGTCAGTTGGAGGTACCCCCTCGCAATTTCGCACGTGCAAGGCCCACCCTCTCGCTCGCTCCGTTAGTCGCCCCAAAAGGCGTTATACTGGTGGTTACAGTTACAGAAGTAATCGATTCAATTCTACTCATTCAATTTACCAGCCCAAAGGAGCACAAATTGCAAATTATCGGAGCCTTGACATATACCTACCTACTTACTTATTGCTTAGGGGTGTCGTTTTACATACCTACATATGATGTGATACACATTAGGTACACAGTACACACTGCGGACTTCTAGCAAAGCAGACTTTGCAATAAAGTTAATGAAATATGCATCATCTCACGTTACAACTCTGTCCTCTAACGTCGTAATATCTCAACCCGTTCTGACATCCCCGTTTTCTCTGTCTCTTCACAGGTGACCTGTCACTATGTCCATCGCCTACCGGAATCGCCGTGACCTTGACCTGGATGACCTCGACGACGACGACTGGCACGACCGGTGGGAGGAGTTTGGCGACCACCTTGGCCACGCCCTCTCGGCCTGGGTGTGGGTAGGCGTGGTCGTGCTCGCGCTGGTCTTCATTCTAAGTCTGGTGGCGCTCTGCTACTGCTGCCGACGCCGCCGTCGTGGGAAGATTCTCCGAGCTAAGCCCGCGGGAAGCCAGTGAGTATACGAAAGAGTGAAGAGGGATATGGGGAGAGGTTTTGACATCAAAAGGCCAAAAGGTTTTTAAATGTCAATTGGGGAAGGTAATGGCGATACAGCACTGCAAAACTACGGCGTTAAAACGTTTATAGCAAAGTATGCTGTCACGGCTATTTATCAATTAAATTCCCATAAATGAAGCACCTCCTAAGTAACGGAGCAACTTTATCTTGCATTCCATCGCCGGTCACAGGGAACATTTCAACAGAACCTGCCAGTGATTCAACTACTGTAATGCTACGTTAGGCCAAACATATCGACCGCTCACTACGGTAGAAACTAGAATTGGCGCTCAAAGCGCGATGGTCAGTGAACTTAACGAATCGAGTTCCAAGTGTTTGTCGACGCTATTCGTGGACGTGTCGCCCTAGTGAGTCATGCGTGTTGTACGTGCACACCTGACGTCATTCCTAACGACAGGCACGACAGGTCCGTCGACGCATGGACCCGAGCGATATTTCATTTCGTAGAAAATTGAAATGCTTCAAGGGTCACTAGCCGATGGAGGATGGGGTTAAAAGGAGCTGTACCTACCTTGCCATTGAGATCCAATTAAACTAAGCTCGCTAAAATTGATCACAATCATGCAAATTGCACAGTAATTAACGACACAACGCTTCTGACTACGAATGCGGTTAATGTTCAAACGCTACGTCGCAATTTGACTGATAGTTATTGCTTATCACTATAGTATGGTTCGGCGCCTTTTTGCTACTTATCTATATGTGGCTGCCAAAAATAAACATACTTACGATTATTTATTATATTTCCAACTACAAAAAAAAAACATCAAAGCTAAGCGTTTCGCGTCACTTAAATAGCTATAAATTAATACATAGCTACTTCTTTATGCCACTGTAATTGAATTTATACGCCGCTCTTCCCTTCATTTTCAGAATTCCAGCCATCTCAGTGACCCGTCCATCTACGACACACATCTCTGAGAACGTCACCAGCACCCACCAGAAGACGCCCACACCACCGAGCGGCTACCCATACCCACCGCCGGGCGGCTACCCATCTCAGACCACCTACTACCAGCACCCGCAGCCGGTGCCCCCGCACCCGCACCCGGCGCCCCCGTACGCCCCGCCGGCGCCCCCGTACGCCCCGGCGGGCGCCCCCGTTCTGCCGCCCCCGTACGACGGGTATCACCAGCAGCCGGCCTATAACCCGGCCTTCCAGCCCGGGCCCGAGGACGTCAAGACGCCCATGTGAGGGAAAGACGGGGAGAGGAGAGGTGAATAAGACAGAGAGCGAAACTTGAGATGGAGAATAGAGAACGAGGGAACAGCTGGCTGGTTAAGTGGCATTAGAGGGACCTGTCTGTGACGGCTAATACCTAAGTGGAAAACTCCGCGAGGACGGGCGATGACTGATACCGTACTGATACCGTGCCACTTCTTTCGTCTATGCAGGCCGCTATTCATGGTAGGTGTTTTTCTAAGAACTTGCCTTTGTCACCAGTGCCATTGACGCATTGAAGTACTGACAATGCGACAGTCTGCATGTGAATTGTTTGCGATGCTTGGTGTAATAATGTCCAGCTAAGGCGCCATTCGTTGGGATCTCGCCACATGTTGCTAGACAATAGAGTTCACATCTACGTTGAATGGTGTCACATAATGGTGTTGTATATTTTACTTACGCTAATAGAAAGAATAAATAATTTTCACCGTGTTCGTTTTATTATTATTTTCTTTTTGCCGATATGGCCATGCACGAACCATGCACAGCTCTACAATGATAGCCGCCCATACTCCACCGTATCGATGGCCTTTTTTAGCTGTAGTCTGTTCCGCAATGGATACAGCATGCACGATTGGCATCTGAATTTGAATGTTAGCGGTGAAAGTAATCACTCTGCAAATTATGGACCGTAAGCACAGTACACAATCCATTCAAGTTGTTAATTTGAAGCCGATACCTTTTACTGGTGTCAACTGTTTTGTGCTAATTTTCGACTCAATGGTAAGTACCTAACACATTTTTAGAGTCTTTACTAATAAGTACATGCAAAATTAGAGTTCAAAATAAAATTTCATTACAACTCACCATGCCTTTCCCTATACATAGTGTTTCAGCTTTGGAAGTGGCTGCTGTTCATGCGAAGTAAGTTCAAAGTGTTGTGACGCCATACTTCCGTGCAGTTGTACTTTCACCAGCACGGGAACTCATGCTGCCTTGAAAAACCTAGCACGCAAAGCAACGAGAGATGCTATCAGTGCTAGAGCGCTATATGGGGATCACCGCCCGTTCTACCGAATCGTGCTGGTTTTGAAAGCAAACGTTGCATTCCAACGAATAATGTTCAATGTCGCAGCCTTGTTGAGGTTCACTATGTATGGAACCGTTTACAATGTGAGGGTGGAAGCTGGAATTTTGATTATGTCGTTGCAATATCCATTCTAGGCCACACTCGATTCGTAAGTATGAAAAAAGATCCACAAACCAAACAAGCTGCAGCGCCTATCGAACTGTATTTTCCTTCATGCACATGTGGGGAAGTTCCATGTCTCAGTATCTGTGTCGTGCCTATCGTCTGTAACAGTAGACGTCCAGGGAGGGGAAGGAGGTCAGACGTCACGCTCAGTAGCCCACTGAGGCGGGATCAGGACCCAACCACAGCGAATTACTGAAGAGGGAGAGTCTCCACCCCAGTGAACCACCAGAGAGGGTGTCCAACTCCTCAGTAGACTACCTCGGCGGGAGGCGGACGCTGCTGGCTGTACTTCAGCTCCAGCTCGTCTCCAACCTTGTCCACCACGCTGAGCACATAGTCGAGCTGCTGGCGGGTGTGCGAGGCCGACAGACAGAACCTAGCTCGCGCCTCAGTCAGCTTGGTGGCCGGGTAGGCGATGACAGCCGTGGCCACACCGTGCTCCTTCAGCCGACGGTACAGCGCCGCCGTCTTGCTGACGAAGAACGACATCAGCGGCACCACGGGGGAGTCGTCGTTGCCGTAAACGATGAAGCCCATCTGACGTAGACGCTGGCGGAAGTAGTGAGAGTTGCGAGCCAGGGTGTCGATCTTACGTCGGCCCAGATCGGTGCCGTCACGGCCAAGGATGATCTCCATGGAGGCGATGACCTGTTGAACCACGCACGGAGGCATGGCTAGTGCGTAGGCGGCAGAATGACTGTGCGCACGGAGGTGGTCAACTAGCGCCCGGCTGCCGCCGATGTAGCCACCAGCGGCGCCGAAACTCTTGGTGAAAGTCCCCATCATGATATCTACATCGGTCGGATCACATCCGTAGTATTCGACCACACCTCGACCCGTGGCACCTACGGCTCCGATGCTGTGAGCTTCGTCGAGGTACAGGTAAGCCCCATACTTCTTCTTCAGCCGGATGACGTCGGGCAGCAAGACGATGGAACCCTCCATGCTGTAAACACCCTCCACAACGATCATAACCTTGCGCCAGCGACGGCCCTCGGTCAGTGCCGTGATGAGCTGCCTCTCCAGGTCAGCCATGTCATTGTGTGCGAAGACGCGGATCTTCGCTCCCGACAGACGCATTCCGAGGATGATGGAAGCGTGATTCATCTTGTCACTGATCACCAGGCAGTCGGGCCCGACCAGACTCGGGATGTTGGTCGAGTTGGTGGCGAAACCCATCCCGAATGTGATGGCGTCCTCAGTGCCGAGGAACTCAGCCACCAGCGTCTCCAGCTGCATGTGAAGTCGCTGGGTGCCGACCTCCTGTCGCGCGGCGGCGGATCCCACGCCGTACCGCAGGGTGGCAGTCTCGGCCTGGTCAGCACACGGTCCCAGGCCGCCGAAACCCAGGTAGTTGTAGGAACCCAGGTTGATGTAGCTGTGTGATTCTCCAGTTAGTGTGAAGCGCGAGGAGAGCTTGTTTTCGAAGCGGCGCTCCATCAGAGATACCTGTCAGGACAAAGAGGTCAGTCACTGGAGGTCAGCCAGTGCACAGAGGTCAGATAGCCCACACACATATGAGCCGTCTGAGAAATATCTGACGGCAACTCAGACGGCTCACCAAGTCACCTGAGCGGCGAGTCAAAATAATTTTCCAAGAACTAATTATAAGGACGAAAAAAGCGCACAACGAAATAAAAGTGACACTCTTTCTGCTGAACAGAATTTAAGTTATTATGTTCGAGCGAACTACCAACTGGACTACAAATGTTTCGAGCTTCAAATATACCTACTCCGAAATCTTCAATGTCTTGCACACTACACGCAGTACGCACAGCTCGTCGCCGATCAGTAGCCTCTCCGCCCGACCATTCCCGCGCTTCAGTTTTCTGTCTTTCTTTGAATACCTTCACTCCTTACCATGTTGGTTGCCGCCGAGTCGATGGGGTTGCAGAAACAGTCCTGCCACCGCCGGAAGATGTTCCGGGCGTGGAAGCCGCCAAAGTCGTCCGTCCTGTACAGTGGGGTGTAGTCCTCCCGGCCCGCCTCCATGTTACTCGGAGGGGCGATGTACTCTGAATAAAAGGGAAATGTTCGGTGGATAAGTGAGCTAGCTTGTGAATAGGTAACGCGCAACAAGCTCGCTTATTTAGCGTTACCGTTCGAGCTTCGAACGATTGAACGGTTTGCATCGATGACTGCCGGGCTTCATAACTGCGCGATTACTGGAGGCCAAAGCAACGTCTGTTTTTAGAGGGGTTACAGGAGACACTCATTGATTGATATTTAATTTGCCGTTCTATTTCCTGAAGCCCGAACACATTCATCGGGCATCTACCTACTCTCAGTCAATTAAAATGATTTCGACCGATCAATTACTGTTGAATCAATAAAAGTCAGGTCAAGGTCAAGGTCAATATCGAGATAAAGATCATAACATTAAAAGTACATAATTGACGTTGGAAGTGGTCGACTCCGTCTCCAAACGATGTATCCCCACTCTTCCTCCCATCTCACCTAACTAACTTTTAATTGACTAAGAACAAACAGGCCTAATTCATTGAAAATAGAACCGTCAAATGAAATCGTGCAACGCATATGCTTCTTTGATGACTTGCATTATTACGCATCCGCGTTGTGTGCTATTTATGAAATCATCCATTACCCAAGTTTTACCGAAATTTCACAGATCGCTCGGTTCTGTCTGGCGTTAGTTTTACCTTTGACGTTTCCCACGGCCTTGAGCACGTTGATAGCCAGGTTGACCAGGAGCTCGACCCGCCGCGGCGCCGGCTCGAAGGTTTCCTGGTTGTACTGGCGCAGCTGACGCTTGGACTGGGTCGGAGCAGCCTGGATAGGCTCGGTGTCGGCGGCGGTCGCGGCCTGGAATCAGGGACACGCAACGGCGGAAAACGGCCGTTAATGGAATCGGGCGTGGGCGGCTGTCGCTGCAGAATGCAGAACTCTGCAAGGTTCGTGTACGGACACATGCCGAACAGGTTTTTAGCGCTACCGATTTTTGTTACAGCTAGATGAAACTGGTATGGTATAGATAATTCATACCGAGACACTAGGAAAATAATACAGGAGTAGGTAAGGTAGCAGAAGTGATGCAAAATGCATGCCTGCGATGGCGTTAGATACAACGGGCGATGCTTGGACATGGTCCTGAAATGACCGATATGATTTCCTTTGTTGTCCGTGAGCGACTGATGCTTGCCACCATTTGGGCAAGAATTGTATTTGTATTTGTATTTGGGCAAGAAATTGTACCCCATGACCTAACACGAAACAGTTCATGCTTCGCCGTTTTACTCATCGCCACGGTAGGTACAGGTCTCGCGAGATTAAGCGGTAGGTTTTGCACTTTTACATTTCCGGTTATATCTCAGAAACTAATCGATCTACGATGAAGCCATTTTACACGATCATGGCCGGCTTGTTATCCAACAAGTCGATCGCATCTTCAACCCTTAAAAGCTTAAGACGACGAAGATATACCCTGAATTACACTAAATTTTCTAGGTGCAAAACCTACCGCTAAAACCCGCGAGACCTGTACCTAAACCGGCGAAACGACAGGGTACCTATATTGAATTAGGGCGAAACGATACCTTTTCATCGATAGTCTCCTTCACTCCAACATCATTTTTCTTCTCCTCATCGTCCCACTCCTTCTCTTCCTCATTTACTTCACCCTTCTCCGCCTTCTGTCCCTCCCAGACTTCAGGAATCTGCTCAGTCTCTTCGGTGCCCTCGAGTCCCGTCTGCAGCACCCTCTGCTCCGACCGCTCCCGCTTCAGTGGCGCTGCCTGTCCAGAGGGCGCCACCAGCTCTAGGCCGCTGTCCGAGCTCTCGTCCTCTGAGTCGGCCGAGCCAGGCCCGGTGACGTCGTACTCGGAGAGGACAGAGGAGAGCGAGATCTGCGACAGCTGACGGCCATACCTGAAAAAATGAGCGAGTGATGCAAAAGGACCGCAACGGCCACCGTCTACATAGGTACATAAACATGAAACATGACTATCCGGCAATCTCTGGTGATTATAACTGCTACAAGTGAGAGCAAATGAGCCTTTAGAAAAGGAAAAGCGCAAAACCGATCTCAAAATTTAATGTGCGATAGGCCATGGCCTTTAAGAGCACAATGACCACGTTGAGTAGCAGAGTGCCCATCTCGATCACAGTCCGAATAAAAAGGGTGCCTTGGACCGACCCGCTCCAACAATAGTCGGACCATCCTCCCGTCGTTGGGCCCGGACTGACCCAGCGGACGAGGCGGAGCTCAGAGAGCCCAGCGAGCTGAGAGAGGCAAGAGAGTCGACTTTGTGGGCCGGCCGGGCGTCGGTGGGGGCCACCGGCGCCGGCTCCGGCTCCACACTCCGCTCCTCGCTGCTCTGGGGCATCGCGCCGGCTTCTGGGGGCACGTCGGGACGAGAGAGCACGCCGCCCCGCCGCCGACACACTACAGGCCCCCCTGGGCGGGCGGCGGTGCCCTTTAAAGGCTGTCTGACTACTCACAGCTGCAGGGGCGTGTCAAGTGGGGCGAGGAGGGCTGAGTGAGGAGGAGGGGTTGGAAGCCAGTGGGTGGTGGACAGTGGAAGCTGCAGGTGCCGGCGTAACTTTTGAGATTATAAGAACGATCCAAGTTGGAGATAGGAACAGTGCGCAGTAAAAAGCACTGGATGATGACTGACCTCGAAGAGACATACCTTCCTTTCCCTGACGACAACTATACTCTGCCATTCCCAGAGACGTGGGCGGCGCTGCATCCGCCGTCCATTAGCGTGCTAATTTGCAGCGCATCTGAGCGAACAGGTGCCCGTTGTCGGCGATTACTCGGTGACATTAGGGCGGACATTTGTCGGCCTGGCGACCATGGACGACGGGCTGAGCTTCGGCAGCTGTGGAGCTGCGGCAGCTGAGCACGCATCTGAGCTTCTCAGGTGATGACATCCCACGCGGGCAGCGCATGCCCAGTCAATAAAGGTTCGTGTTTAGGAGCTGGAAAGGATTACATGTCCACCAGCTGCAGTGAGTGAGGCGCTCCTCATTAACCTACAAGTCTGACAAGTGACGAGTTCATATATCGCTGTTACGCGTTTATAGCCGTCAATTATGTGGGAATCGAGTGTCTGTCGGCAGTGTAAGTGCTCCGATTGACAGAATGTTTACGGTCGGGGTCAAGGGTGATGTGTAAAGTGAAAGTCGAGAGCTCTGGGGTAGCTCTTTAGTTAGAGCTCCCAGTTCAGAGGCTGAGAGCTTGAGAACTTGATTGCGTTCGCCGCTCACAGGGTTGGCGAAGCCAGCTATCGGACACTATCGAGACTTGTGTGTGCGCTCATACTCGTCAGGGCAGGGCACGGAAGGTTATTAACTCGCACGCTTTATTTGGTGTCCGTGCATATTGCTCATTGTCTATAAAAATTCACGGCCTATGTTAGTCATTGATGAAATGGAAAGCAAACAAATTTTCGCATTTATTTACCTCTCATAATTTTGATAAAAGGCAGCGTTAGCCTTTTTACTTCGAGATGTCGTACGCCATAGGATCTGTGCAGAAGCTTGAACATATAACGTCTAAAGCAGTGAATGCAATGGGCGGTCAGAGTAGGCAAGTGGTTTTCAAAGGATCCCAATGGCTTTAATTTTCGTCCTCTGACAAACGACTTCAAGGTCAACCTAAATCAAATCGCACCTGTGTTCCGTCGATCTCTCATCAAGAGACCGGTCGTCTCCCGCCTCTGGCGACCTCCAAACACAGCTGCAGCCTCCAAACCGCCACATAGACCTCCGTCCGTGGCCATCAGCCTCCCATAGTGCCGTGTTTCCGGACATAAGTCACGTCCTTGCCGTCTGACCCCGTGACAATGGCCGGGTTTTGTTCGCCCGGTCGCCACAGCTGTCGTCAGCAGCCGATCATTACGTCATTTGGAGCGGGCGGTGTCCGCGACGCGGACGGAGGCGCGGTGTCCGACCAGCCGTTTCCGGCCGGCCGCAGTGTCCACCGTTTAGAGTGTCAGCGTCCGGTGACTGTGGGTGTGGGTGTCCGGTGATTTGGGGTGTCGCTGTGTCGGTTTCAGGAAGCACGAGTGAGTAAAGCATTTAAGTCGGTAAATATTTAACTGGAGTCCTTCCAATGCCCGGTCTCTAAAGCACTGAAATGCAAGCACAGGCACACAAAAAGCCGTGACAATTGCTACTATCACGAATAAAGATAACATAGCCTTTCCTCTGTCCATTTTTTACGGTTGTTCGCGCGAGAACAGCCGAAGCCTGAGAAGTATTCGTCATGTATAAGTCCAGCCTCCAGGCATGCCTGGCTCTTATCGAAACATGGAGGCATGTTTGCTTCGAAACCACACACAGTGCGGCGCTCTGTGACGATCCAGCGCGTTTTGGTCGCGTCTGGCGCGCTGCGGCGGACCTGGCGCCGGCGCGACAAAAAGCGTTCACAGTGGCGATGTCTGGCTCGGTGGCGGCGTCCTGCGGGCACCGGACCTGCCCCCGGCCATTAGAGCATCCTGTGACCGGGAAATTAGGGACCACCTAGGTGGTGCGCGCCGGGGCTGGCGCTTCACACGCTGTGATGAATCGTAGCGCCCCGGCGCAGGTGTAAGGGTGTCACCTTCTGCCAGTGTCCTGTCATGTTGGCGATGAAAGGAAGTGATTCGCAGGGTAGCTGCTTTCGAGTGTAATTGGCGGTAATCAAGGGTGATGAGTGGCGTATCATTTATTTCCTTTTTTGATGCCTATCAACTAAGTAGAGATGCGGGTAGGCATTTATACCGAAGAGAGTTACGAGGAAATGTGCCAGCATGTTTGTTGCCAAAGAGGTGCCGCTCGATTTACATCCACATGCATAATGATAGATTGAGGGCTACGCATGGCAGCTCTATACATATATAAGACCAGTATAACGCCTTTTGGGGCGATTAACGGAGCGAGCGAGAGGGTGGGCCTTGCACGTGCGAAATTGCGAGGGGGTACCTCCAACTGACTTGTGCACGGCACCCTACTAACCGGTCTCTAGCGATGTGCCAAATTTGGGCACAATTGGCCCAGCCGTTCTCGAGATCTGGAAGCGGCACCCTGCACGTGCGCACGTGCAAAATGGGTCCCAACTGAATTGTGCACGGCACCCTACTAACTGGTCCCTAACTGTGTACCAAATTTGAGCGCAATCGGTCGAGCCGTTCTCGAGATCTGGAAACGACCCCTGCACGTGCGCACGTGCAGCAGCACCCCAACTGTGGCACATGGATATGCAGTGCCTAGTGGGTGCCTACCTACATGCCAACTTTCAGCGCAATCGGCCAAGTAGTTACCGAGATATTGCAACAATTACAAAACGGACACCTCTTCGTTTTGCACGTGGCACGTGCATAAGGGGTCGCCCACATGCATCAGGAATAGTCCAATACTTGGTAGAAGGAATGAAGCTACCCTACAAAAATTACCGCGTGTAAATCGGTCAAGTGGTTGCTGAGATATAAGCCTCGCAAAAGCGTGACCACGGCCGGCCGGCCGGCCGGCCGGCCGCTCATACTCAGAAATTTCCGTTAATCTAAGGAAAGACTACGCTCGCTTCGCTCGCTCCGTAATAAGCATTTGTGGAATATATGATAATTATTTGATTGAGCAATGCATCTTTATCTCGGACGGATCCTTAGATGACGCGTCATTTAGTATCGAATGTCTGGCGAACGCACTTATTGATCGCACTTATTATTGTGGACGATTGACAAAGGTCATCGAAATTATTTACGCGTAAATAATTTCGATGACCTTTGTCAATCGTGACTGTAAGGGAGTTCGCCAGACATTCGATACTAAGATCATGGGCTAGTTGAGTTGATGCGGGCCGTGCTTTTGGACGCCAATTACAGGTGTGCCGGTGGTTAGTAGCTGTGTGTGTCGATGTTTCCATGGCAAGTGCTCGGGGGAGTCAGGTTCCCACAGCAGGGAGGATGTGGCGGCGGTCGCAGGGGAAATTGTGGAGTGTTTACCTGCGCCGACACGTTCGACAGGTCTCCGACACGAGGCTACCGGAGGTCCCAACTCAAACCCTCCTCTAACCCACCGTCCGCGGGCGAAAAACATAATCAAGACGTTTAACTTTCAGCCGGCCCTTGAACTGGCCGTAAGGTCGAGTTTACCGCGTGTGACGGGCTGGTTTGGGCTCTACTGCCGGTGAGCCTGAGGCACCACTTCCCCACCAATTTAGAGGAAGGGTGTGGAGTTGGTGATAGCCCAGGAGGACAATGGGACACGAGAAATGAGACGATGGAAGCAGGTGGAAGCGCAGGAGGACTCATCGTTGGAAATGAAAGATCTTGATTTGATGAAGCAGATGAAAATGTAATCTAAAGAGATCTTGGTGATTGAGATAATCAAAGTATGTTCACGACCTACGACTTCTGGCCGATTTATGCAGACCGACCGACATCTCCCAAGGTGTAAGTGAATACCACCATGCCGCTGGCCCGGTCGCCAGTCACCCCAGTCGGTCCCACAACTCGCTCATCCAGCAGTGGTAAGCACAGCCACGGCCGCCCCACCCCGGCCCATCTCCGTGACTGTCCGAACTGTTAGACGCGGCCCGGGGCGGGTCGATCGTGCCGTCCACCGGCCCACACCACAGAGAGCGAGCCTCTCGGAGCGGGCGCCGTCCAAATAAACGGCGCCGGCCCGGCCCCCGCATTTCCATGACAATAGACGGCGTAGCTCATCCGAGCTCGCTGATAAATATCTCAATTACTGTTGTTCTGAATTTGTAGTCTTAATGAGACAAAGGGCTCGGCTGGCCGGCGGTCGAGCGGTTTCAATGGCCGGCAGTGCACGCCCTCATTGTGTGATCGTCGAGCCGGCCCGTTAGAGGCAGCGCGCTTCGTCAGCTGATAGGCGCCGCCGTCGATCGGTCAGCACTCAGCGGCGCATAGGGCGGCCGCACGGGTGTGGACAGGGAACCTGAGAAGACTCAATAGTCATGAGGGAAGAGTGATTCGGTGGATGTTGGTGATTACAGTCCTGTTTGAGATGACATTTTTGCATGTTGCAAGGTTATCCATGACTGGGAAAAAAGGTAGGAAAATGGTGATTAAAAATTCACTCCGCGTATTTTCATATTCTATTTAGTAAATGAGTGCCAGGCAATTCGGGAAGAACAAAGTGACAGCCAGCTGCAGATAATGCCGGAAGATTAGGTACTTGCCTCGATGTTCCTCACCCTGGGAAATCGCTGACATGCCGATCCAAAGGAAGCACAAATGCGCCGTATTTAACATAATTGTCTGAACTCTGCAGCCGGGAGCGGCCGACATCAGCTGTTGCAGACTGTCTACCATGTTCACATGTTTATGTTGACAAATTGTTTGCGAAGCCGGCAGTTGAGCGAGGCCGTGCAGTGCAGCGGGCGGTATATTAACCGGTTTCAGCGCCCTGCAGAGCGCTCACTGTGAAGGCTGGCGAGAGCGGCACCCGGGCACCACTCTGCCCACCGAGAGGGCGCCGGGCCGCTCGTCACTCTGCCCAATCCCTTCATTATCCCGCCCCTCTCTCCCAGCTGCAGGGCCTTGGCGAGTGGAGCCGGGCAAACCGGAGGGAAATCTGGGCCGGGTCCGTGGTCGATGGCACTT
Source organism: Amphibalanus amphitrite (assembly GCF_019059575.1). Classification (NCBI taxonomy): domain Eukaryota; kingdom Metazoa; phylum Arthropoda; class Thecostraca; order Balanomorpha; family Balanidae; genus Amphibalanus; species Amphibalanus amphitrite. The sequence goes on along the minus strand of NW_024882286.1, from coordinate 51,247 downwards.
CTCAGTTTCGGTCATCTCTGTCAAATTGTTTGAAATGTTCTTTTAATAAGATAATCTAGGTTCACCAGTGCATAAGTTAAGCTGAACTTGAAAACTTAGATGTTATATGCAATGTGCAGAGCAGTACTTATTGCAGTTCAAAACATTCTCTGAACTTTTGAACTTCTGACCAGACCATGGAGCTCTCGTAAAGTTCATTGCCCTAAAGATCGTGTCATATTTCAACTCTGATATAAATGACCTAATAGATAACAAAACATACCCTTCAAGTGCATGTCGAATAGTAAGCACTTGGCATAACTTCTATGAACGATATAAACCATGTAGCCGTTGTCCTGCCTATGAATTTGAGCCGCTTGCGCGGCAGTAGTTAGGGCTCGTTTAGATCGTTCAGCTGATGAGTACTGCGACTGCTCCGGCTGCGGATCGCTGCTCCTAACCTCCAGCGGACCCATCCACTCCGCCTCCGGCCACCAGACACAATTAATACCGCCATCGCGAAATATGATAGCCGAATAAAGTTGATCTAACGGCCGGCGCTGTGCGCTGTTGCGGATATTTCGCTGTCGCTCTGGGGTCGACCGGCGCTGTGTCATCCACCGCCGAGCGGTCGCGGATCTGTGATCGAATAAAGATAGCGCATAACGCTGGGACGGTCCCAGAGGAGCCGGGCTACGCCCTGGCCGATAGCCAGACAGTGATATGATGGCAACGATTGTAGATGTTATGCGACTCAGCCGGATAATTGTGTTTCTGAAACTAGTAACCTCGGCTGGTGAGAGACAAGCTCTTTGATATCGTGGCCGGCGAGTCTTTAAAAATTCATTTCAAATTTCTTTTAATCATTTTACCACTTTCTACCATTTCATGCTACTTAAATAGTCCGGTCAGACTGTCTCTTATTTGCTTCGGACTTAGATGAAGCAGAGGCTATTGCCAGAAGTGGCCTCACTTTTCAGCCTAAGCCTCTGTTAATCGGCCTCTTACGAAGACAGGCAACAGCGGCGTACGAAGACAACAGTCGGCTTGCTAACGTCAGCATCGATGTTAATGGCCCTCATTGGTGTCCAAGGACGAAATCCGGCTCTGATATATGGCCGTGTTTTCTGCGCCCGAGCGACCCGACTCCTGTTACAGAATGGCCGTGAGGTGGGGTGGGCTGGGCGGAGTGGGGCGGTCAGCACGGATGGTGGTCGTTTGAAGAGGGTGGGTCTATCACTCGTGCAACTGCGTTACGCCGCTGATGTTTGTGATGCAATTCGATCGACAGTCACCTTTACGTGATGGCAAAAATATTTGCCTACATATATAGGACACACACACATACTCATCTGCTTTTTCATCCATCCATCCTCTGCTCGCTGTCCGCCAGGCAAACTCGCATCCTATCTGCCAGAGCGGCCAGTGGGCACTAGTGCTATCTTTCTGTGCATGCCTCCAGCCACTGCAGTCTCCAGGCGCGAGCGGGCGACCTCTTCAGTACCGCCGTCCGAACACCGTCTATCTTCGCACTCGTGCGCCGCGTCTCGCTCTGCGCCACATTGGGCCGTGGTTCTGATCGATCAAACGCCCAACCGGCCACGCTGGGTCGGCAGTTCCGGGCTGGGCATGCCTCACGCGCTCTGAGGAATGGCCAGTCCGCGTGAGGCCTCCCATCACGATATCAGGCCGCCAGTGCCGCGACCGCCGCCGCCGCCACTGCGCCATAAATTGCCGCGCCGTCCACCACCCGCCGTGCGCCACTATTGTCTCCGGGCGGTGGATCGCGGTGCGCAGTGATTAAGATTAAGGATATGGATGATGATGTCGGAATCTGCCGCCGTGAGTCGAAAACGCGCCGGGAAATGTGATGTTTGTATCGGGGCAGACGGACCTGAACTGTATCGGCTTCATACGCCAGTGCTGAGCCACACATCGCCTCATGCTGTAAACCGTTACTTTTACGGGAATCGGAATTACTTTTTGATTTATGAGTAAGTAGACGGTACACAATGGTATGTTGTTAATTATCAAATTAAAGCGTCACCAAGTTGAAATAAGCGCACCGTTTTTGCACTAGATCTCGACAGGTGCCACAGTCATGCTTTAAATCGGAGCTCTGGAATTGAACTGACGGAAATGATTAAGAATAGCCTGGGCGTTGCGCATTGCTAGAAAACATGATCATCTTTATATCAGTGTCGAATTAAGCAAGGCTTTCAAAAACTGGTCTACCTTTGTTCCTGTCCTAGTCAGGCCCATCGATAATGTAACAGTATTTGGTGTCACGTCCTATCAGCCCTAACCCTTATTCTATCGGTTAACCACGATATCAACCGAAGCGAACCCAACATACATAAATACCCAGCATAGCATGACCAGTTAACATCCCCATAACTGTCACTACAGAGCACAGACCTAATGGAGCCACTAAGAGTGGCTCCAATTTTCCTGGCCCGTCCCCCAGCACGCTGGACACCAATTACTGCCCAGCAGGGAAGGCAGTATCCGACCAGCCTCCGACACACAAATATATCATGGCCCCGTATCGATCACTCGCATAAATCTTTCTGCAAAGCCGGGCGGCCCACGGGCCTCCGCGGCGGTCAGTAGGCGGTCGTGGAGGACGAATTTTGGCTGGCGATGCTGACCTGAGAGCAGAGCACGTCCAACTCATGCTGCTCTGTATATAGGCCCCTATCCATGTAAAGCTCTCCTCTTTTCTTTTGGCGATCCATGCCGGTATTTGCTTGCAGACTATAGATGTTGTCTTGTTTGGATTCAAGTCTCGAGCGTAGGAACTGTCCTCCTATAGCTCGGGCTGTTGGAAGGATCCCAGTGCCAGTGTCCTTGTCTTGCTACCCGAGACTCTGGCGCCTTATATAGACTCTGGTGAGCCTTTAATGCTGCTATTTCGTGAAAAAGGAGGATGTGTTGGAACAAGCAAGGCAGAGCCGATCTTCTGTGCATGTGTGTGGTCCGCCCTTCCCCTATTTCATCGCCTACCGTGTGGATCATTGTTTAGTCGACATCATAGTCTGGGGTGGAGCTCCTTGTCTCCCCCCCACACACCTGCCCTTCTCACCCCTTCCCCGCCCCACCTACACCACCTCAGCAGCCGCCACGCCGACCGCAACGCCAAAACAACGCAATTACGCGAGTCGAGCGGTGGTGCGCGGCGCATGGCAGCTGCTGCTGTGGCCACGGCGGCGGCGGCGCGGGCGCGGGCGGGGGCGGGGGCGGGGGCGGCCGCGCCATGAAGACATCACGCGCTGCCCTCGGGTGTGATGGAGTGCGGGCCGCCGGTGTCGCCGCAGGGGGCCAGTGAACGACCCTGGAGCGGTGTTCCAGGCCGACGGGAGGCCGCGAGGACGGGCGGGCTGACACGACCCGCTCGGATGGAGATGGCAAGAGACAGGTCCGGGACGTGAACTGGGCCGCGCTATGTTGACATGCATGGCATGGTTCAATATTTTAACGTTTGACGTGCAATGGCTCTGGTAAAGAGGGACATGAGGCAATAAGAATGGTACACGAGTGTACGGATGGACGTGATTTAAAATGTTGGATGATAATGGAACCTCAATGTGCTTAGGTAAATGTTTCAGAATAGGTATCCCATGAATTCATGTTGATGCTGGATTTACTTGCATTGACACAACAGTGCTACTGCAACAGTTCACCCTAACGGCGCATCAAAACTCATAACAACTTTAAAGGGCAATAAAACTGTGCAATAATATTTTCCACTCGCACTCTCAATCTCAAGCCATGCATTGTTCTACTTCAGCCCATCAGCGGCACACCTGCAGCTGAAGCGCGGCTCAATTATCTGCCGTCGTCGTGGCTCTAATTGCACGGACCAGCCGCACCCGGCCGAAGAAAACTGCAAACGTTGCGGCCATTATTAGATGATGCGCTGGCAACAGGTACAGATGGGAATCATGCCGGCTAATTTTCACTGTCGACACGCGGTGACTGGCTGCGATGGCTGAGGAGGAGGCGTGCACTAGCAGCGAGTAGTAGCAGCTTTTGCCAGAAGTGGACGGACACCAAACCATACCAGCGGACACCAGCAGCACCAGCAGCTAACATAAGTGGACACCAGTGAACACTAGTGATTACTGGAAACAAGCACCAACGGCTCGCACCAGCTGTCCAGCTGCCCAGCAGCTCACATCAGCAGCACAGCAGGTCGTTCCAGCAGCGCGGACACCAGCAGCGGACACCTGCGGTCCTCACCAGCAGCGCTCCTCACCAGCAGCGGGCACCGGCGGCGGTGTGACCGTGCTGACGTTGCCAAACGGCGATGGGGCCAATCGAACGGCCGGCAATGAGATGCAGTGCCGATGGCGGCTGCATGCCAATGCGTTGCACTTGTTAATTGAGCTGTGTCTAAATCATGGCCGGTCGGACCAGGGTGCGGCCCAGTAATTACTGTGGAGTTCGCATCACGTTGTCGACGCTGCAACCTCCCCCGGGAACATGCAATCCTCTCCGCACTTGTGTTCATGACTACGTGGCACATTCATGCCCGGAACACGAGACCCAGGGTTTATCCGCCGCCGCCGGATGCCGTTTTTCTCGAGATAGATCTTTTGGAATGCGGAGAGCGGTTCAGCAATGGAGTAAAGCTCAAAACTGTTCATGCTCTGAAATGTCTAGCATTTCTGGCCCTCCCTGCTGCTCCTGTTTCCTCCTTTAATCTACTAAAGCCATGTTCTTGATCTTCAGCTCAGATAGATCACATAGCCCTCATGTTTCCTCGAGTTACGGCTAAATCGATTTGCCTCCGTCAGAAACCGTATAGCTTCCCCGGTCCCGGCACTCGTTATTCCGTCCACCGTCTGAGTAAACACTCGATAGGGCAGTTTCTCTTGTTAGACTTAGAGGAAACAACCTGTCACAATTATGAGAGAGGTTGTGAACTTGTGATAACTACATAGGCTTGCTACTTAGCAAGCATATGCTATTTAGCGCTATATATTTACTATGTAGGTCCTCAAACTTCCAAGCATCATATAAAGCAGGACATCCTGTCACACGCTTTTTAGTCAGAGTTTCTGCATCTAATGTTCTGCTACTGTGGAGTGTCTTTTTCTATTCCATCCAGACCAGACAGCCTCTCTCGGCTGTGTTTCAGAGGTCGCTGCCACGTCCCGCCGCGTCCCCTGTCGGCCCCTGGCCCTGTGGTCCTGCCGAGCCCAGACACGTCTCCCGCCGCGCACGGGCTCCGGCCGGCCGACCCTCGGGCTCCCCGCCGCCTGCCCGCCGCCCGCCGGCCCGCCTCTACGGCTCTATCATCCCAGCGCTCCCGCCCAGCGGCGGCTCAGCGCGGCGGCGGCTCAGCGCGGCGGCGGCGGCGGCGGCGGCGGGCGTCCAGTGCTGCCTGGACCGTCGGGAGGGGAGCGCGCGCGCCGCTCCGGCTGAGCGCAGAGCCGTCCGTGGGGAAGTTCGAGCGCTGCGTTGTTCTGTGAGGGAAAAAGAGTGATACTCTGGTTGTCGATTATGATATAGAGACGGACTGGTGTGAAGTCTGATCGTGGCGTGTTCCTAAGAAGGAGAACCAGAAGCCTGGCAGGCGCCCGCGTCGTGTGTGGTCGTCCACGGCAGGTGCCGGCTGCCCAGTGGTTAGCTCCGCGCGCGAGTGTGAGACCGAAAATTGCCACCAACGGCAGGTGCTAGATGGTTTTGAACCGGTGCTACTGCGGATGTCGTTTTTGATTGCTCGAAATAAGCAAATGACAGTCATTTGAAGGATACCGCCATCCAGAACTGACGTCGCAGTTTGTCGTGGATGGTATCCACGTGAAGACCTCGATTCAGGACAATCTCCGCACTCCCAGGATCCACTGAAAGGTACGTTATTGCCCCCAATAGCCACACGGCATTCAGGCCCTATTGGCTGGGGGACGCAATTGATTAATGTGCCCGATCCTTTCAGAACCCTTTCTTTGACAGCATAATACGATCCCAACAGAGCGGGGATTATGGGCGAACGAGGCCTCCTGGGCCGGTGACACTGCCTTTCCCCTCTCGGACACCGGTGGGTCCCCAAAGCAGTCAGCCGCGGCCCGCCTTTGAGGCACACAGAGCAGGACGTGCTTTTCAATTACAGCCGGGGATAATTCCGACGATGTATGTCTCCCGCCGCGTGAGAAACTGGCGACGCCAGATGGGACCGAGTGAGGCTCGACCACCGCGCCGGTCCACGGTACGGCCTGCCCCGCCCCTGCAGTTCCCCACACACCCTCCCTCTTACGGAGCTGTGTTTGTATCTCTCCGTACGCGGTACGGCGCTCCTCAGCACCGCTGAGTGCCGGCGGCTGCTCCGCTGCATCGCAGCGCCTCGCGGGCGGAGCTGTTAACCGCCGGGTTCATGAACTGAAAATGACGAACTCTCGGTCGGGTAATGACGGAGGCTGCAGCGCCGCGCTCTCCGCGGTCGATAAATAAGTCACGAGTGCGCACCTCTGCAGACTCCGCCTGGCGCGCCGCCTCGGGCACTACCCGGCCGGCGCACACAGCCGTCATCAGCAGCCGAGCTGCACTGTGTGGAGACTCTCTGGCACAGGAAGCCACACCACACCGCCACTGGGCGCCGCGGGAAGTGGCGCAGACGTGCCGGTTGCGGCGCAGTTGCGTCTCGGAGTCGCGGAGGAGGCGACTCCGAGACGCAACTGTCTCGGAGTCGAGACAGTTGCGTCTCGACTCGAGGATACCGCCATCCAGAACTGACGTCGCAGTTTGTCGTGGATGGTATCCACGTGAAGACCTCGATTCAGGACAATCTCCGCACTCCCAGGATCCACTGAAAGGTACGTTATTGCCCCCAATAGCCACACGGCATTCAGGCCCTATTGGCTGGGGGACGCAATTGATTAATGTGCCCGATCCTTTCAGAACCCTTTCTTTGACAGCATAATACGATCCCAACAGAGCGGGGATTATGGGCGAACGAGGCCTCCTGGGCCGGTGACACTGCCTTTCCCCTCTCGGACACCGGTGGGTCCCCAAAGCAGTCAGCCGCGGCCCGCCTTTGAGGCACACAGAGCAGGACGTGCTTTTCAATTACAGCCGGGGATAATTCCGACGATGTATGTCTCCCGCCGCGTGAGAAACTGGCGACGCCAGATGGGACCGAGTGAGGCTCGACCACCGCGCCGGTCCACGGTACGGCCTGCCCCGCCCCTGCAGTTCCCCACACACCCTCCCTCTTACGGAGCTGTGTTTGTATCTCTCCGTACGCGGTACGGCGCTCCTCAGCACCGCTGAGTGCCGGCGGCTGCTCCGCTGCATCGCAGCGCCTCGCGGGCGGAGCTGTTAACCGCCGGGTTCATGAACTGAAAATGACGAACTCTCGGTCGGGTAATGACGGAGGCTGCAGCGCCGCGCTCTCCGCGGTCGATAAATAAGTCACGAGTGCGCACCTCTGCAGACTCCGCCTGGCGCGCCGCCTCGGGCACTACCCGGCCGGCGCACACAGCCGTCATCAGCAGCCGAGCTGCACTGTGTGGAGACTCTCTGGCACAGGAAGCCACACCACACCGCCACTGGGCGCCGCGGGAAGTGGCGCAGACGTGCCGGTTGCGGCGCAGTTGCGTCTCGGAGTCGCGGAGGAGGCGACTCCGAGACGCAACTGTCTCGGAGTCGAGACAGTTGCGTCTCGACTCGAGGATACCGCCATCCAGAACTGACGTCGCAGTTTGTCGTGGATGGTATCCACGTGAAGACCTCGATTCAGGACAATCTCCGCACTCCCAGGATCCACTGAAAGGTACGTTATTGCCCCCAATAGCCACACGGCATTCAGGCCCTATTGGCTGGGGGACGCAATTGATTAATGTGCCCGATCCTTTCAGAACCCTTTCTTTGACAGCATAATACGATCCCAACAGAGCGGGGATTATGGGCGAACGAGGCCTCCTGGGCCGGTGACACTGCCTTTCCCCTCTCGGACACCGGTGGGTCCCCAAAGCAGTCAGCCGCGGCCCGCCTTTGAGGCACACAGAGCAGGACGTGCTTTTCAATTACAGCCGGGGATAATTCCGACGATGTATGTCTCCCGCCGCGTGAGAAACTGGCGACGCCAGATGGGACCGAGTGAGGCTCGACCACCGCGCCGGTCCACGGTACGGCCTGCCCCGCCCCTGCAGTTCCCCACACACCCTCCCTCTTACGGAGCTGTGTTTGTATCTCTCCGTACGCGGTACGGCGCTCCTCAGCACCGCTGAGTGCCGGCGGCTGCTCCGCTGCATCGCAGCGCCTCGCGGGCGGAGCTGTTAACCGCCGGGTTCATGAACTGAAAATGACGAACTCTCGGTCGGGTAATGACGGAGGCTGCAGCGCCGCGCTCTCCGCGGTCGATAAATAAGTCACGAGTGCGCACCTCTGCAGACTCCGCCTGGCGCGCCGCCTCGGGCACTACCCGGCCGGCGCACACAGCCGTCATCAGCAGCCGAGCTGCACTGTGTGGAGACTCTCTGGCACAGGAAGCCACACCACACCGCCACTGGGCGCCGCGGGAAGTGGCGCAGACGTGCCGGTTGCGGCGCAGTTGCGTCTCGGAGTCGCGGAGGAGGCGACTCCGAGACGCAACTGTCTCGGAGTCGAGACAGTTGCGTCTCGACTCGAGGATACCGCCATCCAGAACTGACGTCGCAGTTTGTCGTGGATGGTATCCACGTGAAGACCTCGATTCAGGACAATCTCCGCACTCCCAGGATCCACTGAAAGGTACGTTATTGCCCCCAATAGCCACACGGCATTCAGGCCCTATTGGCTGGGGGACGCAATTGATTAATGTGCCCGATCCTTTCAGAACCCTTTCTTTGACAGCATAATACGATCCCAACAGAGCGGGGATTATGGGCGAACGAGGCCTCCTGGGCCGGTGACACTGCCTTTCCCCTCTCGGACACCGGTGGGTCCCCAAAGCAGTCAGCCGCGGCCCGCCTTTGAGGCACACAGAGCAGGACGTGCTTTTCAATTACAGCCGGGGATAATTCCGACGATGTATGTCTCCCGCCGCGTGAGAAACTGGCGACGCCAGATGGGACCGAGTGAGGCTCGACCACCGCGCCGGTCCACGGTACGGCCTGCCCCGCCCCTGCAGTTCCCCACACACCCTCCCTCTTACGGAGCTGTGTTTGTATCTCTCCGTACGCGGTACGGCGCTCCTCAGCACCGCTGAGTGCCGGCGGCTGCTCCGCTGCATCGCAGCGCCTCGCGGGCGGAGCTGTTAACCGCCGGGTTCATGAACTGAAAATGACGAACTCTCGGTCGGGTAATGACGGAGGCTGCAGCGCCGCGCTCTCCGCGGTCGATAAATAAGTCACGAGTGCGCACCTCTGCAGACTCCGCCTGGCGCGCCGCCTCGGGCACTACCCGGCCGGCGCACACAGCCGTCATCAGCAGCCGAGCTGCACTGTGTGGAGACTCTCTGGCACAGGAAGCCACACCACACCGCCACTGGGCGCCGCGGGAAGTGGCGCAGACGTGCCGGTTGCGGCGCAGTTGCGTCTCGGAGTCGCGGAGGAGGCGACTCCGAGACGCAACTGTCTCGGAGTCGAGACAGTTGCGTCTCGACTCGAGGATACCGCCATCCAGAACTGACGTCGCAGTTTGTCGTGGATGGTATCCACGTGAAGACCTCGATTCAGGACAATCTCCGCACTCCCAGGATCCACTGAAAGGTACGTTATTGCCCCCAATAGCCACACGGCATTCAGGCCCTATTGGCTGGGGGACGCAATTGATTAATGTGCCCGATCCTTTCAGAACCCTTTCTTTGACAGCATAATACGATCCCAACAGAGCGGGGATTATGGGCGAACGAGGCCTCCTGGGCCGGTGACACTGCCTTTCCCCTCTCGGACACCGGTGGGTCCCCAAAGCAGTCAGCCGCGGCCCGCCTTTGAGGCACACAGAGCAGGACGTGCTTTTCAATTACAGCCGGGGATAATTCCGACGATGTATGTCTCCCGCCGCGTGAGAAACTGGCGACGCCAGATGGGACCGAGTGAGGCTCGACCACCGCGCCGGTCCACGGTACGGCCTGCCCCGCCCCTGCAGTTCCCCACACACCCTCCCTCTTACGGAGCTGTGTTTGTATCTCTCCGTACGCGGTACGGCGCTCCTCAGCACCGCTGAGTGCCGGCGGCTGCTCCGCTGCATCGCAGCGCCTCGCGGGCGGAGCTGTTAACCGCCGGGTTCATGAACTGAAAATCGCCATCGGCACCGGCACTGCATCCGGCACTGGCGAGTCGGCGACCGGCGGCGCCGACTCGCCAGTTGCTATCCGCTGCACGCAGTCGCCGTCAGCTTTGCATTTCGATGACTTGATATGCGATCTGCCAACAGATTATAAATCCACACACGGCGACTGCACGTTCGTAGAAAAACGGCCAATTCTGAGCACGTCTGACTATATCCTGAGAAGCAGCGGGGTCTCTCGGCTAGAAAACCTTTCCTGCTGCTTGCTGGTGCATACGGGAGAGTTAGGATAAACGGGTTCGGCTGGAATATCAGAAGCCTGTGAGAATCGTAATTTAGGTAGAAGTTCCTTAGTATGCACAAACATGTGTTGATTGTTTGCATTAATTTGACTTGTTGCACTTAATGCGTAATTTTGGAAGCCTTTCATTCGATTAATACCTCTGCAATATGCTTATTATAGCTTCAACCTCGACATTGTATTAACGTAATCATCAGTTAGTGGCGAATAACATGTTTATTCACCATTGAGTCGTGCAATTGACGCAAAACACGCAGTATTTGACTCAGGCCACGTGCTGCACGCAGTGCGCAGTTTCCTCCGGCTTTGGAGCGTACACATCTTGGATTCACACTCAGTTCAATGACATAAAGATGACGTCGGATGCGATATTGGATGAATGGTCATTACAGGACTGCACGAGGAATTTGGGTACCAACATGAAAACCAATCTGTTCTGTATTAGTGGGCGTGATTATTAGTTAAACGAAATGAAAGCTTGCTCGCATATGCCGATGCACACTTACACCAACGAGAAGAGAGTCAAACTAATTACATTTTATAACTCTTCGGAAAGGCTGTTGAGAGGTGGCTAATTCTGCATGCATGCCCGAGGGTTGCTCGGTTACCCGCTACAGCAGATTTACAGGCAGTCAGCCTGTGTGGACCTGCCCTTTTACTTCGTGCCCAACGCTCGTTAGGAACCTCTCATACTCATCGAGCGGGCCCCGGGCCAGATTTGGCAACATTGCACTTCCAGAACGGCATGGCCGTACCGAGACCCCGTGCTCATTTAGGTAAATGGATTCACAATAAAGCGCGCAGTAAATTCCATGGCGACATTGCTGGAGAAGTTTGACCATTTGATACGGCGAGTCGAATGCAGATCGGCTGCCGCTGACAGGAATATGATATATGGTAACCGATCATTTCCCGTACGTCGGCATAGAAGGTGCCTGAGATCAGGATAGCCCGCTTCTCATGAGCTCCTGTGAAATATTATTGAACGCGACACCCCATAAGGAGTTTTATGATCAGCCCCCGCTATGTTGCTAGATATTCAATCATTGTGATTTCCATTTTACTTCGCCGCGTTCTCAGAAGATATATACATTTCACAAGGGTGTATGAAATACACGGTAACTGCGGCTAGCCGGGGGCGTCAGAGCACCTGCTTAATATTCCTGGCCGTAATGGTGGCTGTGTTTTGCGAGCGCGCTAACACGGGGTGATCACGGACGTCGGCCTATTTCTGCACAACGACCCAGACCGTTAGCGCTTGTTGGCCCAGCCGCGGGCGGGTCCCTCGTCTGCTCAATCCGAGCCGGAGCTGGCGGATGCAGCGGTGTCAATGGGTGTCAGAAAGTGTCAGCGTGTGGGAGTGACTAGTGAGTGCGAGAAAGTGGTGCAAATTGTTAGTTTATGTCACAGGCACTAAGTATCAGATGTCATTAGGTATCAATAGATGTCCCCTAAATGGGCGTTAGGTTAGGAAGACTCATCATCAAGACACATGTAAGTAGATTTCTCGTTGCTGATAAAAAGGGCTTCGTATCTTCCTAAATGCAATCACAGGTATAATACAGTGTAACATTTGCCACGTGATCTGACGTATCTGCACCCTTCGCGGCCTAAAACACCCTCCCCACTGCCCATCTCCGACCTAAAGCAGAGGTGACGACATCGGACGCCTCTCCCTCGTCGGGGCTGCACGGGACTCAATCGGACAATACACCAAGCCACAGAGAGCCCTGACAGGGACACTCTCCTCTGACTGTTCTCCTCACCCCCTCTCCCCGCCGCAGCACGATGAACAGTGATTTGGCAACGCGTATTGTATCCTCCCTCCCCACAGCTGGGGTCAAGGCCCGTCGCCTCACCCGCCCGCTTTGTGTCTCGCTGACACTGGAAAAAATCGCGAATCAGCTTTGGCGTCTGTGAGACAGAGAGCTTCACACGGGACAGCCTCCAAGCATTTGCGGAGATGACTGTCGAACCGGGTTGCGTCATTGCGGCGTCGTGACATTTGTCGGCTTTCTAATTGCGTTGGCCGGCGGCGCTGGACGGTCTGTCGGTTTGAGAAGCGGCGGCGGCGGCGACGGCGGCGCGGCGCTGCGCACCTTTTGCCGCCGCCGCGCCACTGTCGTCGGTATCGATTAGGCTCGGCTCGGTCGGCGCGGCCCACATCGATCCTGCGCGGGCGGCGGCCGGCGACGAGCGTCGGTAACGACACAGTGGCGCCGAGGGTCGGCCGGCCGCGCCGCGCCTCTGTGACCTGACCCGAGCTGACCGAGACACCGTGACCGACCGGCGACCACCCGGGACAGAGCAGGTGAGCGCGACCGGAGCCCACCGACGGCGTGTGTCCGTTCTCATCTATCAGCGGATCGTGCCGGGTCCGACGGAGACTCCGCCCCGGCCGGCACGACCTGCTGACGGGACGGCGCGGCGGTCACACGCAGACACACAGACATACAGACACAGACCTAGCACACGGGCACAGACACACAGACACATACACAGACACACAGGAATACAGACACACAGACATACAGACACAGATATACAGACACAGACATACAGACACAGACAAAGCACACGGGCACAGACACACAGACACAGACACACAGGAATACAGACACATAAACACAGACACACAGCTACACAGACACCCATACACACAGACGCACAGACACTCAGGCACATTCACAACTCTCCTGTCAGTACCGATTGCGACATGACACCTAAGTACCGTTTAGTATCCTTGTATCACGGTGGCGTGAACCTTTAGAAGAGAGAGAGAGAGGGTGCAATCACGCCACTCCGAGTGTCATTGAGGAGCCATGTTGTGAAACGGTCCCAAATCACCGCTCGCTGCCAGGGGCGGTGGTGGGTCGGTCGCCGCGTGAATAGTGTGTCAGGAGTGGGGGGAGGGCCGCACGACTTTCCCTGGCGCGCCGATATCATGTTACCGTCCGACGGCACTGGATAAAAAACCTGATCAGGACGCCGCCAGACAGTATCTCAATTGGAATCTGCCGGCGCCGGACGTTTGGGAAATAGCCCAGCGCCGGCGGGTGGTGGCTGCGTCAAAATCCGGCCCACAATCCGCCGAGGCTGCCGTCGGCCGCCGTAACTTCGGTAAACCGTCGTAACTCAGCCGCCTGATAACACGGCTAGCCGACCGTGCAGACGTGGGGACGGCCTGCCGGCGCCGGGGGCGGTGTGGAGACCCCCCCCCCACGCACCCCGGGCACCGGGCACCTGATCTGGATGCAGCCACCAGCCTGTGCCGGCCTCGCCGCGCCGCGCTAATCATCATTTTCGCCGCGCAATTACCGCGCGAGGTATCATTAGTCCGGGGCATGCAGGCGCGGCAGGCACGGCCGAGCCCGGCACTGAGCGCAGACGAGACTCGCGCCGCGCGCAGACACGGGTCGAACGGGCTGAGAGGACGGGTTCAGATGACGTGAGAACGCGCAGAGAATTCGGACCGAGCTGTTTATTGCACTCTGCGTGGTGATCGCAGCTGTGAATGTGGGTAGTTAGGTGGCTGTGTGTGCGAGGAGCCCAGCACGCCCCCTCAATGGTCGCTCGGTTCTCGCTCTTGTCCTGCTTTCTGTAAGGGTTACCTGGCAGGAGGGTCTGTTATTCTACCCCGAGTCGTCCCATAGAACCCCTGCCGTGGAGTCCAGCTGAGAAAAAAGGATCCCCAGGGCAGCGTCCAGCCCTACCAGCCCACCACGATTGGTCCCATCAATACGATTTTGGGGTCAAAGATCCCATGAAAACCTAAGTATTCCGAGCGAGGTATAAATGGTCTGTCTTATTTCCGTTTGACCGGCTACATGCCTCACTAGCTAAGTCTCACATCTCATACCATTCACGCGACAAGCTCTCACTGTTCTCCTGGTCTCATTCTATGATATCCCTCCACGATTGTTCAGCCTGACACCGTCGCGGTCCCCTGTCGAAGGCTAACGTGTGACGCGCCGACCTCCGCGCCTTCTATCTGATCAGATGGCTCACCGATCGGCGGCCGGTGTATTTTTTGTTGACCGGCTGAGGTGAGGCACGGTTTGCACCCCGCTGGTTGTCCCGGCGCTCGGGCGGAGTCTGGAGGGGTCGTGAACAAGGGAGACAGAAGGCGACCGTCCCGACCCGACCAGAGCGGCACGAATCCAGGGCGATGAATCTCGTACAAAAAATGCGCCGAGAAAATCGGATTATTTCCTCTCGAAAACAGCTTGCGTGTGCTTGCCAGTGTTCGGGCCACTAGCGAGACTTGCTGTCACCAGTACCATGTAACGCTCAGCAGTTTATCGAGGAATGTCCCACTTACTTATAATGCTGCGCCACCGTTCCACGTTCTAACAGTACAGCGACTATGCGGGTCCTGTCAGTTTTTCTCTCTGTCTGGGATCTGCCCCGCCAAGGCAGTGAGGCATGCGAGGTGTTTTAAACGCCGCGTGCCGCGGAGGACCGGACCTGCTTCCGAACTATCCGGGACTGAGTTTATGGCTCTCCTGGACGGCGGGGAATGTGTAGCGGGATCTCGACATTGTCCGCTACCGGGGGTCGTTGAGACCTACCGGAGGGACTTCTGAACTTCAGTGCTTGTTGCTCTTTCCTCAACGTATGTTGAGGTGTGATTTGGCTTCTTTGTGTACTATTGATCCATCGGCATGAGATGTACAATTCCCTTGAAATCTTTATGACACTACCATATTTCTGAATAGTATGTAGCTTAACTCTCCCCAACTGCCCAGAGATGAACCCAACTGCCCAGCTGACACGACCATATAACGGAGCCTCGAACACAGAAGCTCCATCATGAACTCCCACGGTGACTAGTGCGCTACATCCATCTAACCCGCTAACCAGCTCCATATCCGACCGGCCATGTTCTCTCGGGAACCGGGGCCGGCCGGAAGACCGATTACCTCACCGATAAAGCCGCTCGGCGGCGGCCGGTCCGATGTCAGTTCACTGACACGACGGGCCAGCCCGGACGGGATGGACTGGTTAGCCCTAGTTCACTGTGTGGTCCCATGTATGTATGTATGTATTGACACCAAAAGCCTTCCACATATTGATATGGCGTGGCGATCCCACCGGCTCATCCGACTCGTCTAGGAAGGATATGAGTGACAGCTGGCGTCTGTCAGTCTCACGTCGAGGATTCACTGATCGGTGGGCTGACGGTTGGCGTGAGGTGACTGGCCGCTGACGGACGGATGACGGACGGATGACGGGTGATGACGGATGATGACGGATGATGACGGAAGATGAAGTACAGGGACTGATCACCTCGAACAATTGGCGGCAGATGATCAGCAGACAGGCTATCAACCGATTGTTGTCTGCTGTCTGCTGTCTGCTCTGGATTTTGACGGAACCCGGCACACCGCCTGTCCTCTGTCTGCTTCCCGCTGACTGCTGAATGGCTGCTGTTGACGGCTGTAGGCCGGCAGCCGATGGCTGGCGTGCTACTGACAGCTGGCGGCTGGCGGTTGACGGCCTGTCAACTGCCGCCCCGGTGGTGACAGGTGGCCGCCGCCGGTCGGTGGCCGGAGAGAGGCGCCCGCCGCGTCATCTCCAAGTAGCTCTAATCCCGGATACGGCCGTGAATGGGCGTCAGATTGTACGACTGCCGGCGGAGATTGGTTTGGGCGGTCCTCGACTCCACTGCCGCCCCCGCCCCCACCCCAGCCAGTCGTGGGTGGCGCCGTGTGGGGCCCGGTCCGACCAAACACTGCTGGAATCGGGTGTGAATGGTGGGAATCCGCGGTCGACTCTCGCAGGAAGTGAAAACAATAACGGCCGGACCGACCACTGGGACACACCGACCGCCGCCAGTCACAGCGGCGGCAGCTGGCGGCTGTGGGGGGGGGGGGGGTTCCACGGCCGACAGCACGTCAACCAGACTCTCCAATAACATCGCAGGAAGCGATCACTACTCTGCGCAGCCGAGTCGCGTGCCTGTCCATTGTGCCGCCAAGCTACAGGCAGCCCTGTCAGGGGAGCGCCAAAGCCCCCTTTCAGGGCACGTGCAGCGTGCCCAAATTGAAAACGATCGCACTCTAATTCAATTTCTGATCCATCCGTCCCCCGATGCTAATATGACGCAGAACACGCGTCTGGTGCCGGCGGAGAACTGAGGCGCGCGCGTCGGCGCCCGGTGCTATTTCCTCCCCTCGGACGGGCCCCCGATACAGCTTGCAAACGTCGGCTTGATGCGGCCGCGGGAGTCGGGGGACGCGTCCGCCGGATGTGACGATAATGGGATGGGCCGGCGGAGAGCGGCGCTGTCGAGCCCCGGCGCCAGCTCAGCACCGTGAGGGGTAGTCACAGGGACGGACCGCCGGTCAGACAACGCCGGGAACGATGGTGCTTAACAAATATTGAAGACTGGTGAAGGACCCACTGCCTGCAGCCTCATCGCCCACTTCCTGCTCCTTGTATGGATTTGAAAAAAATAATGCAATTATATGTATGACCACTAGATCTGCAAATTGAAGATTGGTCTTGGAAAATATGTCATTATATAGGAACTTTAAAGAAAAGTATAAAGAACTGAAATTCATCGCTTATTTTAGTCAGAGATTGGAATATCGATATGCCGAAGAAAATGAAAAAACTGTAAAATTGTGTTGCATTTTCTGATCAATTCATCTCTTGCTTTCAAAACCTTGCCACTTACCGAGTCGATTGGCTATTTTGGTCCCCTCGAGTTGTAAGTGCCACTTGATTCGGCATTTCGCTTCCGCACAGAGTAGTTCGAGGCGTGGTGTTGCCATGGTAACGGTTCATCGATCGTCCCTCGAGTCTGGAACCTCACTGAGGACGACCCCGCCGAGCGGTCGTCTGCGGCGGCCCGGATAAGACGGGGCTCACGCTCTGTCTGCCGCGTCGGGATGGCTGGTTAGTGACCTGATGTAGCGTGAACAGAATCAAAGCAGGCCTCAGAATCAAAGCAGGCCTCCGTTGTTTCGACTCCACTTTCTAGTTTGAGACGGAGAGCTCCAGTCGTGATGTAACCACACACTCTGCTGGTCATTCCGTGACGATCGGCACGGCTCGAACAGAACTAGTTATCGTTTCGGTGCTTCGGGCGTGAGGTTTTCCCAGAATGGTTTCCTGTGTCGGCTGACTACCTGACTCTATGGAAATGTGCTGACCGGAGAAAAAGGGTGCTTCTGTGTTGGATGGGGTGTGTGGACGAGGGGTGAATCAGTCACCAGAGTAGTTATTTTAGTCTGGTGTAGCTCCTCCCCTCCTACCCACAGGTAGTCAATACCTCCTGTCCTTAATTGGCCGCACTTCCCAGCAAACGTCACAGTCGAGCTCATTAGTGAGTCGTTAATGGCGGATTGTCACCGTCCTGGCCCCTTTGCGGCCGCCACCGCTGCCGCCCCGCACCATTACAGTCAGCACAAGCCGACCCTCTTCCGCCTCCACGAACAAAACAATCCGCACCGCGGCGCGTCCATGATGACAGCATGAGCCAACCGCGCCCGCCGCTAACCGCTCGGCGCACCCTGCTCGTCGCGGTCTTCGACACTTCCGGCGCGGTGTGACACCCGCGGCGCGGCGTCGCCGATGAAGACGTGAGCGGCGCAGTGCGGCGGGCGCGGCGCGCCGGCGGCGTCTGCGCTCGGCGTCCTTGCGATTGGCCGCCGTGGCGGCCGCTGGCGGGCATCGCGTAATGAATCACGCCATGGGGAAATAATTCATCAGAGAGGGATGTCGGCCCGGGGAGCTGCTGGGCGCGGCGCTCAGCTCCTCCGCCACTCTGTCCGCTCCTCCGCTACTCTGCCCGCTCCCCCGCCGCCTCCCGAGGCTCTGTCGAAGGTGACGCGGCGCTCCGAGCTGTGCTGGACCAGCCTTCAGAACCGCCAGGCCACACGGGACGGTGACAGGACAAAACGGACTGGGAAGAATGACGCATTCAGGGCAGCCGCATAAAGAGAACCAAGGGCCGACTGATTGGTATTCGCTGCTGTGGTTCAGCAGAGTAAAGAAGTATTCAAATAAAATGCAGTCATTCAAGCTAGGAAATGCAGCTCAAGCATTTTCGTTCGCCGTGCTCACGCCTCACGAATAATTGCGCGCTTTTATTTGAAAACTGCATTGTTCGATAAATCATCCTAATGATATTTTAGGAGATAAATAGAAGTATTGTCCAGTTCCACGTCTTTAAAACGTTTCTGTAATTGGCGAAGAATATTTGGCATTCCTCTGCGATGTAATCTAGCATTACCTCATTTCTCCAAACCTCTCATACACAAACAGCTGGATATCGTGGGTCCTTAGATACGCTCAGTGACAGTGTTTTTCATTTAGTGGAAAGTGAACACACACATGCTAAACAGACCCGCTAAGTATAGTTTCTCCGTCCAATCTTAGCTCAATGAAGAATTATGCTGGTGACTATTTTGACGTCGTTGTGTTTTACCTATGGTTTTACTTTCATCGTTCTGCCTACTTATTTCCCTTCTCGTTTCTCTTCTTCTTCCTCTCCTCCCTCGTCTCTCTCTCTCTCTCTCTCTCTCTCTCTCTCTCTCTCTCTCTCTCTCTCTCTCTCTCTCTCTCTCTCTCTCTCTCTCATGCACAATGTCTCCCGCAAGTACGCTCCTGTCACTGCCCGTGTATCCGTCTGGGTCGCATCCATTCCGCTTCCTGAACCACCAAATGACCGCATATTATGCAGATGAGACATTCGACGGCCTCCCGACTGTCCCTGCCTGCCCTAATTCACAGCAGATTTACATGAGGTCGGCCCTGGCGGCTGTCCTGAGTCGCTAGGACCTGTCGTCGACACGGTCCCCCGCTGGGTCACTGTACGCTGCTCCGTCCCCTCTGACGACATGCCGCGAACTCACGGGGCCACGACCGAGCCACTTCGCTGCTCCTCATGAATATCAGCGTCTCCTAATACAGATATTCTCGCTCTCCGGCTGCCGCATTAATTAGTTTATCTGCGACTGTCAAGATGAATTTAGCGGCTATCTTTCCGGGTCTGTGCGCAGTACAGCAGACGACGCGAACGGTGATCTAACTAGGCGTCAGTCTCTCCTGGGAGGACCGCTGCGTTCCCATGTGATTCCCGGTACGATACCGGTAAATCCGCTATGTCCCCAGCTGAACTATCTCACGGGGTTCTAGTCGGACCGGCTCGTCTCTGCGCCCCTAACTCAGCAGCGATACCGGCTGCAGGCACCGCGGCGGTGATGGCGGCGGCGGCGTCCTTTCAAGGTGTTTTCGCCAGTTTCCGGCCGTGTGAATCAGTTTGTCACCGGCCGGAGCGGTGGCCAACCCTTTGAGGTCGCCAGGTGAAGTGTGATGAGCGCTAGTTCACACTGAGAAATAAGGATTGGCTGCACAGAGGAGCGCAGCGTGGGACTAACAAGGTCCGCTGGGTAGCACACTTGCTCATGGCGGTCTCACAGGTAGCGCAAAAACATCGTGACCTCAGATGAGACCTGACCCTAAATAGCTGATTGATTTGGATACTGATTGCGCATAATCGACAGAAACTTATAGACGAACAAGACCTGCCGAATAGCCAACCATTCCCTCTCCCGCGCATGGGTGACTGTTGGAAAACGCACAGTGTATTCGTGGAGTAGGTCTCAGCTGTGACCTGCGCCGTTTAGTGGCCACACACCGACCTGAGTAGGCTGTAAAGGCGTGAGGAGGTCGCCAGTGAGGCAAACCGCAGAGACCACCTCACCGAAACTCGCTGGGTGGCTCGGCCAGACTGGCACGGGGGTCAGGCCATAGACCGCGGTAACATGGGCGCGATATATTTCACCAATATGATAGCCATTAGCTAAATAAGTGGCTTTCATTTCAGCTAACTTATGGGTAGAAACTAGGACCCGTCATTTGCACGTAGCACAGGTAAACTGTAAAGGAAATAATGTAACTGATGCAGCTTACAGAACGTGATTTACGTGTCCGTGTTCAGCTAACTAACCGCAGAGACGGTCCCGCTCAACCTGGTCATGAGCCCGAAGAGGCCGTTTAACGTGCTGATCTGTCCTGGTTTGCAGTATTATCATCAGTGATAAGAGCCCTAATTGGCGGCCATGTCGCAATAATAACGACCTGAAGATGGCTGTAAAGCGGTACACGACATGACCTCGTTCCCATTAAATCTCATGTTGCACAATGTATTGCAGCGTTCATTTCTATAAGGCGGTGCGAACATTTAGGTGGGAGTATCTCTGGGTGGGGGCGGGAAGATAAGGCACTTGAATCTGCACTTGTAGGTATGCTGAGTTCAAGCGCCTCAGAAAATTATTTACCAACAGCTAAGGTGTCCACTGTTCAAGTTCATGAAACGTTCGCCTTGGCAGCATTGCTTTCTCTTCAAAGTATGATACACACATACTCTGCAATGCAGTTTCCTTGCCCTACGGCGCAGTATGTGTTCTATGAAGATACACTTGCAGTCTGCGTTGTAGTCTCATGTCCTGCGGCACAGTATGCCCGATTCCGTGCAGGCGGCCGCTGCAGCCGGTGTTATCTTTCTGTCGGCGTTGAGCTCACCGCCCGCTAACGAGCAGCCCGTGCGCCGGCGGGCTCCCAGGGCCGAATCATTCGATCAGCATTACCGGGGCCCGATTTTTACTGCGCGTCCGAGAGAGCGTGGGCAGCCGCCGGCAGTTGCCAACGGCTGCGCGCCCAATGGAGTTGTAAAGGTCACTCAGGGTCGCGGAACACCCAGGCAGCGCGCCGCCGACGCCTGTTTGCGCATGCGTGCTGGGCGAGAATTAATCTGTCGGCCTTTTGACGAGGTGTATGTGAATTGCAGAAGTAAGGGTGGAACTTGCGGTGTAATAATGGAACAGTCACAGCTGGAAACGACCATTTGCTGCCGCTTGACGCCTTAGATTCAATAAATAACCCCAAATGGCAATCATCGCGTTAATGAAGTCGAATCAAAAGCTGACGCTGATTAACACGTGTAATTTGGCGGACATGTCGGCGGGTCTGCGGAGCGCAGTGGAAGGAGTCGGCCGGCCGGCCGGGCCAGGAGCCTGGTGAGAACAGTAGTCGGCCGCGCCGGCACAATCTAATTATGCCTCGCCGCTTTCCGAAGCTCCCTAATTATAGAACATGTGATACGGAGTCGGGGCAGCACCGGTCATTACGGTCGGCCGTTTTTGTGTCCCAGTAATGTCAGAAAGGGGCGACAAAAAGAGTGCCTTTGGATTTAGCTCGGCAAAATGCACGCGCGCTGGCATCCCGGGGCCTGGCCCGCTGGGAAAGGGGAGGGGTAGCGGAGGAGGAGAAGGAGCCACAGAGGCGAGCGTCGGCCGTTGTCGGTGGAATGGTAATTATCGGTAGTGATTGGTGGATTCGGAGCCATTTGTGGTCTATGCGGTTCCGCCAAGCGTCTATCAATTCCGTATCAGCTACAATTATGCCATTTGAGGGTGTTTTTGTGTGCCCAAAGTTCATTCTCAGGTTCGCGATGAACGTGAACTTTGTGTGAAGCCTATAGACGCGTTTATTTACAGTGACTTTCGGCTATTATCATCGCTTTGACGGCCGAATGATCATTCAAACCGAGAAGCGAATGGGCTAATTGGCATACCCTTTGATTCGATTTATTATCACAAGCAAAACATACGGTGAAAAACTGTTTATCAGCAAAAACTACCAGCTACTAATTGCAGCTAACGGCCAGGCACAGACGGCCGAGACCACCAGTCATCCATCAGTGGATTTGCTCGCCGGCTGCAGGCGCTGCCGGCCGATTACGGCCGCTGAGCAGTCGTTAGAGGCCTCTGTTCAGCACCGCTGCGGTCAGTAGACACCGCGTTCCGCGAACTTTGCGCGAGAGTCGCACTGAAGATCTCCGGGACGGGGAGGCTGCACGGTGTGTCCTGACGGGCCGCGCGGGGCGCTGCGCCGCCGCCGCCGCCGCCCGCCGTCCGCCGCTGCTCAGGCTGTCAATAAATCACTATCGCCGGGCCCCGCTCGGAATTTAGATAGCCGGTGCACGTCCGACCGACGCTGGTGCGCCTCAGCGAGACTGCCAGTGTGGCCGACCGGCCATGAGACGCCGCCGAGCAAAAACATACCGCGGACGCGGCAGCTCCGTGTGAATATTCGTCACGAGATCAGGATCAAATTATCAGTTTCCAGGCGCAAAGGTTATCAAATAAAGCGTGCCAGCTTTGTCAGCTCTGAGGCGCGCAGAGTCGTTCGTCTTTATTTCCCCGCTGCGGCCTTCAGATCTGACAAATGCCAATGCCCGATGCGGACCATAAGTTATGCGATAGTTGATCTCGCCATTGTCAGATGATAACCTGGATAGCGACTGCACACACGCGGTTTGAAGGTCAGAGCAGCCTGGAGGGCGTCCAGACGCACGTTAACCTCTGTGGAGCTGTCTGTGAACAGCAGGGTGGTCCAGGAAGTGCGGCATATTTCACAGCATAGGTAGGCGGCGGGGCTTTGTGATCCGAGAGCCGGCACTTTTGTGCTTTTTATACAGTTATCTCGTTCAACTTCGACCAGAAATGTAAAGAGATAGAGAAGAAGTAGCGCAATCCTATGTCATTTAAAACGCTCTCTTGTCAAATGGAATTTTTACAATGCTGGGCACCCCTCCTTATGTCTCTCTCATAAAGTGTCGGATGACCAGGCTTTCCAATGGCATCCCTTTCTAGGATAGGGATGTCATTTTCCAGGGCTACCATTTCCACACCCGTACCCTTGTCACCTAACAAGCCCTTGACTTCCCCCCCTCTCTCTCTCTCCGCCAGCCTCTTCCCACCTCCCGGTCCTCCCTTGTTTACTCTGAATCGTGTGTGAACGCCCTCGCTGGCGATCTGCACCTGCCAAGGTGTCGCCTCCGAAGATCCCTATCAGCGATTACCGATAGTTCTGACTAGGTGTTGTCCTGCCATGTGCCGCCCCGTCCCGACCTTCTCATCCCGTCCCGTGGCCACCCCGCCTAGTCCCACCCCGTCTCGACTCGGTTCACTGTCAATATCGCTCACCAAGTGTAAGACACCCGCTGAGTTACAGTGGAAAACAGAGCAGTTTGAAATACTGGAAGTGACTGGAACGCTGACATACGGTTATGACGTTCAGGACGTTTTGCATAAGTGGACGCCTTGACACGTCTCGTCTATAGGCAGGGTTTAGTCTATAAGCTTAGCTAATCCATCTCCTAGGCCAATCTCCATCTCCAATCCAAATCTCGCTCATAAATATGGACAGCTTCAAATATTTGTTAATTTGACTTAGAACCTGAAATTATATAACATCATGCATAATTGTATACCTAACTACCTAACTCTTTCCAGTATGGTCGTGAATGCCCCACGATAAAAAAAAAATTAACTCATACCAGTATGAGTTAATTTTTTTCCAGCTGCTGACGAATACAAGCATTCCACGTATATAGCCCTTATTCCTGCCAAGAGGAGCTGTCCAGTTTGGGCATTCCAAGACGTCTAATCTGGCCCACCTGTCCATCCCTTTCCGCGATGGTGGGCGTCGGCCGGGGAAGCAATTAATTCCGCCGAGATGTTCAGATTGGAAGGAAAACAAAACGCTTCGAGCCTACATTAGCTGTTGTTCATGGCTGGCCCACCAGAAAGGCCATCCCAATTAACATGCCAAGGGCTTATCTGACATTCCAGATAAGCTTAAGAAACGACGAGTTAACCTGAACGTTTCCTCATTCGAGGGGAAAACGCTTTCAAGGCCTTGAACTCTGTCATCGTAAATCAATCGTGGATTTTCATTTAAATTCTGTTTTGCACGACGGATTGGCATGACTACATGTATTCTGCTGCGTTCTGGTGACAATTGAAAGCCTCTGTTTGACAGTTGTGACACTCGGGTGGTAGCCACCGCCACCGCGCCGGCCGGGACCTGTCTGTCGGGTGCCGGTCGGTCCGAGTCGGTCTCTGGCCCGGTCTCCGGTCCGGTCTCGTCTTGGCGGCATCACAGACAGACCGGCATTCCTGTCCGCTCAGCAGTCAGTCACGCGAGCGATCTGCCTCACACTGCGAGACACAGGGAGACACCACGAGACACATCGGGACATCGCGAGACACCGAGTAACACAGCAAGACACTCGTGAGACACCGAAACAACACGAGCCACTTTGAGACACATCACAACATCGCGCAACATACGGACGATCGTGAGGCACGACAAATCGCTACATCGCAACACCGCGCAACACATCGCAACACCTTGAGACACGCCGTGTGACACGGGACCCGTCCGCCCACTCCCGACCACCTCGCGCTCTCCAATCGCCGATCAGCGCGGGGACGATCCACCCCTGCCGACAGAGCGCTGCTCCTTGTTTGACACGGTGTCGAGCGCAAGATCCAGTGAGCCGGCCGGCCGGTCAGCCTGGTATATCGCTGGTGTGGGCGGGGCAAGACGTGAGGAGAGCCGCCCTCAAATCGCCCTCTTCGGCTGTTTACGGGATGGCCGAGGTATGACCGGCCGGCCGGTCGCTCCCACCCCGGCCTCCTCCCCAGTCACGAGCAGCCCAGCCCAGGTAGTGGCTGACCTGTGGATGATACACTGGGCAGCTGGGAAAGAAACATGTGATTGTAGCGGTGTGCCATGGAAGTGTGGTCTTAGGAGTCGAAAGAGTCACCTTTTTCCTCCTGTCTCCACGAACAGGAAGACGTACTATCGTGTCATCACCTTCGGTTTCAGCGTCATCAGTGTCAGAATATCCATTCATTAGAAATTATTGTCAATAGTCCATATACCATAATCCTAAAAACAGCAACAATTAGCTCTACTCAGCAGTAATCCACATTCCACTTCCCATCCCCGACAGCTTGGCTCACCTCACGTTACCCTTACCCCACACACTTCCTTTTCACTCTGACAGCATGGCTCCACCCGTGCGTCGGCACATGGCTGGCCCTGATGACAAAAAGTCGACACGTCCGACCGCCACGACGCCGAAAACCCTTTAATGACCGCACCGGGGCAGTTGTTATTTGGGAACACACTTCCCGATGGCTGGGCCCCCGAAGGCTGGCAATGCTGAGGTCGGACCTCCAGTTGGTGGTTGCGATGACTCGATGGTTGGCTATGACTGTGACTTTATGATATCGTGACTCTACGGCTGTAGTTCACTAAAGCCAACCTCGATAGGCTGTAACCCGATGGCCGCTGCCTCTAGAGACTGGTGCACGATGACTGGCTGTTTGTGCCATACTCAACTCATAGCGGCGACGCGGCTATGGAAGGTTAGGACCCTGCCCGGGCGCCACTGAACGTGACCGGAGCAAAGGGAGACGGGGGTCGGAGATAGATAAATCACCCCGCCGACAGACGCGGGGCAGACCCTGACTAGGGGTGGTGCGAAGGGGAGTGTAGGAACGGGCGCGCCGCTGGCAGGAGAGCCGAGAGGCGCGAACGGCAGTCGTCGACTGCGACGGACGGCGAGTGGAGCAGAGAGTGGGCGAGAAGTGAGCTAAGGAATCCGTGCGGAGTGCCAACGGCTACGAGGATTATCCGATCACGCACTCCTTAACGCCGACATGGCCGCCGGCGAGTGGAGCGGAGAGCGAGCGAGAAGGGAGCCAGGGAAGCTGTGGGGAGTACCAACGGCTACAAGGATTCTATGGTCAGGCATACTAACGCCGGCACGGCAGGTGAGGCGTATCGAGCACGGCTCGGGGGTACGTACAGCGGAGTGCGGTTCCTTGGCGGCGACACCACGAGGATGGTCGCCCGGCGACTGACGCGGCGCCACCATGAGGATGGTTTCCCCGGCGACTGACGCGCATCTATTCAGAGGCATATTAAGCGCACACGCAATCGTAAAGGAAACCGGGGAGCCTGGTAGGCACGCTTTGAAGGGTCGTGCAACGCGGCACCCCAACCTGCGACGCGATACACACAAAACACCTGGTTCCGGCCACCCTACAACTCATGCACACACATCAGGTCCGCCGCCGACCCCTCGGCTACTCTGCAACTGCAATGCGTCCGACGCCCCGGCAACTCCGCACTGCAAATACATCAGGCCCGCTGCCGACGCCTCGGCTACTCTGCAACTCACGCACATACATACTCATGCACATGCATCAGGTCCGCCGCCGACGCCTCGGCACGCACATACATCAGGTCCGCCGCCGACGCCTCGGCACGCACATGCATCAGGTCCGCCGCCGACGCCTCGGCTACTCTGCAGTAGAGATGTCCTCGGATATAACTTTTCGGTATACCGATACCATACTGATACCAACTCGGTACTTGCTAATTGATTCCTAATGTGTTCGGTATTTTGTTGGTATAATGCACCCTAGGTTGGTACTTGGTTTGGTATCGGTATTCCGACTTTCCGTAGTCGACGTCCTACTCTGCGCCGCACATACATCAGGTCCGCCGCCGACGCCTCGGCACCCACACGCATCAGGTCCGCCGCCGACGCCTCGGCACCCACACGCATCAGGTCCGCCGCCGACGCCTCGGCTACGCTGCTGTAGAGATGTCCTCGGATACAACTTTCGGTATACCGATACCATACTGATACCAACTTGGTACTTGGTATTTGATTCCTAATGTGTTCGGTATTTTGTTGGTATAATGCACCCTAGGTTGGTACTTGGTTTGGTATCGGTATTCCGATTTTCCGTAGTCGACGTCCTACTCGGCACTGCACATACATCAGGTCCGCCGCCGACGCCTCGGCACGCACAGGCATCAGGTCCGCCGCCGACGCCTCGGCTACTCTGCAGTAGAGATGTCCTCGGATATAACTTTTCGGTATACCGATACCATACTGATACCAACTCGGTACTTGCTATTTGATTCCTAATGTGTTCGGTATTTTGTTGGTATAATGCACCCTAGGTTGGTACTTGGTTTGGTATCGGTATTCCGATTTTCCGTAGTCGACGTCCTACTCTGCACCGCACATGCATCAGGTCCGCCGCCGACGCCTCGGCACCCACACGCATCAGGTCCGCCGCCGACGCCTCGGCTACTCTGCTGTAGAGATGTCCTCGGATACAACTTTCGGTATACCGATACCATACTGATACCAACTCGGTACTTGGTATTTGATTCCTAATGTGTTCGGTATTTTGTTGGTATAATGCACCCTAGGTTGGTACTTGGTTTGGTATCGGTATTCCGATTTTCCGTAGTCGACGTCCTACTCTGCACCGCACATACATCAGGTCCGCCGCCGACGCCTCGGCACGCACACGCATCAGGTCCGCCGCCGACGCCTCGGCTACTCTGCAGTAGAGATGTCCTCGGATACAACTTTTCGGTATACCGATACCATACTGATACCAACTCGGTACTTGGTATTTGATTCCTAATGTGTTCGGTATTTTGATGGTATAATGAACCATAGGCTGGTACTTGGTTTGGTATCGGTATTCCGTTTTTCCGTAGTTGACATCAATACACTGCACTGCACATACAACAGGTCCGCCACCGACGCCTCGGCTACTCTGCAACCCACGCACACACATCAGGTTCGCCGACAACGCCCCGGCCACTCCGCAAATCACGCACATACATCAGGTCCGCCGCCGACGCCTCGGCTACTCTGCAACTCATGCACATGCATCAGGTCCGCCGCCGACGCCTCGGCCCCTCTGCTACTCATGCACACACATCAGGCCCGCCGTCGTATAGCCTCAGCCACCCCGTAAAATCTGCACCGGCATGGGTCGAGAATATGGTATGGCAGGCATGGCACGCGCCACACCAACTTAAAAGATGGTATGGCAATGCCATACCAACTTTTCAGGGTAACAGCTACGAAATTTAAGGATTTCAGTTTGATAAGAATAAAACACGATAGTATTGTTTCGAGCAACTGGCGCCATACCAACTTTGAAAACAATTCTCCACCCATGTTCGCACGTACATGAGGTCCGCCGCCGACGCCTCGGCTACTCTGCAACTCACACACATGCATCAGGTCCGCCGCCGACGCCTCGGTTACTCTGCAACGGCACATACATCAGGTCCGCCGCCGACGCTTCGGCTACTCTGCAACTCACGCACACGCATCAGGTCCGCCACTGACGCCTCGGCTACGCTACACCCCTTGCACGTAAGTACCTACATCAGGACCGCCGCCGACGCCTCAGCTACTCTGCAACTCATGCACATACATCGGGCCCGCCGCCGACGCCTGGGCTGCACTGTAACCCCTGCACACATCGGGTCCGCCACCGGCGCCTCGGCTAATCTGCAACCCATGCACACGCATCAGGCCTGCCGCCGACGCCTCGGCTACTCTGCAACTTACAGGCGCCAGGTGCGCCGCCGTCACCTCGGCCCTCTGCAACACGGTAGGCACTTAGCTTACTAAAGCGCATTTTAGTGACATCAGAGCCTGAGTCGATCGCCGGCGACCTGGTCACTCGTGGAGGTGTTCACCGCCGTACCGTACAACACGGAACGCAGACCATTTAGTCACGCCGGCGATTCGATCGGAGTCTGGCAGGCGTAGTTCAGACACGCTATTGTCATCGCATATAACATCTTGCCACGAAACCTGACACGAACCTGCCTGGGAGCCGCTTCAATAGCGAGATAAAGCAGCACTTGTTGACGAGGCAACGTGGCGGGGTTGGTTAGATGGGATAAGGCCCCTTGTCAAAACAGACCACGCATTTCGAGAAGCGCTTCCGAACGCAACCTGATGGACATACGCTGCCGCAGAAACACATCTCAGCCAGTCACCTCGGAGGCTCGGTTTAGCACTCAAGGAGTCTCTTTGTGAAAAGGTCTCAAAGTATTTTCTAAGTGGCCGCCTCCGTATTTCTGCAAATCGGCATACGCATACATCCGGTCCGGCGCCGACGCCTCGACCACTCTGTCTACACTACACACCTGGTCCGCTGCCGACGCCTCGGCTACTCTGTCTACACTACACACCTGGTCCGCTGCCGACGCCTCGGCCACTCTGTCTACACTACACACCTGGTCCGCTGCCGACGCCTCGGCCACTTTGCGCTTAACACATACGCACACACACACACACACACACACACACAC
Organism: Amphibalanus amphitrite; assembly: GCF_019059575.1. Taxonomy (NCBI): domain Eukaryota; kingdom Metazoa; phylum Arthropoda; class Thecostraca; order Balanomorpha; family Balanidae; genus Amphibalanus; species Amphibalanus amphitrite. The sequence continues at coordinate 21,732 of NW_024882286.1, read as the reverse complement.
ACGCACCCCCCCCCCCCACACACACACATACACACCCGGTCTGCGTCATGCATCGGCTGCTCTGCAACTCGACAGGCATCTAGCTATCGACAGACTATGAACTTCTTTCGTCCAATGTCTGAAATACTGGGCTCAACGGTGGCAGACGAGACCGAACGAACAATCCGCACACACTGAGAAAACAGTTTCTCCTTTTTCGGTCTCAGAGATCAGTTTCGGGCTAATGTCCCCGATTCAAAACAGATCACACATTTTGAGAATATTTTCTGAGCAACGCCATTGATCGCAGAAACAGAGCTCAGTCGGTACCTATTTTCGGTGTCAAGCTTTTAAAAATTAGTCTTACTATGAAACCAGTTTCCAGTCCGAACCCCAGTTTCGGTATCGCTTGAATCCAGTATTCGGGTACATGAGCCCTTAGGAAGCCTTACTGAAACCGTTTTAAAATCAGACACATTTGAGGCTGGTTTTCAGCGCTCAATTGAGTCTTTATATTCAAACTGCTCTCAAAGTGTATTCTGAGTGCAGGAATCGAGCAAGCACAGACAAAATGCATGCAAGATCATGCCCGGACACAACTACACCGACTACGCCGCTGCCTGCCGGCTCCCCACTCTCGAGACTCCGAGTAAGCGTCGCGACACTGCAATCTGCGGCAAGCTGGCAGCCGACACTTTCGCGAACCCTGCCCACCCACGGTAACCCGTGCGAGCAGCTGCCAAATGTGAGTCCCCATATGCGCTGGCAATGCAAAGTTGTCATCCCGCAGGCCAGAACGGAGCGGCAGAAAAGTCATCGGCGCCCGTGCTCACAGGCCTCATGAACAGCACGTGATTCTTAGGTAGGGGTAGGTGCGTTTAAAGTACCCTAACAATGCACCGTTCCTACTTTCCGTGAGGCACTGTGCTTTGCGTGCGGTGCCATCACAGCACCGGAATCTATGCACAACCTTTTCTACCAGTCATTCACGGCCACATGGCCATACAAACCCCATTTATGTATGTGCGGTCGTATGAGCACGTAAACCGGGTCCGCCGCCGACGCCGCGGCTAAGTTGCGCGCAACATAGGTCTACGGGACCGCTGCAGACGACTAGATAATCTGCAGCACGATATCAAAGACGAAACCAGGCCACTGATCCCAGATTCGCGGCATTCCATTTTAGCCAGCACCGATGACGTCGGTTTAGGCGCCGGGAAGCGTGCCGGGCTAAACATCACAACCCCGAGGCCGTGAACACGGGGGTCCAAGACCGACACGAGGACAAAACCATCGGATCGGACCCCCCCCTCTCACCGCAGTGTGTCCAGGCATGGCTTCACACACACCGGAATATCAGCGAACGACACGGCAGGGCCGCCGGGAACCACAGTCGCCCCTCCCCCCCCCCCACCCCCTCCCCCAAGGCCGACCCCGCCGACCGCCAGTCAGAAAAGACAGCCATCGGCGGAGCCAGAGCCGGCCGCCGGCCGCTGTCACAGCCCCGGCACCGCCATGACACCGGACCGGCTGATGAGACAGTCAACGCCGGGGCAGCCGCGGGCCCGCCTGCCGGTACTGTCCGCGGGGCCACAGAGGCTCACAGTGGGGCCGCCACGGTCCTCAAACCGGGCGACAGCGGCGGGACGGGCCGCCCGCCGCAACCTGATACCAGCCGACGCCGCACGACCCGGCTCCCCCGCTGGTCCCCCGGCGGCCACGAGAGGCAGACGACTAACGAACACCCCGAACACGGTCACGTTCCATTAGTGGGTCGCGGCGCCCCCACGCCGGTCGACAGTGAGTCACTGGCGTCACTGTGCGGGGAGTATGGGGTCCAGTCACAGCTGACTCAGGACGGGAGCCGACCTTGGGGTGGAGGGAGTCCCTCGCCGCCCCGGTTCACACTAACTGGTTCGACCCAAACTCACCACCAAGAGCCATGCCGCAATAACAGACCGGGCATCGCCAGCGGAACACACTGGGAACCTTCCGCATGCGGCATGTGCCCGGATTCGTGGTCAAACCATTAACTGCTCAGCAGAGATCGAGAAAGGTGTGGGCAGCGGACGCTTAGCCTAAGACTTTTTCATTCCATTGGGTGTATTTGGCGTTTTTTAGGGGCCGTCCTACCCTACAAACGAGCCGACGCGAGTGGTTTCGGCCGCTGACAGCCAACTGAGGCGAACGCTTGGTGATAGTGGCGCGGGCAACGGGGGGCCTAATCAACTCATAGCGGCGACGCGGCTATGGAAGGTTAGGACCCTGCCCGGGCGCCACTGAACGTGACCGGAGCAAAGGGAGACGGGGGTCGGAGATAGATAAATCACCCCGCCGACAGACGCGGGGCAGACCCTGACTAGGGGTGGTGCGAAGGGGAGTGTAGGAACGGGCGCGCCGCTGGCAGGAGAGCCGAGAGGCGCGAACGGCAGTCGTCGACTGCGACGGACGGCGAGTGGAGCAGAGAGTGGGCGAGAAGTTTCCCACCCACCCTCACCTATTTAATAGATGCGACTTCGAGATTCGTCAAACCTGCATATCCTTAATCCCGACCATATACCTCGTCGTTATCACTCCGTCGGTGCGTTTTTTAGGGGCCGTCCTACCCTACAAACGAGCCGACGCGAGTGGTTTCGGCCGCTGACAGCCAACTGAGGCGAACGCTTGGTGATAGTGGCGCGGGCAACGGGGGGCCTAATGACTGTTTATTTGGCTAGTTGGTCGATTGAACGGTTAACTAAACAAACCCACCACCCCACTGTTGACCTGTTCCGTGACGGAAGAAACAAAGAGACCGACAAAACTCGGTAACCGGACTGTCTACAGACGGTGGTAGCAGGTGCTCCCACCGCCTGTGACTGGGGACGGAAAGGCTGTCTCGAGATCATAAAACGCCGCCCCGCTCCCACCCACCTCCAACTGAATTCATGGCTTTATTGGTGCACCGCCGAATCCGAACAAAAACTGGCGCCCTGACTAACTGCGTTAGTGACTGTACGAGAGGAAATGGTCATCAAAGGAGTGGTCGTTAGGACAGCGGGCCGGGCCGGGCCGGTCTGTTTGATCGTGCGAACAGTCATCTGTAGTCTATTGTTCTGTCGGGCGCAGAAGGCGGCATCTGTCGCCGGCGCTGTCGGTGTGGAGGCCGGGTAGGCCCGCCTGGGTCACCTGCCCACATGGCAGTTCAAAACCGCAGCGCAGGCAACCTTGCCAATGTGAAGGCTCTTTGGCCAGGCGGCTATTAAGTAATCAGTTTTGTAACTTGTAATTACCGAGATATTATGAACAATTTGTCGCTGAATTATACCATACGTAACTGTGATGAAGCTCAGGTTACACGTTCCGTCTTTGTGCCATAACACTGGGAGCATTGTTTTCGGTGAGCTGTTTGCTCATAATTGAACAGACGGTACTCACGCTCGCTCACATCCGTCTCCATTTTGTTGGTATTGTTTTAAATGGGGCTAAATTGGGGCACTATCCCAGAGAGCTCCTGCAATTTCCAGCAATTTCGTCCGCCATTCCAGTTACACTTTTACCCACACCACGCAGTACTTCAAAATCCTGCATCGAGTTACTAATTTTCGCTCTTTATGTTGATAGATCAGCTACGTGGATGCTTGATCTCCGATGAATAAACATAATTTGATTTAATGATAAGATATTTCACAGCGGTATTTTGTAAGCATCCTATTTGGTTTCTATTCGACTGCCTAAAATAAATATGCCACCATATCCGTGCCAGGCAGTGACAGCATAAGAATAACACAACGCTCTGTGATCACCAGTTTAACACTGCTTCTCTCTGTGTCCCCAGAGTCTATCGAGCTACTCTAGTGACGTCACCGGACCACTCCAGTGACGTCATGAGCTCGTTCTACGAGGTGTCGGTGCCGGCGGGCGGCGGCGCTCCGTACGTCTGGTCGGAACCAACGAACACCTCATGCCCCGGCGGCGAGTGCGCGCTGCTGGAGGAGCTCGGTCCACCTCCGGATATGATTCTGACGCTGCCACCGCCGCCGCTGCCCTCCTTCCTGGCCGAATCTGCGCCGCAGCTCATGAACCACAGCTGTGGACTTTGCCGCTGGGCGTCCGGAGGAGCGGTGGACTATGTGGAGATGCCGCGGCAAGGTCAGTGGACAGTGTGGACGGGCTGGGGTGGGAGGGTGTGGGAGGTCAGTGGACGGAACGGATTATCTGAAAATATTTTTGGAAGGTGGTATATTGGTTCTGGAATTCATTCAGCTCAGCAGAGTTTTTTTTTTTTTTAATTTACCAGCGTTTATATCTGATTTCGATGTTGAAAGCTTAGTAACAGTTAGTCATTTCGAAGATGTTTCGGCACAGTCAATTTGGTGAAGGTGGTGAAGGTTCACACACCGTTCAATGCCGTTATACCCAGGATTTACAATCTGAGATGTGATGGGAGTGGATATTTCACTTTCACTCTGTCGCAGGTAATACTTTTTCAAAGTATTTTGAAAAATGATTTTTGTTCTCTGGCCTATCTTAGCCGGTAATTGGCAATAAGGTATGCTCAAGACATTTCATTACAAGTCTCTCGCCTCAAGACGGCCCGCTCTTAATTGCATTATGGTGTTTCAATGACAGCTACACCGGTTGAACACCGAATGGGTGTGTCCGTTGGTTCGATTCGGCCTAACACAGCCCAAACTTGTACGGACACGGCCAGATAATGCATTGTAATATTTCTTGCGTGACCAAGTATGTGAAACATTCCCTTAACTCTAGTAAAACATCGGGTTTTTATTTTATGAGTGTGATTCACAAGTTTCTACAGCACGAGCTAACAATCACACATATAGTCGCATACGCGTTAATTAACTGCTCTTGCCACACGTCAAAATTCAAATGCATACGCATGAACTTACTTTAGCTCACGCTCATTTCTGAATGTCAAATTCTCAAAGTTTCTGCTGGTCTTTTTACCTTCCACAGCAGCATAGTCTGCCATTTCAGACGATTCTACCTACATTCTCCCCTTTTGCTCGTGCACGTTGCTATGCCTTTCCGAGCCGTTCCGAGCCTTTCCGAGCCCACTGCGCCACGCTCCGGCCATGTGCTCGGGGTCATGACCCGGAGTAGATTCGATCGACCATCATCTCAGCATGGCTCAGCGGCCAGTCTGCACACCTGTATGTACAGTACAGTGTACACCAACCATCATGTCTCAGCTGGAGTCGAAGGCCAAAGAAGATTTACTGGCGGTACAAGGTGCTTCACCACACTCTTCTGACAGGAAGCTAATGCGCATTTTTGGAGACACGTTTAAGCTCTGACGCCTTCAAGGAGAAAATGTGATCCTCTGTTCGCTGCGTTTTTGCTGTAGGAGAGTCATAAGTTATGAAAGGTTGTATTTCAACAAATGCACACAAACCTTGGAGGATTAGTTTCGGGTTACAGCATTTCGGGTGCTTAGGGATGGCAGTTGCAAGCAAAAACAGCCTTGTTCTGCGTCTTACTGTCACCACAAACCAACGACAGCCATCAGCTGTACCCACAGCGGCTCGGTTTAACGTCGTAATTAACGGTTATCGTAAGGCACAAGAGGGCATAAGACCTGAACAAAAAGAAACATACACCATTTTCACTTACATCATGATACACAGAAGTGCGTATTGTAGGGTCGGTTTTGTGCATAGCACTTAGTTTCGGCATCGGATATTTTAAAATATTCCTCACAAGCAAGAGAAGATTTCATCTCATTTGTTGAAAAATGGATAAAGCTGCCTTTGGCTACAGGTGACCTGTGCATTACATATTACGAAAAGCCATCGAGCCGACCAGTACACTGTGCCTCCTGCTCCGTCTGGAGAACCAGTACTCTGTACCAGTCCAGCGGACCAGAACAGAACCAGTGAACGCCCGGGCGGCCCTCTTCGTCTGACCCTGCCTGCATGGTCGGATGGGCCGCTTCGCTACACTGCCTCACTAATGGCCCGTAAATGGCGCTGAGCTGGCGGTCAGCGGTCAGTTGTCTGGTCCTCGAAGATCTTACCCACGGTGTTCTGACGGTCGCTTAGCTACTCGTGGCTAGCTGGCAGTTTTACTCACGGTTCTCTGATGGTCAGTTACCCACGATCCTCTAACAGTCTACGTTCGACATTACTGCTGCCATTATAGCGTTACCATTCAATCCACCTCTTCTATGCATTTGTGTGTCCCTTTCCCATCTTTCAGTTTGTCTGCCTTCACCAGACCACATCAAATATGTCTTCGCTCCCAGTCGACATCTGTCCACCTTTACCAGTCCGCATTTGATCTACGGTCCAGTCCACCTCTGACCACTCTCTGTATAGTCTGCACATCCGATCTGTCCTCACTCGTCCGCTCCTGTTCATAACTAATTTGTCAGCAGTCAGCACCAATCCACTAAGCTCATCAGGTCCTCGTCCACTCATCCGTTCACCCACCCAACCCTGTCTACAATCCTAGTCCCACCTTAGCAGTCTACTCAGACCCCTACCACAGTCTACCACTTCAGTCGCCACCACCGTCCACTGCGTCTCTCCTCCAGCCCCACACTGCAGCCGCGCCGATCGTCCAAAGTTGCAGTTGAAGTTGCCGCGCAGTTGCAGCGCCGCTGCACGGGCCGGACCGGTGATTAATGATAGGTGCTAATCACCGAGGAGGAACCGGCGGAGGGGGGGAGGGGAGGGGAGGGCAGTGGTGACGGTGCTGGTGGTGACTTTGTTCAAGGTGGTGTAGTGATGGGTTTGTGGCGTCCAATCGCACATTGGTGTATGCTTTGCGATCGCATCAAGATGCTCGTCTTAGCCTCAAGGTATAACAGTTAAAAGAGGAAACTTTCCTTGGACTAAGATGTGTAACGACCTTAACAGCGAATAGGCGAACTAATTAAGTGCTCATTGTTGCAATGTTTGCACTGTCTTTGGCGGCAGCCGCCAAACACTCCGTTGCTTGAGGCCCATGAAACACTAACATTTACCCGTCATTCCTATTGTATTCAAGACTAGTTGTGCACAGCCTGTTATATTGCACGGATAGTATTTAAGTGATGAGCCGAGTGAGCTGACGTATGAGAGTGTTTACCGTCAGCAACGGTATGCACAAAGAGGAAACACGAATGATTACACCGATTTGATAGGCTGCCCAGTGCCCACCGTGGCATGTGCATTGTGCAGGGGCCTGAACAATAGCATCCCGTTCTCTCTTTTTTCTCTCTCTCCCTCTCTCTCTCTCTCTCTCCTACCCATCAACTATCGCCTTCCCTCATTTTCATCTTTCTTCCGCCTTCCCGCATCCCTTATTTTCTCCTCTCCTTTTCCCTTCTTTCTCTCTCCTCATCGTCTATTTTATCCCTTATCATTTCCCTCACTACCTTCATCTATCTCTTATCTCCTCATCCATCCCTCATCCCCCCTCTTCTTCCGCTGCTCATACCCTGCAGCACAACCCACGTGTATTCTTACCTCGACACGCCATTCTCCCCAGCTTCCCATCCTGCCCGCCAGTCGCCAGGTCTAATTAAGACACGGCGTCTCCTGGAGGGAGGACAGCGTGGCCCGGGGGCATATTTACGTCTGGACAACGAGTTGCGTTGGAGAGGCCGGAAATAGTGGCGATTTCAGGACCGCAAGAATGGACCGCCATTGGAATGATTCTTTTTTAAATCGTGCACTGTTTTCGGCCGGAATTTAATAGTTACTACAAAATATTTTGTAATTACGTTTCCACCAAGAATGAATGCCATCAGGGCTAAATTTTTAATACTATTGCATTTTGTCAAGAAGCATATAGTGCTGTTATATTGCAGTTTTAGCGCGTTTGTTACAAAATATGAAGCGAATAAGCGTCAGTGTAATTCATCAACAGTGCCAGCTACTAAGCTATACTAATTGCTCTTGTCCATCCACTAAAATTTATTAAATATTTTGCTTTGTGTATTCCAAAGGAAGAGGGAACTATTTCATTTGTGCCTTCATGTCAGAATTGAAGGTGGATCATTAAATTTTCAACGCAGTTTACAAACAAGCATTTGGTCTTTCTCGTTTATAAGCAGTGGCAAAGAAAAGGTTGATCAATCCTGAAGTTCAGTCATCGTACCTCAACTTGGCAGCAAGATCCCCCAAGGACAGAGGATATATTGTATACATGTCCTGTAAATCAAACCAAACAAGCATTTGGTCTTTCTCGTATATACCTAAGCAGTGGCTAAGAAAAGGTTGATCAATCCTGAAGTTCAGTCATCATACCTCAACTTGGCAGCAAGATCCCCCAAGGACAGAGGATATATTGTAAACCTGTCCTGTTAATCAAAACATTTTTGTGCCTTCAAAGGCTTAAGTTATCTGTGGTGTGTTCGGAGTAAGGCTATATGGCCGTTTTTGTTGTATGTTTATGTGGAGATTGAATATAACTGTGACCCTGTGCTTGTTTGCATACTTACGGTCAAACAGGGAACAGCACATTCACATAACATACTCACCTAGCAGTTAGCACCTAACTCATAGCTGTACCCTGCAGGATCTGTACTTGTTCATGTCTCGAGCATTAACAAAGCACTAAAGTAGCTTAGTAATCATTTCCCACATTTTCTGAGCATCTAACATGACATACAGCAGTGCAGAGCAGCTTCAGAGAAGAAACACTTTAAATGCACAGTCTCACACCAGCCACCCAATGAGCCAGTTCCTCAGTTGACTGTTTCCCTGGACACAGCGTGGCAATGTGAGCTTACTTTTGGCAAGTTGGAGGTTAGCAGGTACGATTGAGTTAGGGTGAGTACCTACCTATAACTGGGTGCCACTGCCATGCAGGTCTTGGGTAGGCTGCAAATATGTGTGATGATTGAGGTTAGGTCAGCTGTCAGGTTAGTCAGGTTCAGGTATGCTCATTGCTCAGGTCACATTTTTATGGACATTTGGCAAATTAAAAAACTAACAATCTGATCTTAGGTAAACATACACAACTACTGACTATAGGAAGTAGGAACTGAGCACCTACCTACTTGTGCCTACATCTCATACCATGTCAAAGTGGAGTTCCTTGGTGGAAGATTACCCTCAGTACTGTTTATCCCAGCCCTGTGAAGAAAACTAATACTTCTAAGCTTTGAGTCACTGCTGGCCATCCACAGGAAGAAACGCTGAGACTGAGAGCTTTGTCATTGTATATTGGACCAATAATGACTATCACGAATGACTATGAACACATAATATGATCACATTGTTGCATGGATTGTCACATTGACAATTTTACTACAATCCTTTTTTCAAGAAATACAGTTATGATGATTAACATCAAAATCAACATAAAGTGGATTTAGTGATCCAAGCTTTCTCCTCCAGTAGCAATGGAATGATCGCCTGTTTCATTTGCCAGACACTGAGTACCTGATGCACATTACAATCTGCATAGCATTTAAGCATAGTAAAACTGCCCAAGTCCATTCATTCTAGATTTTAACTTGACAGTTAGCACTAATTTATCTTGCTGTTGTAAGTTATCATTCAATATTCATACCAATACATCAATATGCGCTCATCAGTCAACATTTTCTGGCACGATCCTGCTCAGCGTGCTCTTCAGTATTGCTCCAAGGTCTGCAATATTATAGCTTGTTTTTGGACAATACCTAAGCTCTTTTAATTTTACTTTTTCTTGCTGATATATGAGCCCGATCAACTTGCGTTTATCAACCAAAATTTCATAATTTGTTCAACTTGATATTGATATTGCTCAGTAGTCAGGACCTCTGTCAGCCTCCTGGATACTTCAGATTGTTTTCAGTCAACATGCTTCTTAAATATGATATAAGTCAATCTTAAGGGATTCAAAACATCCAACAAAACGACGTACAAGAGCAAGAAAACCACCAGATAAACTAAAAAATGGCCTTGGAACAGAGCCAAGTGGTGCTCCATTTGTTTGTTTACATTGATTGTAGTGCTGATGTATTTTTAGGACTCTGAACGTCGGCTTATAAAAAAATGAAACGTTTTTACAAAAGTTGTAAGGCAAGTAATATTTATCTGAAAGAACTAAAATATTCAAAAGCCAAACACTATGAAATACATGAATCGGAACGAAAAAGTAACCCAAAAATCCAGCCTAATCACCGGCTCCTAAAACTGCAACACAATCGGCACTTTTCCCCGCAACTCGTTGTCCAGACGTAAATATGCGGCCCGGGGCGAACAGCACGAGGTGTGGAGACCGAACGGTGGCGTCACGTGCATAGTGATGGCTCTCCACAGCCCGGGGGGGGGGGGGTGTGAGTTCCGAGCGCAGACGGTGACGAGGCAGCCGTTCAACGAGTTCTGAATTCTGAGAGGAGCGGAGTTGCGCATTGCGTGACAATGGTGAAGAGATGAATTATATAAGCATCAAAATGCCCGTTTCGGGTGTTATCTTTGGCTTGGATACAAAATCATGAACATTCTTTTCAAGTACGTTTACCAGGAGTGAACATTTTAACAGATTGATGCATTCGACCGGTCGAGCCTCACTCTTACTAAACGTTTCGAAGTTCAATTTTGTTGGCGACTGCATCTCTCGTGGGTTCCAGTTCCTTACTGATAACTGCCCCAGGGCCGCATACCGAATAGTGGCCAGCCGGCCGAAGTCGGAGCGCCTGCGGCTTTCGTGGCGCTCTCGCGTCACGAGCGGCGTGGCGTGGCAGTGGCGGCGCACGAGTGACAAAGCCGGCGCTACCGGCGCGTGATCGGGCGCCCCATAAAAGAGGTGCTGCTGGTCGATCTGGGCCATATGGGCTGCCGCTGCCGCTGGTTGTAAATGGGTGACATTTGTGGGGATAGGAGGGGGGGGGGTGATTGGAGAGAGAGAGAGAGAGAGAGAGAGAGAGAGAGAGAGAGAGAGGAGGGAGAGAGATAGAGAAAACACATTTGGTATGTCCGATCCCATATTTGGACGGTGCAGACTATTTTTGAAGCATGTAAATCCGTTGTGTGTACCTGCAGGTGGTCGAAATCGGTGCATTATCGAATAAGGGTGGAGTACCGCCCATTCGGAATGCTTCAGAAGATTATGTTAATGGATGGAGGCTTTGCGCAGGTGTATCATATCGTGGGAATAGGGCAGGGCTGCCTTCTGAGGACCTACGATTGAAAGCAGGCTCTCTAAATAGTCACACGCAACACCCTTGGATAGTAGTATCCGTGACTGAGGTTTTAGTGATAATTGGATGACTGAGTCTCTCTTGAAGTCGGCTCCCGTGTTTATGACGCTCTAATCCTCGTGTACAGCCATTCTGATGGATTTTAGAAGTGCTTAATCACCAAACCGTGTTGGTTCATCACCACAAACTATACAGTCGTCAATACCCGTGATATTTGTTCGAGCTTTGTCACGATGTTTTAGTACCTACTTGAAAGCAAACTCAACTTAATCACATCCACATGGAATAAGCGTCAATAGCGTTACGACCATGAGGTGGATATAATTCGTCCTACTCTTGTTACAGAAATTCTTTACAACTTCAATCTCCGAGATTCCATGTTTCGGTGCCTACTGCCTCGTGAATAGGAACCACAACTCTCACGCTGTATGTCGTCAATTTCAGAGTTTCCATCCATGTCACGAACGAAAGAGATCCCAGATTAGGCTAAGTGCAGAAATGGATCCAAGAAGTGGATACATGTGTATGAGTGACCAAACATCCCAGTCATCAGGTCCAGTCCGGTGCAAAGGAAATCGCAGTCTTCTGCTGGGACGTTACATATATCTGCTCGGGCCTGTTGCACAGCGTCAAACATTGCCCGCTGACAGCATTAACTATTTGCAGGAGAGGTTTTTATTTTCATTATGACGTGCATAGTCATTTGGTATCATTATGGTCGTAACTACATAATTGTTATGAAATGACAGAGCTGGCCTGGCGAGGGATCTCATCACCGGGCGCACTCCTAGCTCGATCCATTCTCGGTCTGCCCTTTAGGCCGAAATCATGAGTGATATTTTATTCAGACTAAATATGCAGTAGAACATCACCAGAGGTCCACCCTTGTGCTCTGTGATAGACATGACGATTGACGGTATTAACCAAAACAAATGGCTTAAGCCATCTTGAAATTGACTTCTACCTTAGGCATTCTCCTTTGTCTAGCTGCAGTGGCCTATTCTGATGCGTGTCATGGCTATAATTTTTGGTGATATGGACACATCATAGCAGTCATGGATTAACGTCATGCGACTCCGTTTCATGCAGAACGTGGTATATTTCCCACATCTTACAAACGCACCTTTCTTTTGTTACAGGTCCGGCAATCGACGACACGTGGTTCTTTGTCATCATCTGCGCGTGTGTTGGTCTCACCCTCTTCGGAATCCTACTCACCATATTCTGCCTCAGGCTGAAAGAGTAAGTGAAAGATTGAATATATCATGCACATACGAGATCAAGCTGGCTTTTCTTTATTTTGACCCGCATACCGGCGGGAAAGCTGGACGTCAATTTCTTATGTACATGCCTATTTGACATCCATTTAATTCATTGAAAGGTTGAGCTCATCAAGGATTTCTTGATTATACGAGTATATCGCACTTGCCTATTCCGTTTATCTCGTGTGCTGTGCTGTTGTGATGTTTCCTTCCCTGCATTGTCTTCCTAGTCGGTGCAGAGCTCAGATGAAATTCTTGGAGCTTCTCTGCAACTCTGAACCGTCCGACCAGTGTGACGTGATTTCTGACCATCCTAAAACCACAGAGATGACTCAGAACTGCACATAAGCAGAATCCAAAAACCGGCTGTAATCCCGCTGGATCGTCCTCCGCTCTACTCATGTCACGAAGGCGCTCCCATGTACTTGCCACCACCTTTATCTATCTTTGACCCCATCTATTTCCCGTTCACAGGCAGAAAAAGAGTCGACTGGGCCTGGACTCAGTTGACACCAACAAACCGCCGCTGGGCAGCGGTCAGTGTGAGGCAGTCCTGTACCCTCCACCGAGCACCGCCTCGTCTGCAGCTTGCCGCTCCAGCCGTGCCCTCTGGGCCGGCCTGCGTACCCGGGAGAACCACTACACCATCGAGCATGTGCAGCCGGTCGAACAGAAGTCCGCGAGCATCACAGCCTCCAGTTTCGAGTTTCCAGACGACTACAGCTCGGTCGGGTACACGTCCATCTCTCCTCAGGCGTACCGGGCTGGAATCCCGGACGGCGTCCACCTCCTGCCGGCCCACGATAACACAGCGTACGCCGCCTCGGACGAGGCCATGCAGGTGACGCGCGTGGCGCCGGACGGCTGTGTGGTGACCGCCTCGCCTCGGGCCCGTCCGCAGCGCACGGAGAGCTACCAGCTGAGGAGGCGCAGCGACGACCCGCCGGCAGAGCCGGAGTACGAGGAGCACTGCTACGAGGAGCCACTAGCCGGCCGTCCTTTGGCTCCGGACGAGCGATACCAGACCCCGGCCGGTGTCGATCTGACGCTGCACATCTACGAAAAGCCGCAGTTCCGCTCGGTGGGACGATCGCCCAAGAACCGGCCAAAGCTGCTCAACAGCCTCAGCCGCAACTCGCCGCGGCCGCGACGTGCAGCGCCGTCTATCTCCAGTCCCCGCAGTCTCGAGTTCCACCAGCTGCCGCCGCTGAATGGACGGCAGCACCGTCGGACGGAGGACGGGCGTCTCCTGAAGTACACACCTCCCCAGGCACGCCTCAATGTCTCCTACCCCTCGCCAGTGGTCTGAGAGACGGTTTTAGAGTTCCAGATCAGGTTCACTGGAGGCTGCGAGGCTGCAGCTAAATTGGTACAGACCAGGTGCAGAGATGGTGCAGGCCAGGCGCCGATTTGGTGCCGGCATGGTGCTGAAATAGTGCCGAAATGGCCCGACCAGGTGCCGAAATGCAATGACCGCCATGTACTGCAATTGTGCTGACCATCGCAGTGGTGAAGGCCAGGATATGTTAGTCATTTTAGAGCTGGTCACCCGGTTGACTGATGCTTGGACTCTCGATGGTCTGTTCCAAGCCACTTCTGGTCTGCGAGCAGGCCCTAGCTGGCAAGACGAAGCAATTACTGACTGTCAGACCCTTTTGTAATGCAAAGGAAGCTCGATCATGTGCTTGGATGAGATGAATTCAGGCGTTGGATGTTTGCCCGACTGAGCCCGCTCTGCAACAAAACATCGAGACTGATGCAACTCTGTCCTTTGGTCGGTCAGACATTGGCTGTTCAGTGTCGTTTGCTTTGTCGTTGCCTCAGAGACTGATACATTGATGGAGAATCTGGAAAGTATAGTACAGAATGCAGAAGAAAAGGCCAGGTTTGAGGAGTCGGACTTTTTAACCGATTGTCACGCTGACTAAGCTTCAGGTGGCATATTGATACCAAAGACGAGTATTTGCGATTTAATGTGATATTGAGTGTAATGTATCGCCGTGTTCTACTTCTTGCTGTACCCTTTCAACCAGAAGTGGTTGTTAGCTAGTGTAACTGAACACCTTTTATCCGCTTAAGCGTCAGCGCAACTGAATGCACTATTTCAGATAAAAGAAACATGATTCGACTTCACTCCCTTTTTCTCCAGTTGTCGCCATTCCTACTCGAGTGTTACTTAATTGCCGGATTTGACAGGTTAATTGACCGGTGACGTCAGTGTTATCGTGACGACCTCACCGTTTCGTTCCTCTCTTGTGACGTCACAGTCTCAAGTTATAGATGTGCCATGCAATTTCTGTGCGCCCTTAGTGTGATGCCAAGCTATGTAAATACGTAAATGGTAAACAATCGATAATTGTGTCATGCACAATGTTTGGATAAAACGGTGTGCAATGTACATAGAACATGAATGATGGATGCGAAATAAACAAACTAGTCCCAGAAACAGTTTCTACTTCTGAAAGGTGCCCTCTAAGCGATAACTGATTTGATTCACCGACGAGTGCTCATACATGTAGGGGTCAAACGTACCAAGTACAATTTACTATTTACACGTACGAAACGGCGAATACGAAACGTCTTGTTCTCGGTACGTTAGGATTATCCACACAAGTCTAAATTAGTTAGTCTATCCTATTATTTAGCTTATATCTTACTGAAGACGAAATCGGCATGACGGGCGAACTCAAACCGTACGAAACGGCCACGCCGTAGCAGTGGAGTCGATAGCTCTACTTAGACTGGTCCGCTGCCTGTGTGGGCGACTGATCTACCTAAATATCGCGAGCTCAGCCACGGTTATACCGACCTAAAAGCACGCCATCCGCCCCCGCGATCACTCGCCACCACTCGTGCTGACACCTACGGCACGTGTCCAATGTTCATCTTTAAAATCATCAGCGGCATTGTTCCCGTGTAGACGAGTTGACAGTCCGACAGGACATGTCGAGTCATCAGAGCAGCGCCATTACTCCATGAAATCGGCAAGCCGATCGGCGCCATAGCGCTATATGACGGGGGACTAGCACCGGTCATCTTTACCCGAGCTGCGCTGCCATTTTCCCTGCAATTAGCGGAAGGAGTGCGGAATAGGGTGTCTCGAAAGTGGGGTCAAAAAAATTAATTCACTTCCTATAGTAAAAACCACTTGCATCTAGCCTTATTATGACATGAAATGATGATTAAAAAAAATTCATTTAATGTTAAGAACCAGCGCACCTCGTCTATTGTAACCCTTTCCTGACAATTTCAGGCGTTGCAGTCTCCATAGGCTTTCTTCGGTGTTATTTTCACGTAAACCGTATAAATGCGTTCTCGCTTCAGCTTGCGATCTTTCAATGAATCAATACATTTGTTGCCTAAACATTTACTAAAACACTTTCCTAGCGCAACATAGGTATCCAAAAATTGCTACCTGGAGTGATAATCATCCTGCTGACAGTAGGTTATGCTAAAAGCTAATATCCATGTCGCTGACGAGGTAAAATGCAGTAAAAATGCCAACACACATGATATATGGCGTTTTCTACGTTTCTGTCTTGCTCTTGAGCGCACTCCATTCCAATTTTTTTGTCCAGATAAGTGGGAGGTCGAGCCTTGACTTCGCACGGCTGACAATGATATCGGCCGTCATGGCCGACACGCTTCTGCGACACTCTTCTGCGTTAGCAGCATTCCTCTGCTTCAGGAATCATCGGAGAACATCGCTTCTCCACGGAAGCTGCGTGCGAGGAAGACTAGCGGATCCAGATTTGCATTTTTTTGGGGGGGGCAACTCGATGTAGGAGCCAAACCTAGCGTAACCCCAAATCCTATTTTCTCATCGGATTTAGGCCACTTATTTTTCGTCACAGCCCTGACACGATAAACATTTTTTTAATTAAAAAGAAAAAATATAGAAATGGTAACCCACCCGACCCATGCCTTTATATCACTTTGTATAAACACTTCACATTGCTTTTGTCGACCAGCTAACCCGCTCCGGATCGGTGCTTGGCGCAACCTTTGCGGGCCGGGAGTTGGTAAAACACCCCCTGTTTAACTCGGCTCCTGGGCCACGCACTAATTGAACTATGTTTCATTATCGTTGGGGGGGGGGGGGGGGGCGAACAGGCCACTTTAGGCCTTTGAGGGGGCATAGCCCTAAATGCCCCCTCCCTGCAGATCCGCCAGTGTAAGAGACCATTGGAGCTGGAGGAAGCTCTGCTGGGTGGACATTTAGGACCGGGACCACGGTCTGGTTACGGGTACTTGGACCGGGCTTTGCCATGGCCTGAGAATGAATGAGTAACTTCACCACCAATGCATACATCGACAGTCGACACCATCACGAGAGTTCAATCAACACTGGCGGCCGCAGCCCCTCGAGGTGAAACTCACTAAGCCTCCAGGCGGTGAGTCGTTCTCGTCCTCGCCAAGTGGCAAGTAGGCTCTGGACACGAGACGGCTCACAATTGTGGCTTGGGTACTATGATTATGGTTAGAGCAGACGAAAGTTATCACTGTGCTGCTGCCGCGGTCGGGCTCGAGGGGCTCGAGTGTCGTCTAGGCGTCTGTGGCGCTAGCGTGTCTGGTCCGAGTTCCGACTGAGATTATGGGCTGGTGCCGGACGTGGTTTGTCCAGAGTTTAGCTGCGCTGAAGCGAAGGTCGCATTACAGGCGTGACTTTTAAAAGTGTATTGACAACGTCTACACTAAATAAAGTCAATTAACTACCGACCTGAAACTACGCTTAAACTCTTCACCCACGAACTCTGCCTGAGACTTTCGTGAAAACCACCGTATTATTACTGCCACTAACACCAAGCAAAACCAATGGAGACTGCAACGCCCGAAAAGTAGGTGCAAGCTTTTGGAAATCGCGACTGCGCTTGTTGAAGACAATAGCTCATAATTGTTTAATTGCGATTTTCGAAACCAGCAGACTCGATTGCAAATGTTTTGGGCTATAGGCATGTCAACTTTATTTTTCGAGACACCCTAGTGCGGAATCGTAAACCCCTGACTTTTGCTGCTGCTGCTCCCTGGCGGCGGATCTCTAAAGCTGTAGTTCACAGCTCTCCCGTGACGGGAGAGGGCGAGCCGGGGCGAGGTGAGGACAGGAAAATGGAGCTAACACTCACCGACGCTCTGAGATGCATAACAAACAGTCTGCAGCGGCTCACCCCTCGGTGCATTGCTTTGCTCGTGAACGGTCCGCTCAATGTCGATGGTTGAGGAGGCGAATTACAGATATTAAACGATGTTTATTATGCCCGGCACTGCAGCCAGCGTCGGCAGAAACCCGGCAATTATTGGCAGTCCGCGGAGACAGGTTAAAAATTGAAACATGACCGCAATTGAGTGGCTCTGTGCGTGCAATTAGGCCAGCAGAACAATCCGGTAATAGGTGCAGTGTGATGCTGCAAAAAGTTAAGCAGTGCTTCACAGATCCCGATAGGTAAAGGCAATAGGCAATGGCATTAGGCATTCAGTGTCAGCTACAAACAGCCTAGCGCCACTAGTTGGGTTTGAAGGTGTCTTCTCTCATCGATTAATCATTTTAAACCCAAAGCAAAGGAGTCGCTCTGTCTGCCTTTCAGCGATAAGGCCATGTTTTGCCTTCGGTCGGGGTCGATATCTTTTCGTTTCCACTCCGGCCGTCTCTCCGCGATAGTACGGTCGGTTGCATTTGCCGGCTTTTTCCTCACACCGCCGGATAAGACTCCCACCAGCGCCCCATATAAGTCTCTGGTGTCGACCAGCGCGCCAAATTTGTCACAGCTGTGCCACACTGTTGTTCACGCACGAACAACATGGTTCCCAGCATGGTGGTTTGAAGGACGGCAGTAGATACTGTGTTTTATGGCCCCATGGCCCTAAAACAGCGATTTGCTTCGAATGACAGCGGCTGCATATCACTAGTGATCTGAGTTTCTTGCGATGTAACGCCAGTGTTCACAGTGAACATGAATAATGTTCTGTTCACGCAACGCGACGCGAGTTATGGCTGTTGCGTGAGGAGCGTATGGGTACAGCGTGATGACTGGCTGAGTGATACGATAGCGATTCCCTGCCCATGTTACAAGAAGTGGTAATGCTAGGACATTGTCATACAATGTGCTAAAATGTGTTATTTATCGTTACTAAGCGTTGTTTAGGGCAGACTTTTCCTAAAGGCTGTGACACGTTTTAAACGACATTAACGTTTTCAAAAAAAAAAATAGCTGTTTTTATAACGACTGACTTTTATTCTGGAAATATCATTGAAATCGCAAAAAAAAAAACTCAATGGTCTTTGATCTTAGAGCGATGACCCTGATCTCTCTCTACATCCCATCGCTCATCTCTCGCCTCATGATCGTCTCATCTGGCCATTGACATGTCATCTCCAATAGATCCCCAATCTTCCGCGCCGTCCGACGCGTCCGGGGCGGACGATCGGACCGTCCCACACCGCCCCCTCCTCAGTTCTGTTCACAGCGAGTCCACCGGATACCACTGATCCGGTCATCTCCGCGGTCTGCTGTGAATTGGAACAGAATCTTCCTCTTCCCGTCCCATACACCGCATCCGGTCCGAACCGTTCATATGCATGCGCGTTCGAACTCAGACAGCACTTGGTGGGTGGACATAGGTACTGTAACTGAGAGATTCATCAAAACGGTTTTTCAAGCTTGAGATGACGTTTCAGCAAGACTCAAACGTCCAGCTGAATGCCATTGAACTCGGACTCCGAGTGGACTCCGAGCCAATGCCGACTCCGAGTGGTATCTCTTTATGGTCTTTCAGCGTGAGGTCATACCTCCCACCATGATACCATCCCCTAGCAAATTCCTTACCTCTCAGCCATCTCCCGGCTAAGAAGATGCCTCAGCTTGATGCCATCATGTTTCTCAGCCATGCAGTCATGCAGTCATCTCCCAGCTATCTCTCAGGCACGGACTACCCTTCTTCCATCATCCTCCCAGACTCTGTCAACCACCTCCAGACTCACCCCGCACCCTCCTCGCGTCCTCCCATCGTCCTCCCCACCTTTCTCCTGCTCCCAGCACTCGTCGCTTGCTGTGACAGCGCCTGTCGCGCCTCAGAGTAGGCTGACAATACTCGACAAATGGTGCACAGACCGCTCTGAGGTGCCGCCACCCGCCGCCGGCCCGGTCACCTATCGGTCACCGATTGTCGCCGGTCGGGGATTAGAGCCGAGCCGAGCGGCGGGCTGGGGATTCTCCGTGAGCCGGGCCGAGCGGCGGGCCGGAGATCCTCCGTGAGCCCAGCGCGCGACCCCTCCACTCATCGGGAGTTACGGGGTTGCGATATCCAGGGGAAGGTCTCATAGGCAGGCCCCACAGAAGATGTACTACCAGGTGGATATCATATTTTACACGTCATTGGATAAATAGAGGCGTTGTCGTATTGCCTATTGCAGATTTAAAGGGACTATCCCACCTTCTAAAATGTTGTTAAAACCAGTTAAATTGTGCCCGACTTTATAGATTGGATGACCAGGAACACGGTTCTGGCATTTATTTTTCATTAAACATCTTAGGCTTCCCATATTCCAAACACAAACTTTCAAATATGTGACGTCACAGCCCAAAATTACCTCCTTCCCCAGGCCACATTACTGTCATAAAGCTGATTCTTTTTACTCTGTAGGCACCACAACAAAGTTCAGACCAAGTTTTAAGCGATTTTTCAACGAACAAACCCATTTAAATCAGAATGACTAAACGAGGTGACGTCACACTAACGGTCGCTCCATGTTGAAGATAGGGCCTTGTACAAGGCCCATTTTCAAATGAAGGGAACGAATTTCTTCAACACCAAGAGGCCGCGGGGGTTGCAACCTAGATAGATAGTGGTTTCTGAACCTCGCCGCAAAGTTGGCTATCTCAACTCAAATCCCATGTTAAAGGTGGGATAGTCCCTTTAACAGAGCATTAACATCAGCAACCCAGATGTAATTGTATAGGTCTGAACTCGACCCGCATCCTCCTGATCCCGATATTCAGCCATCATATTTGCGCCTTTATAAACGCCACCAGTGCAGGGGACATCAAGGACCACAACACATGACATCTAACGGGTACATTTTGTAGAGCAGGTTATTTTGTAAGCTGCTGGAATTAGGAAATGTGAAACTGGAGCATTTATGACGGGTGACGGAGTCGGAAGTCCTTCGCGGGATTAAATCGTGTCCTGATGAACTAGCGTTTCAGGAATGTGACGGAATGGTATTCATTCCTTTGATGTCACGTGTATTCGTCCCATCGATATACAGAGGTCAACTCATTCCAGTGACGACGAGAGATTAACGAATGACATGGAAGCTGACCGGTGATATCTGTTCTGATGATCAATACCTTTAAAGGTAATGAATTTATTTGTAGTAATGATACATTTATAGGTAATGCAGGGGTTAACTACATGGATATTTCTCCATAATTCCCCACCAATATGCCAGCTTATCTGAATTAAATCCCATTAAAGTTATGAACTTTTTCCAGACGGGCTCATTCTTTTGCTTCTTTAGGTTCAACTATCGCAAGCAGTAAGTGCTTCAGCCGGTAGTTAGCACTTTGAAAAGGGAAATCATAGCACTTTTTCGAAAACTGAACTTTCATATCTGTTGTTGTACAGTCTGAACACAAATTACAGCAAGTGCAACAAAAAAACTAATAAAAGCCAAACTGTCCCACCGATTTATGGCTTGTTTTCCCTGTGTCCCCTGGATCGTTTAGCGCTCGGCGGTTTCATCCCTCCATATTTGCCAGCACTCGCCGCAGAGCCACCAATAAGCCTCCATTTCTGACGGGACACGGGTGCTGAAAATCCGGTCCTCGCGGGCCACGGGGCGACAGCTGCCGGTAGGTGAGGCTACAGTTGGTCCCTCGGTCCACCGCCCGAGCTGGGGAAGTGTTTAATTGAGGCTTTCTGCGTCGCCACAGGCTGGGTACCCGCATCAATGGAGCTGTATTCAACACGTCCGCTAAACTGCACCGCAAACAGCTGGCACCGCCGCCAGCGCCGCCGCCACACTCAATGGGGGCTGTCGCGCGGAAAAGGGAGCGCCCGGGGGACCCGCTAAAAAGGTGTTGGTTTTGTGCGATTGATATTTGAGGAGACTGGCTGCTTTGAATCGGGCGTTTAGCTGGGTGACAAAGCGGGGCTGTGGCGGTGCTTCAGAGAGAAAGCTGACTGGTTTTCTGACATGGCGGCACGAGAGCCGACGCTAGGCTCGGGAGGGTTAGGGTGGCGTATACATTAGTTGCGATAAAGGCTTGAAGAATAGCGATCTAACAGGAGAAACTCGAAAAATTGATTCGAGGAAGCTTCTGTCCGATAGTGTACAGTCTTACATGCTTCAGCAGCCTAAAGTTAGAAAGA